>NC_084529.1:21587405-22187405 GCF_024500275.1 Phycodurus eques
GAACATGACTTGCTTTTTTTCAGTCTATTATGTGCAACATTTCTGGGTTTGATATTGTAAAAAGATCAAATCCAAGCACTTTTTATATAAGTTTGTGAATAGCTTCCTTTGATTTTTAAAATATGGCATGACTATTAAAAAGTTCAGATCAAATATCTCCTGGTTATTTTTTTTAATGAGTTAACAGTTTTGTAGACAAACTGGTATATAACAGTTTACCCTTCATTGAATTACTGTTATTGTGCCTGGCACTAGGCCAATGTTGGGATTTATTTATTTATTTTATTGGGGGGTGAATTCACATTAAAATCAAAGCATCATGTTTGTGGAGTTTTTTTGTGTCAAATAAAAAAAATAATAAGCCTTGCATTTATTCATTGAAACATTTAGTATATAATTTAAATATTGTTAGTCTAATAGCCTAAGTCATTTTGAACGTTTTAGGAAAACAAAAATACAACAAATACGACAAACAAGAAGAGTCCAGTTCCCTCGATTAAACGTTTGCAGATTACCGTGACCTGCGTGACAGAATCGACATAGACATTATACAAATATTCAAATTTTTAGCAAGCAATTTTTTAAAAAGTTTTTTATTGATATCGTTCCAGTAAGTTAAAAAGGACTCAGGAAATTGTTTTAAGGCTAAGGATAGGTCGTACTGTAGGAATGTACTTACCTGTGTTTAAATTAATTAATCCTTTCGCAACCAATACAGAAGAAACGTAATGCACTGTCGAATAACTAAAAGTGAGTAATAAGTAATTCCTTTGAAAACGTTCTACTGAGCTGCTTAAAACTGATTATGTGCTATTTGTTTGGTCAAGCGGGTAAATTAAAGGGTTATTTATTATTTTGTCAACTTTATTTCACTATAACTACATAAATGTTTATATTATGTTTATATGAATAACTATGCAGTCACAAAAGCCATTCACTATTGTTCTAATAGGTTGGTCATAGCCTTGGTTACTGTTGCGTCGGAGGTTTTGTTATGGTCTGCGCCGTTTTCTGACGTCAAAGGAAATGTAGTTTTACTTAATTGGAAACTCTTTAGATTTCCTACCACGGTAGTTTCTTGAACATCATCTCCCACAATACAACGGTGCAATGCGCAGTCGTCGCGCCGCGGAGTGAAAGCGATGTCAATTGCTAGCTTAGCCGCCCGCGGGACATTGAATGACTTTGTGAAGGAGCGAGAAGCGTCCCGTTTTTTGACAGGGCCGGATCGCTTTGGGAGCTCATGGAGGCCCTCATACCTGTCATAAACAAACTGCAAGATGTTTTTAACACGGTGGGCGCGGACGTCATTCAACTGCCGCAAATAGTTGTTGTGGGGACTCAGGTGAGAAACGTCACTTTGTTTTGGAGGCTAGCGAGTTTGTTAGCATGATCCCCCGTTGGTAGAACTTCAGTCCGAGTTTATGGCTTGTATTTTTATGACATTATCACCTCTTAAGGTTGCTATTAGGGTTAACCAACCTAAAAATAAAACTAACGGGGTTACCTCAATTATGTTTTTTTTTCGCGTTTCGTGACTTATTAGTAGCAATAACGATCATCATCATAAAATACGATGTTGTTGTATTAATCTATTATAGTTTTGTTTCGCGTATTAAATCATAACATTGCTGTTGTAACGTATTGTATGTTATTGGCGACTTGGCTCATGCTTGGCTGCTTTCAAGACTGATGGAAAATATGTTCCACAAATATTAATTTCTACAGCCCCTGTTTGGTCACTTCAAATATGAATAGCTTATATCGTGGTAAGTTTCATATACCAGCCATAATACATTTAGTCAAGTGGTTGTAATTAGCACGTATTCCTACAATAGCACATAGCATGATCTATTAGCATTGTGCACTGATCTCGGGCGAAATAATTCTTTCAAATAATAATAAAAAAAAAAAAAACATAATTCACCAACCTTTTCAAACTGAGAGTTGCTTCTTTGGTGCTGATTAATGCAAAAAGCTACCCAGCTTGATGCACACTTCTGAAAGAACAAATGAGCTCGCATTCCCTTGAACTAGTATGTTATTATTATTAATTATTGGTATTCATCAATGTGAAGACACTTCATATTAATGATTTTTCACAATAATTATCAACAATGATTTAACAAGGAAGGAAATGGATAAATATCAACACGAAACACTTTATTTCTATGAATCTCTGCAAATGTTTACTTTTGACAAATGATCACTTCTGTAACATTCCTAGGAAATCCTTATGTCCCATCACTAGTGAGCTGTTTTTCTAGAGCAGACCTCCACGTGACTCACGTGGTCCTTGCGAGCTAACCGGTGCCTGGACTGCTGCACTAGCTCCTAATTGGTTTAAAGTGGCAGGTTTTGTCAAACGTGATTGCTTTCTCTGAACCGGTAATCGGATGTGGCGTCTCAGCCGTTTTAGCAAGCATCACCAGGTGTTTGAGTGCAGCGAACCAAGACTATGGGGATGTTTTTTTTTTTGCTGGTTTATCCTTGCTAGTGAGCTCCAAAGACCAGTCAGTCAGTAGATGTCCTATGAATAGTATTGCTAACTCCATGTTGTGCATGTCATGTTGAAACACGTTTGGAAATCCAGTCCAAGTAACCTTTGCTCTGTGAATAGAAAATCACATTGCATTTGTCTTAACGTCAAATGTAGATCTAAAATTTTTTTTTAAAAAAACTACCTTCTCTGACTTTTTCATGTTTGTGTCTTTTTGTCTTTACAGAGCAGCGGCAAGAGTTCCGTTTTAGAAAGCCTTGTCGGCAGGGATGTGCTACCGCGCGGCACAGGCATCGTGACCCGTCGGCCGCTCATCTTCCAGCTCGTCCACGTCGACACCGAAGACCGACGGAAGACCAGTGAGGAGAATGGTAAGCCAGCCGTATTTTTAGATTTTATAAGTTTTTTAAGTTATTGCATCTTGTATTATCCCTGACTTCTAGAGCATCGGGTACGATTGTAGTCCACTAGCATTGTTTATATTGTAGCAGTCTAAATTCTTCTTCCAAGGGCCACATACAGAATTATCAATGGATGAAAGGACCACTTTGGAGCCTTTGAGTTTAGCTCTATTTCATCCCGTTTGCTAACCACGCTAAAACCAATCCATCAAGCAATTATCTATTATCTATATATTAAAGACGCTAGACCATCGAAACTAAGCAGCAATAATATTAGTTTCCCGCCAAGGATAAAGAATATATATATGTGAGAAATTGTTATGTCAGTATGTGTTGCTACCGGTTTTCCAGGTAGCGCTTTTTTTTTTCCAAATATAAGTTGTTTAAATGTTTCTAATTCCAGCAACGTTGATGCCCGTCTATTGCGTTTTGCATTGTGTGTTAGCATAATGCTAGCAGAAGTTATTAAGGAGTTCATGTGGTTTGTTTAAATACAGTGTGTAATCGCTTAGTTTTTTTTTTAGTTTTACAGTTAACTTGAACTTGGAGTGTCAATAAACTGCTTGAAGAGAGCACTTGGCCGCTGTTTCTTTCTTTCTTTATTTTTTAAGAATTGTTCGTTATCTGCCAATCAGCTGCTAGTTGTGAAGTTAAGCCGCCACCATAGCTAGTGCTTGAAACCAACATTTTTGCTCTCAAATCAAGACATAAAATTGGTCGAGGGTCAGGTATGTATGTTACCTCAACTGACCTCAGCTTTTGTACAATCTCAATCAAGATCAGGCGATCACCAGGCTAACCTATTTGTTGTCTCTCTCTTAAACTACAGAATTCAAGAAAAACGGGCGCTTTTACAGAGGTCTCCTTTTCTTTTGTTTGTTTTTGGGGTTTTTTGCCTCAAAGTGTTTGTATATAACGTATGCTCCCCATTTCCGCCCCTTCATTTGTGTGGCCTGTAAGAAACCCCCCACCCATGTGGCTTCACTCAGTTCAGATTGGTTGAAAATTTTTCTTTTCATCATTCTCTGAACATACTTGTAGACCCAAAACAGCTGCAAGGTCCTGAACTGCCAGCTTCATCTCAGATGACTAACAGGCTTCGCCTTTTGCGTCCTTGTTTTGTTGTGCCGCTTTAATTGGCTTGTGACTTCCGCAAACATGCCTCCCTTCTTTATGTGGAAGGGTTTTTATTGTGCTTCTGTAATTTTTCCCCCCGTTTTTTTTTCCCCTCAGCTTTACGCTCTGGCGAGTTTTTTAGCCACCAGACAATTCCTCTTGTGAAAAGTTAAACAGAACAATGATTTGTTGGTCACATCATTGACTGATAACATCTGTCCTCAATTTTAATCTCTTCAGGCATCGATGGCGAGGAATGGGGCAAATTCTTGCACACAAAAAACAAGGTAAAGCTGCATGAAATGATGTCAAATGAGCCCCCTCAAGTCCTGACTAACTATTAGATGGTTGACATTTTCTCTCCCTCTTTTTTAGATCTACACTAATTTTGAGGAGATACGTCAAGAAATTGAAGCTGAAACAGAAAGAATATCAGGCATTAACAAGGTTAAAACATAATCTTTGAGCATCTTTGCAAAAAAAAAGTGTACCAAGCCATAAGGCATTTTGTAGACGGGAGGCCTTTACCTTTAATAATACATGTAAAATCCATATTGTATATTAAAATAATGATATCCAATATCTCTTAAATATTGAGTAAACATTTTTATTATATCTTCTCTTGGGACAACAGTGCCAAAATGACACTTTGCTACAATGTTAAGTAGTCTGTGTACAGCGTGCATAGCAGTGTAAAATTACTCTCCCCTCAAAATTACACACTACCGTTATTATCTAAATCACTGGCAACAAAAGTGAGTACACCCTGAAGTGAAAATGTTGAAAGTGGGCCCAATTATCCATTTTCCTTCCCCGGTGTCATAAGACTGGTTGTTGTGAATGGGGAGCAGGTGTGTTCAATTTGGGGTTATTTATCGCTCGCATACTGGTCACTGGAAGTTCAATGTGGCAACTCTCATGGCAAAGAATTCTTTGAGGATCTGAAAAATGGCAGTTCTGGGGAAAAAAAGGTGGCTGCACAAAATGTTGACATTTTGCGCCAGAATTACACATTTTCACTTGGGGTGTACTCCCTTTTGTTTCCGGTGGTTTAGACATGAATGGTTGTGTGTTGCGTAATTTTGAGGGGACAGTAAATTAACACTGTTATACAAACTGTACCCTTATTGGTTTACATTGGAGCAAAGTGTCCTTTCTTCAGTGTTGTCCCATGAAAGGCTATAATAAAATATTGCCTCAAATATGAGGGGCTTACTCACTTTTTTGTGAGATACTTTATGTATACAAGCAGAAAATACAAACAAAAAACAGCTTCTGGTCTCTTGCATGATTTTCACTTTGTGCAATAGCATGGAGCTGCCTCTTTTCAACCTAAATGGAAATGCAAACTTTTTGTTTTTCTTTGTTTTTGTCCCCAGGGTATTAGTGAGGAACCCATTCACCTCAAAGTCTTTTCACCTAATGTTGTCAACCTCACACTGGTGGACCTGCCCGGCATTACGAAGGTGCGATACATTAAACCTGTGCAGATGTGATTGTGGTCACATTTCCCATATTGATTCTTGTTGTTGTTTTTTTTTTATGTGAAGGTGCCGGTGGGAGACCAGCCAAAAGACATTGAGATTCAGATCCGCGAACTAATCGTGAAGTACATCTCCAACCCCAACTCTATCATCCTGGCCGTGACTGCTGCTAACACAGACATGGCGACGTCAGAAGCCCTCAAGGTGGCCCGCGAAGTTGATCCTGATGGTAAACGCTTTGCTTTTTTTGTTTGCTTTGAATGCATCGCTGACACGTCATCTAATTGTTTCCTCCGTGATGTAACCAGGTAGGCGGACGCTAGCAGTGGTCACCAAGCTGGATCTAATGGACGCCGGAACAGACGCCATGGATATCCTGATGGGCCGAGTCATACCTGTCAAGCTTGGCATTATTGGAGTTGTCAACAGGTGACGGGGTGTCCGTCCATTTGTCCGTCAGTCGTGCGGTGTGCTAACTGTGGGTTCCTGTTGAATTTTTGTTTTGTTTTTTTGTGGCAGGAGCCAGCTGGATATCAACCAGAAGAAATCAGTGGCAGATGCTATTCGCGATGAATACGCTTTTCTCCAAAAGAAGTACCCCTCCCTTGCAAACAGAAGTGGAACTAAATATCTGGCCAGGACACTGAACAGGTAAGAGTAAGTTCCTGTTTTCAAAGGGTTATAGATACACCTTCATATTTAATGAGAGACAAATATGATATATATATGATATATATATATATATATATATATAATGGACCCCTGAAAATCCGCAAATAAGTTTTGTAACTGTCAGGAAAAAAATACTGATTTTCATTTTATTTTCAAATCCACGAATAGGTGAATCCATGGACCCCTAACCATAATTCATTATTGTGGATGCAGTTGTGTAGTATTTGCAAAATGTATAAAAAAATATACAGGGTGTTGTAAAAAATTGACATCATTTGACATATGAATAGCTAACTACCGTACACAACGTAGGAAAACAAAATTAAATAGGCTTCACGTTGAAAAGTCAAATATTTTTTACCAAAATTCCAACAACATGTTCAAATGGATATAACATAAAAAATTCGTACGTGTGCTATAATTCTTGATCCTTGGTGCATTTTGACAAAAGCATGTAAGTGTATTATGGTAACATTAGTTTGACTTAGTTTTTCTCCTTGGTTGTAGATTGCTAATGCACCACATCCGAGACTGCCTCCCAGAGCTGAAAACCAGGATCAACGTGTTGGCGGCCCAGTACCAGTCGCTGCTGAACAGCTACGGCGAGCCAGTGGAGGACCAGAGCGCCACCTTGCTGCAGCTCATCACCAAGTTCGCCGCCGAGTACTGCCACACCATCGAGGGCACGGCCAAGTACATCGAGACGACTGAACTGTGAGTCGGGCTGCTGCCATTTGGGCACCAGTGGCAGAGCCAGAGAATATGCAATGGGGTGGCCAGGGTGATAACAAAGGTCATTTTGGTGTGGCACATAAAATGTAACTTAAAGCGTTTTAGAGAAAATGCACTTTATGAGGTTTAGTCCATTTACTTGCATTACTTCTTAATCTGGCGGATGCACTGATTTATCTCAACAATGGGTCAACCCCATACATCTGTGGCCAACCCATTCAACAAGGCATCTACATACACTTTATATAATGGTACCTTGACTTACAGGTGACCCAACGTAGGAGTTTTTTTTAGATACAAGCAAAAATGTCGTGTTGCATGCAATGATTTGAGTTACAACTACGCTTAAGATTATTCACCACTAGATGGCAGCAGCGAATTTCACATCAAGTAGCAATTGGGTAGCTAGCCAAAAGTTCTTCAAAAAAAGAGGGCAAGTGTGGTTGCTTCAAGCTGTTAACGCCACTCCTAGTTCAAGTTTACACTGAAACTAAACAAAACAAAGAGAATCGCGTGTATTTAACCAAACCACTAAACTTTGCCTTTCGAAAGTCCACCAGTTTAATGTTAACAAACAATGCACATTACCATAAATAGGCTAGCGAAACTAGCATTGATGTTGCAGTAGTTATAAACCTTTAAACAGTGGATATTTGAACACAAACATTTTTGTTTAGCGTGCACGTTATCACCACCATCTGTGTAGTCAGAAATGATATAGTTAAACATTCTGAAAATCAACCTTCACTCTGTTATAGTTAACTTAATTGTAATCATCTGCTCGTCAGCTGGTTTAAACTGCTTTGTGTCTCTTTTGTCACAACTTGATCCGTACCCAGAATCACGCTGCAAAATGAAAAATCGCTGGCCAGGTTTCAGTCTCGAGTCAGATCCGTTCATTTTGGGCACGCTCTGAAAATCAATTTGACCGAGCCTTCTACATCTGCCCCTCCTCAGCTGCGGCGGCGCGAGAATCTGTTATATATTCCACGAAACGTTTGGTCGCACGTTGGAGTCGGTCGATCCCCTAGGCGGTCTGACGACAATCGACGTGCTCACGGCGATCCGTAATGCAACGGTGGGTCCCTGCGACATCTGATCACAATACGTTACTCTTAAGAACCATCTGAACAGTGTGACAACCTGTTGTTCCCAGGGGCCCCGGCCGGCTTTGTTTGTGCCTGAGGTTTCCTTCGAGTTGCTGGTCAAGAGACAAGTGAAGCGTCTGGAGGAGCCAAGTCTGCGCTGCGTGGAGCTGGTTCACGAGGAGATGCAGAGGATCATCCAACACTGCAGCAACTACAGCACACAGGTGATGACAGGCCACAAATGCAGGTGCAATTAAAATATTGTGGAATACTTCATTTTAGTCGTTCAAGTCAAATAGTGAATGTATTGTATAGATTCATGACACAGAATTAAATATGTATCTTTTTTTATAATTTTACAACTAATGAAAACCCCAAATTTACCAGCTCGATAAATATTACTTAATAAACAATCAAAATTATTTGTAATATTGAGTAGCAATTGGACTTCTGATAAGTATTTTCATGTGATTAATGCATTTCTGTAATTTGAGTTTCATTTTTTTTCAATTAAACGACTGAAATAAATGAACATTTCTATGATACTCTAATTGAATGAGGTGTACCAGTAGAAGCAATGCAGACCTTTGGTCAGGCTAAAAAATGTAGAAATAAATAAATGGATAGCTGCATTCACACATCTTGATGGCTAAAAAGGAAGTGGACGGTTCATTTTGGATTCATGGGTACACCATTGAACCTACACCAGCACGATAATGGGTTAAATGGTTTCTGCAGTGTTTTATGTTGCCAAATGCGTAATTTGGATCAGATCCAGATTAAAACTGTGCTTGAGAGATGTTTCTAATATTTTTTTTCCCCCTTGTTCATCTACATGAATTGAGCAAATGTCCACATTTCCTCAAATGGTGACCTCCACGCTGATAAGACGGCGCACTTCGAAAAGGTTAACAAGGAGCTGGAGAGAAAGCAAACTCATTATGGTAGCTAGAATTATCCTTATTTGTGGAACAAAATATACATTCTAATAATAATAAAATGCATTTAGGTAAGTAAAAGCCACCTCTCTAATAAACACCATTACACTAATTTGTAAATGGTGCCATTAATATGTGGACCCAAATTTAATCAAAACATCCTTGAGAGAATACCTACTCATCATAAAAAAAAATACCTGCTTGTGGAATCTTATCTTTAAATTAATTTATGACATTTGAATTTAAACTTTAAAAATAGATTGTTCATAATTGTATTTTTCTCTCTCACAGGAGCTGTTGAGATTCCCAAAGCTTCACGACGCCATTGTCGAAGTGGTCACCTCCCTGTTGAGAAAGAGACTGCCAGTCACCAATGACATGGTACGAAAAGCTGCCCGCATTACTTAACTATACTATTAACAATATCTCATAATTAAATGTGTTTTTGTCTTAAGGTTCACAACCTGGTTGCAATTGAGCTGGCGTACATCAACACCAAACACCCCGACTTTGCTGACGCCTGTGGCCTCATGAACCATAATATTGAGGTTACAAGCCCTGCACTGTTTTTTCTTTCTTTCTTTCTTTCTTTCTTTTTTTTTTTTAATGCAGATTGATTTTAACTTTAGTTATTCACTCTAATCACTGATGAGAAGATATTAAATGTCCTTTATTTGTTTTCACAGGAGCAAAGACGCAACAGAATGAGGGACCTGCCCTCTGCTGTGCCCCGAGACAAGGTACTATTTTACTATAAATCAAAGTGCAAGAGCTGTACCAACCAGTGCTGTTTTACACCACTGAAAACTACAAGCACATTTATGAGCATACTGTATTAACCTTAAAACAAATAGAACATTGTACGGGGTCTCTTTGTATTTTTATATATATATATATATATATATATATATATAAAAAAAAAAGAAACATGAGCTGCATTACACTATTGCACAGCTGCATTACACTATTGGCACTTTTTTGAGTGATGACAGTAAACAACACCTAATTTAAACAAAGCTTGTTTACATTTTTCTTGTGATGCACACGCGCTCACGTGATCGTGTCTCCCTTGCCGATCTCTCTTCCGGCCAGCAGGCGGCAGCCGGTGGCGCTCAGAGTGCGTCTTCCGGCGATCAGACGGACAGCGGCGGAATGGGGAACTGGAGAGGGATGCTGAAAAGGGGGGAGGACGGTATGGCAGTGGACAGGACGGTGCCCCAGAGCCCCCTCCTCAGCAGCCCGCAGAAGGGGCATGCTGTTAATTTGCTCGATGTGGTAAGGACGACTTTAAAATTATAGAATGACTTGCCATAAGTATATATTGTCTGTTTTTGTCTATGGAATATGGACTTTAGTTGACTTCTTGTAACTGCTGCTAATGTACTACTGAAACAAGCAAGCACTCCAGAGACCCAACTATTGTATAAAAGTCATTCAAAATTACATTTTTCATAATGTGTCCCCATCCTACCTGTTCTTCCTCTCCAGCCTGTTCCAGTATCCAGGAAGTTGTCCGCTCGGGAGCAGAGAGACTGCGAGGTCATCGAGAGACTCATCAAGTCCTATTTTCTTATCGTACGGAAAAACATCCAAGACAGGTACACAAGGACCTACCATCACGTGATCCGTGTTCCTCTCGAGAGTCAGAATCCTCGGCGAGAGCGTTCTTCACTGTCCCGCTTCTTCCTTCCTTCCTTCCACCTCCTCCTCAGCGTGCCCAAGGCGGTGATGCACTTCCTGGTGAACCACGTGAAAGACTGCCTGCAGAGCGAGCTAGTTGGCCAGTTGTATAAGTCGGTGCTTTTGGATGACCTGCTGACTGAATCGGAGGACATGGCGCAGCGACGCAACGAGGCGGCAGACATGCTCAAGGTACTCTAACCTACAAAACACACACTGAGGAAACCATTTTGCGCATAAAACACTATTTGATGCCAATGCTATAATGGAGCCAGTGCTTATTTTAGTCCTTATCTATTAAACAAACCAAATAATTTATTTTTAAAAAACTTTTAATATTAGCCACTTGATTAGGTGTACCTGCACAATCTAATGAGACGCAGTGCGTGACTACTTAGACCGTGCTGTCGGTTTACGCAGGCGCTGCAGAAAGCCAGCCAGGTGATCGCAGAGATCAGAGAAACGCACTTATGGTGAGGGAAGCCGCGCTCCTTCAGGCTCCTCCTCTTCCTCAGCCCACCGCACGGAGCACCTGCCCCCGCACACGAGTCCACATAGAGACAGAAAGTCCTCACAGTACAACAGTGATTGCTATATGTGTATGAGAAGTCATAGTTTTGAATGTACAGTCTGGATGAAGTCAAGTCTTACCATCCAGTTTCCATCACTCAACCCTTCAAAGATCCCACCAGACCAGAAATATTATATTTTTCTTATGTACCAAACTGTATCTATATGGATGGTGTTGTTATTCATCAGAAGAATGACTGTTGTTTGTGTGGAATACAATTAAAGATAGATGGGGAAAAAAAATAAAAATAAAAAATCTGTTGTCGTCATCACGTCACATGGTAACTCTTGTCCCCAACCCCACCTGTGAACTGACAGCAGTGAAACCCCACATATTAGTGAATTTGCACAATAGTGAATTTGTGTTTTTTGTAACCTATGCTCCATTTACTCACTGATTTTTGTGCTCGGGCCAAAGCAATGAATGTACCGTATTTTCACGACCATAAGGCGCACTTAAAAGCATTATCATTGAACACAACATAATCATAAATAAATTAATGATGGTTGTTGTTCAGTCATCAGTCATATTTAAAAAAAAAAAAAAATAATAATAATAATAATAATAATAATAATTCAGAAATTCTGCCAGGGTATGTAAACTTACGAGCACAACTGTGCATATATATGCAGTCATATGTACCCTTGTCATATTGGAATGAAAGTGTAGGCTACAGTTTTTTTTATAACCACTCTGTGGCGGTGGCATTTTGGAATGAAAGCGTACAGCTTTTTCATAACCACTAGATCGTGGCATATATTTATAAAATGCCCCATTTGTTCATATACCCATGTATAATGCGCACTATTGACTTTTGACAATTTTTTTGGGGGGGGGAAATGCGCATTATACATAGTTTCGTTAATTGAACTTGTTCAGGTGCAACACTGAGTGAAAGGTTTATTTATTTATTTATTTATTTGCTTCTCTAACAATGAAGATACAAATAACCCATGTAGACCTAATTTGCTTGTGCAAAAAAAAAAAAAAAAAAAATATATATATATATATATACACACACATTATTGTGTGTAAATGCCAAAAGATGAGTTTAATGACAATGCTGTTTGTGTAAAGTGCTAGTCCACATGTGTTTTATCGAGCATTTTATTTAGGCTAGTATACTAGCTAAAAGCCTCATGTGAAGGTAGTTTGTTTATGTTTAATTTAACTACTGAATACAGTTGGTTATGTAACATAACCAAGAAGCACGGTCTTGATGCTTTATGATTGTCTCCAGTTGAAGTGCTTTGCCACCATCTTGTGACATCTATACAAACCCCTTTTTGAGACGGGTGTCAATTATTCACGGTTGTTCACTGTGCTGTAACAGTAGAGCTATATTGATAAATGCAATCCCTTCTGTGACACTTCAGGTGTGTCAAACTCATTTGAGGTGAAGCACATGATTTGCTTTTGCGGGCCACATAAAATGAGGTGGCAGGCCAGATCTGCCCCCCCAGGCCTTGAGTTTGACATCTGTGCTTCAGGATCTATTTTCTCATGGGAAAGAAATAGAACAGATAACCAGCACCAAACCAAACAAGTGAAAAGAAAGCAGTTGATCAGTGTTACTTTGTAAGACCAACAACCTCAATGCTCAGTCTTCAAGAATGACAAAGGTGTTATAAGACAAATGTCACAAAAGTCTAAAAACAAAACAAAAAAAAGACGAGCTTCCCCCAAAGACCTTGGCTTCCAAATTCCACTTTATTTTGTTGATTTGTCATGACTGACTCTCTCTCTCTCGCTCTTTCACACACACACACAGTATCGCATTAAAGAGCATAAAATCAGTCGCATGTGTTTGTGTTGACATGTTTCCACCAAGCACAAGCACAGTAAGACATTTTGTATGGCACCCTTGTGTTTAAGCAAAAAGTGTGGGTGGCACAGAAACACAACCTGTGTGACTCAGGGGGTGAATGCCTGTTTATTGAGATTAAATAAGAATAGCAGTACACTGGCACCCTGGCTTGGCGTGTCCCGGCTGGAGATGGGGGCGGGAGGGGTGGGTGCCTCTTTACCTTAGCCGGGCGCCCATCTTGCCCTTGCCACGGCCCTTGGTGCTAAAAAAAAAAAAAAAAAACAGAAGCATGAAATCAGACATTTGAACTCATTGTCAAGATATTGTTTCATGTAATTTTACCTCTGGTGATCCTGTACTCGGACAAGGAGCAGGTTGATCTGCAAGTAGCAAAAAGCACAAACAATTACTGTAACAAGTCATTAAAACAAGAATAATAATGACAATAATGCTGATTACAATTTGTAGGAAATACAAAATTCTGATTATATTTTTTAATTAAAAATATTCCATGTGCCCAACTTAATTTTTTTGTGTCTAACTTTAGAATTTGGGGGAAATTTTATTTAAATATAATAGCGCACAGCAAATTTTTTTCTTATTAAAAGTTTACAAAATATAATATACTAATACTAATTAAAATGTTGTATTTGATACACTAAATCTACACATTTTGTGTTATTAAAATTATTTAAATAAAATACATTGACTTTTTTTAAATTACATTTTAAATGTGTTGACATTTTTGTTGTTCGTTTCCCCTTGTGCCTTGACTTACGAGTGACCCAACTTTTTTTTTCGAGATATGAGCCTTCGCTTTTTTTTTTTTTGTGTGCTTTGACTTGCAAGCAAAAATTCAAGATAAGATAAGATGGTGGCAGCAAACTCAACTCACTTCAGTTGAGTGTCATCACAAAATAAATGAAACTTGTAATCAGTGAAAACATTTTAGAAAAATGTATGTCCTTTTAAGGGATTATAATTAGTATAATAATAACAAACTTTGGTGTGATAGAATTTATCAGTTTTTAATTTCATTAAAATAAAATGACCTGTCTATTTTAAGTTGTGGACTTTTCCGCAACAAACCTTTGTAGAAAAAGTTGTTCAAATGTAATACGTTGCTTAACAGTTTGCATGATTAAAAAATATAAACAAAGCAAGCTCATTCACTCATACACATCAAATATACAGTACAGTCATGGCTAAAAACACTGGCACACCAGTGGTGTCAATGTTTTTAGCCATGACTGTTTAAAAAAAAAAAACATAGTCTACGCTTTTTTTCTGACTCTCTGACATGAAATCAGACTAATCTAATTAGATCTTTCCTGTTATAGGTCAGTTAGGATTACCAAAATTAACATTTTAACAGAGTAATAAGGGACAGATGTATATATGTACAATAGACATTATAGTCATGGCTAAAAACCTAGCCAGGACTGTATATCAGAATAAACATGGCCGAAAAAGAGTTGGAAACCTATCCTGGCTCCCCCCCCACCCTTTTTTTTTTTTTTTTTTCTACTATGTCGTTTTATAAAATATAATGAAAGAAACGTAATGTACAGTACCCAAAATGAGCTCTTAATTATCCTCCTTTACTGTATGTATTGATAGACTCACATCACTTTTCTGCCTTTTGACTTTGTCGTTGAGGTCGTACTTCTCCGTCTCCAATTCCAGCAGCCACTGCCACAGCTCGTTAGCCTTTTCCCTGCAAACGCACACCATAGCCGATCTCGTATCGAATGTAATATTATGACATTTGGCGTGATGCGGAGCCCGTCGTTCGTCCTACTTGAGCTTGTCGTCGCTCATGTGGTCGATGTTGAGCACCTTCCTGCGCTCAGCCAGAATCTTCTTCTTCTTCTCTCTCTCTGTCTGCTTTTTGCCTTTTTTTTCACTCTGTTTCGGGATAATTTGAAAAAAACAACATATTTACAAATGCACAATTCAGTAAGTGCACTTTAATCCACACTGCATAACGTCTGTCTGTTCTAAGTACATCCAATGCAGGAGCTGGAAAAACAAATGGTGCATTTACAAAAGATATTGACTCTCTTCTGTTCATTATTGTTGGTGAAATTTTGGAGGGAGAAAACTTATTTAATTCCACTTTCAAATGAACTAATATGAATAATACAAAAACAGCATATCGCAGAAAAACATAAAATGTATTATAGTTGAAATAATATGCCCTAACTGTTTAAAATTGTGGCATTTTCAGCAACAAAAGTAGATATTTTTGTATGTAAAAAAGCAACATTCATAGCCTAACATGTATGGCAAAGCAATAAGAATCATGACCTTCTGTCCTGCGCCGTACTGCTGGGTCATGCTGGAGAGGGCCTTCTTCTTCTTGGCGTCTTCGTCATGCTTCTTGCGGTGCTCCTCCTGCTCTCTGCGCTCCTTCTCCTCCTGGATGTAGCACACACACACACACACACACACACACACACACAAACATTAGTGTGCATCAATACTCTGGTCGTCACTCATTTTGTATAAACATCGTATAAACCTACGGCGAGCCTGGCCTGCCTCTCCTTCTCCCTCTCGGCCCGGATCCTTTGCTGCTCCGCTCTCTCGGTGCGACGCTTCTCCTTTAAAAAAACAAACAATTGACATATTTGATTGACAAAAATGAGACTCATCACAAAATAAATTATTCATTATAAAACTTCGCAACCGAAATACAATTTTAGGCAGCTACTCTACTATCACTACTCTGTATTAATTATGAAATCCATTCAGGAAGTAAAGAAACATGGTACCCTTGGTTTGGGGTACCAATGCTTGCCCCAATGCTTGCTTTCTGCTTTCTTCACAGTTTTGATGCCAAACAAACAACTTTAATTTTCTGAATGCATCTCATAGCTAATACGGAGTAGCGATACAAATAATGTCCATGTTTAGGATTTTCTTTTTCACCACATAATAAGTGAGCATAATTTGAGCATTATGTCCCACGTGTTCCATGGGCGCCAAGCCCCTATAAAGGGCACCTGAGACTTTATGTCACCCTTGATGAGTAACTGACATTCTGTGTACCAAAAGAAGTCAAACTTCCTGCTCATTTAAAAGTATATTTCCGATGTTTTCAACCAATTTTTTTGGGTGGTGAGTTTGTGGACCTGTATGACTTCTGTTTCGTACAGTATGTTTAGCATGTACAGTGGTGTGAAAAAGTGTTTGCCCCCCCCCCTTCTTGATTTCTTTTTTTTTGTTTGTTCTTGTGTATTGAGTATCACAGCTTCAAGATTCCCACCATTACCACCATTTTCATTTCGGTGTATTTTGAGTCACTTTAGTAAACGTCATCAAATTCTGAGCGATGGCTGCTTTGGGGTGGACTCACAATTCTGTTGACGAGGGCGACGAGCTCCTCTTCCTCCTTCTTTCTTTGGATGAAGTGAGCCTCAATGAGAGACTGCAGCTCTGACAGATCTTTCTCTTGGCGCTTCCTGTGGATGTCCTGCACTCACAAATAATGTAGAATACTCACAAACATGCTGCAAGTGTTTTTTTTTTTTTTCTGGGGGAAGAGCGTTTCATGGGATCAAACTCACGTCAAAATCTACTTTCTCCCCATCCGGGATCTTTGGAGCAGCAATGTTTGACATGAATCTGTGCAATTGAGCCAAAAGGGTTGATAACTATTAGAAGAAGCATGTGACATGTCATCTTTTGGAAGAGAAATCAACTTACTTTGGCTTTGGCTTTGATTCATCTTTAAAGAAAAGAGAGATAAAACAGCAACATTTATGACATTCATGCAATGTTTTAATATTCCATCATGGGATTCCAGTAAGACTGCAGCTACCGTATTTCCTCAAATAGTGCCTCCAGTCTGATAAACTAAACGCCCGGTGCTAAGTGGTGGCTCCGCAGTGTTGTGTGTGTCTATTTTAAAGTTTTCCACACATTCCATTTTCTCCATCATAGTCCTATTATTTAGTTTCAGTCACCTTTTGCACCTTGCATGCATTTTCACCAAAATTACTTCAATAAACCATCGTTATTCTTTCTTTTCTTTTTTTTTTTAAATCATTTTCACAAATATGTAGCATTAAACTAAATATATCGTCAATATTTATTTAATTTTTTTTCCCAAGAAAAAGTATGCTGAGTTCAAGGTCATAAACCATAAGAAATTTTCAAAAACTAAAGATTATTTTTTCAAGTTACAGTAACTGGGAGCCCAGTGAAATTAATGTTTAGAAAGTAGCAGCAATTAAAAAAAAATAACGCATCTAAAAAAAATGTAACACCAAAAATGCTTTCTTCCCTGTTCTTCATTGGAGAAATTAGTTATTTTTAATATTTAAGCATAAATAAATAAATAAATGCAGAAAGAGAATGTGCTTACCTTCTTCCTCCCTTCACAGGAAACACAGCAGAAAATAAAATGAAGTTATGATCTATTTACTACATAACCATTCAAACACTACTGTAAAAATAATAACAATACTGTAAGAGTGGCTACATACTGTGTTTCCTCATCCACGACCTCTTCTGTGTCAGACATTTTGTTCTTGAGGCGCTCTCTTAAAAATAAATCAGTTTTTGTTTTTTTTTTGAACAAAGGCAAATATTTCTGATCAATAAACAGCATGCTGACACGTTCACACGGTTTAAAAGGAGACGTTCCACTTTTAGAGCACACGCACACAATGACCAGTGCAGCGTAACGCTGTGATGCAGCTCTACAGTAGGTGTTGTGCATCTATTTGCTATCATATGTTGTTGGAGCAATGATGCTGCTTCCTGACGAATGCAATTTAATGATGGACCATGTACCGCTATTTTTATTATTTTTTTTTCATATCTGAAAAACAAGAAAAAATGTAAAAGAAAATGTAGTTACTAAATAAAACACAAAAACAATATATGTATTTGTTATATATTTCATATTAGCTGTACATTAATAATAGTACTACTGCTACCACTACTACTACTACTAATAATAATACTTATTTTTACGATATATTCAGTATTTTATTTTATTATTTTAACAGCAAATGCATTGATTAATATTAAATATTTTAATAAGATGACAATTATTTTTATATTATGTTTGTTGGATAAAATTGTAAGAAAATGTGTTAATTTTAAAAATTTACTTTGCTGAATAAAATGGATAAAAATGTTTCAATATATGCTTGACAATTATATATATATATATATATATATATATATATATAAATAATATGTTTGTGATATATTTATTTTTATTTCAATAAATACATTGATTAATAATTTTAATTAAATACATTTTAAAAAGTAATTTTTATTTTCAAAAAATTTCAATTTAAATCCTGAACATTTGTATCACATGTAATATTATTAACAATACAAATAATATACATATTTTAAACCACATATAATAGTACAATAATAATATTCATAAGGTAGTCATAATTGCATTATTTGCAATATATAAATACAAATATGTATATGTAAATTACATTATTTTCCTCGAAAAAAAAAACTAATGTTCGATATTAAGTGTTGCAATAAAAAACATTCATAAGGACATTGATTGAAGCAAAAAAAAAAAAGTTTTTGTGCAAACTTTCATTTACATTTGCATTGAGGAAAACTAAATGAATTTGCATTTTTCTTAAATAAAAGTCCAAGATGGTGTTCATTATGGTTAATGAGGAATATTTACATTTTCTAGGATTAAATACATCTTTTATTCAAAAAGTCCTTACCTGCCAGCTGGGTGTGTGGCCAACTTCACCTCCTTGATCTTGTCAACCCAAGTGTGGCCCCTCTTTTTTTTCTTTCTTTTCTTTTCTTCTTCTTCTTTCAATCCAAGGATCCACTCAGTGGTCGTCCTGCCCTTCGTCTCTACTCATGTGACAAGCGCGCCCTATGAGTGCTCGGCACCAAGGAGAGCATGGCTGCTGTAGGACAGATGGGAGCCTTTTGCCCAAGTAGCGTAGAAACAGAAACATGCCACAGTGGGAATAAAAGGAGACGAGACCCTTTTTTTCTTTGTTTTTTTTGTTTGTTTTTTTATTGCTGAAAATAAAACTAAGCTACATCCAAAACAACATTGTCAGGACTCACTCACGTGCTCTGCGGATTGAGGCTATGTCCACATGGACACAGGTATTTTTGAAAAATACAGTGAAGTGCGATTTTCGAAACAAAACCTCACTTTTTGTGTTTTTTCTGTAATGGCCGAAGTTGCCACAAGATGGCACCAAAGCCCTGGGTAATACAATAGTAGTAATTATTGTCAAAGAAGTATGTTGAAGTGTTACATCTCGACTGACGAACTACGGTCTTTGTATTTCGGGGAGGAGGTAAGGTTAGCTTGGGTTGTTAGTGGGATTTACAGAGGGTTTTTGCCACGTGTGTGTTTTTGCTCCGCTGAGTGACGGGGGTCTCATTATTAGTTGACAATTGCTATTTTTACAGGTTGCAAAGACGATTTACATGCACACTTCCGGTGCATTTTTTTCCATCTTTACGCCATTTATTTTTAAGGCTAATGTTTTTAAAATGTGTTTGGAATACAGTGACCCTCCACATATTCACTGTTCGCATTCAAGAATTTGTCTATTTGCATTTTTTTAGGAACTCGTCCTCCGTTATTTGCTGAAAAACTCGCCTGTTCACTATTTTTGTGCTCAAGCCAAAGCCATGTCTCATAATTTAAATATTGCTTAAGCGCCATCTGCTGGCATCTCCATTGAACTGAGGACGGTAGCTTGATTTAGAAAGAAATCTACACCAAAATTTAATTGGACTCTTCCTGCATGTTTGCTCAATAACTTTGGTAGTTTTGCCTAATCCTACTAACTTACTAATTAATACCTGTGTTCATGTGGACGTAGCCCGAAAGGAACACATTTTAAATCGGAATGCCGTGCATGCTGCAAGCAAAATGAAAATGCAGTGTTATTGTAAACACAGGATAAATAGAAAAATACAGTGGATATAAAAAGTCTACACACCCCTGTTTAAATGCTAGGTTTTCGTGATGTAAACTAAAAAAGGAGAGTTAAGAGTTAAGTTTTTTTTGTATGATTGATCTTGGTGTATTATTTTTATTTTTTTTATATTACAAAAACCTGGCAAATTTGAACAGAGATGTGTAGACTATTTTATAGCCACTGTAGCTACCTGCAGTGTACAGTCAAATACACATTTCAATACTTTATTGGTCTTCGGGTATGTTGTTACACGTCCTTGCTGTCAACACAACCCCTCACTAAAACACTGATTAAGAAATTACAAGAGCAAAAACAATCCCCAAATATCTTGTAAATATGCTCCCCTAGTGGTTAAGAGCAGTATAGCACAAATCCAAGCGTAGTGCGTGCTTCAAGGCCATGTCATGACATCTTTGGTGATATTTCAAAAAGGCGTACAGTTTGTTCATGAACCCTTTTGTCAGATTGGTCTCTCGGGAACAGCAACAATTTTGCTGGGTCAATTTGACCTGGGGTATGTTTAGTGGTCTAAAACTTTAAAATGGGTACATTTGAGCCGCCACCAACCAGGAGGTTAGTGAGATCAAAGCAATTTAGCGTGATGTATACATATACTGAACAACAGTATATATTTTAAAAAGCTTCTCATTTGACGCGGAATAGTATCAGCGTAAATGTTAGTCGCTCGGCATTAACACAATTAGCCGTTTTGTTATTATCAATTAATTAGGTGAGCCTTTTTATTGAAATTAAAACGACACGCTATCTGCATGGCAACACGATGGTGCTTCAACCAGATTAGCATTAGCATAAATTGCATCATTTTCTGGTCCGAGTTTCACCTTTTGTCAATCAATTTATACTAATACTACTAGTAATAGACATAGGGTTGCGATTTTGTGTTTCGTCACTGCGATATTAAAAGCCATTTTCGAACAAGTGCCTTTACCTTTCGGGTGTTTACTTTTTCAAGACTGTAATCTTGTATATTGTTTTGTATTTGATTATCATCCATTGCTAGAAAACCATTTAATTACAAACGTATTCAGCTCAGCTCGGTGGCTTGACCTCTAGCCTAGCCTCACTAGCTTTGGTAAGCTCGATGAGAGCAGTGGGCGCCCACTGCAATAAAATCACAAAAGTGAACGTAAAACCCACAATTTCGTAAAGGGGAGGAAACATTTAAACATGTTGACAAACACTTCAGCTCTTGGACTGATAACGGTGTTCGCTCTGGTTAAACTAAATGGTTTTTGCACTGGTTGCTACTTTTGTTTTTGAACTCTTCAGCTGAACGGGACAGTGTGGCTCATCCTGGTCATGTGATCCTCGCTCGGCAGCATGCTTGAAGGCAGGCAGTGAATATTTGCTGGCATTCTAGAGAGTGAATAGAATGAGACAGGGCTGTCAGCGCTGCACTGGAGACTTGTCAATGCTGTGAGTAAAACCGACGATTCCTACGAGAGAAATCCTTATTTAATAAAAAAAAAACAATGTAATAATCTACAGTATTTATGCCAGCAACATGTAGTGATGGGCAGAACAATGAAATGCTCATCCACTATGACCATATTATTTTAGTATACTATAAGCTTTTTGGGACATTTTTGTTTGGTGGTGTTTTGTGAAATGTTCTTATGTAAAATATGTGCCTTGGCTCAATAAAGGTTGGGAAACACCGAGTTGGACCAGGGCTTGTCCGATCTGGTACGATTTATTCCTATGACGATAAGATGCGATATGATTTATTGCAATTACAATACGATATATTTACTCGAGGCACGATACACACCAATTATGATACGACACCATACCCTCCAATTAAGATATGCTATGATTTACTCCAATTACGTGTTAGATCAGTGTTTATCGGATATGATACGATTTACTCCAATTATGATGCAATGCGATATGATTCACTACATTTAGAATACGATTCGCTACAATTACAATAATGATACCATTTACTCCAATGAAGATAACATCTGATTATTTACTCCAATTACAATACGATATATTTACTCCTATTTTCATAGAATTTACTCCAATTATGTTATGATACCCTGCGATTGGCTGGCGACCAGTTCAGGGCTCGCCCGAAGATAGCTGGGATAGGCTCTGGCACGCCCGCGACCCCTGGTGAGGATAAGCGGTATGGAAAATGGATGGATGGATGTTATGATACAATTTCCTCCAATTAAGAGATACTATTTACTCCGATTACGTGTTAAACTGGTGCTTGTCAGATACGATATGATTTACTCCAATTACGATACAAAACGCTTCGCTACAATTACTGATTAATTAATGGTACATTTATTCCAATTAAGATAAGTAACACAATGTAATTGACTTCAATTAGAATATGATTTCCTCCAGTTATGTCTTACTTCAATTACATTGTGATGCGATTCAGTACAATTACAATTTGATACCACTTACAGTACTCCAATTAAGATACGATATGATTTACTCCAATTACAAGTTAAACCAGTGTTCCCCAGCCTATATTGACCCAAAGCCCATCCATCCATCCATCCATCCATTCTCTGTACCGCTTATCCTCACTAGGGTTGCAGGTGTGCTGGAGGCTATCCCAGCTGATTTTGGGCGAGACGCGAGGTACACCCTGAACTAGTCTCCAGCCACTCGCAGGGCACATACACTATAGACAAACTACCATTTATTCGCACATTCACACTTTTGGACAATTTTGAGTTTTCAATTAACCTACCATTAATGATTTTGGGTTGTGGGAGAACACTGGAGTACCCGGAGAAATCCCACGCAGGCACGGGGAGAACATGCAAACTCCACACAGGAAGAATGGAGCCCGTTAGACGACTTTGTTTGGAGTCCCCATCTGTTCCTGCTTCTCCAGTGAATAGTGCTGACAGTCAATGACTGTGCCTTTGTGTGATTGAAAGGTGTAACTTTGTCATTTGCCCTTTACTTCAGTCCTCTGCGTTCTATTTCCGATATGGCAAAGTGCTGATGGGGGGGAAGCCCAGAACGCCGTTTGGGCGCAATTGACGTCTGGAGGCAACGTTTGAGCAGAGAAGTTTGCTGGAGTCGATTGCAGGAATGTTTTTATCGTTGTTGTTGAGTGAATAAGCTCAAGGGTCTTCAGCTGAGTTGTCGCTCGTTTATCGCAAAGCCACTGAGCCGTCAGTCGTAATGTGACAATCAAGCAGCTGCGCTTTGGGTATGCGTAACAGACGGACGGCCCAGGTGGTGGCAGTGGGTGACAACACGACAGTCATGTGGACTGGTTTCTTTATACAGTACTGGGAAACAGGGTCAAGGTGACGGGTCGTTTTAAATTTAGAGTCGTGGGCTCCATTTCCAGTGGACAGCCACTCAAAATACACAAATGACAGTGGGTGGGTTGACGTGGTTCTGAGGTGAAGGGCTACCGTATAAATCAATCACAGGCCCTGTGAGGGACTCCGATATGCAAAAAAACATTTACATTCAATGCGGCAGTTATTCTGATGACTTATACCAAATACTCGGAAATGTCTTTACTGTAGCGCAGGTTGACACCGTTGCTGATGAAGCATCCGTTACACTTCAATTGTAATGCAATGTGGTACGATTCCCTCCAAATGCAATACGATGCAATCACTTCTATTATGATATGATTCACTCCATTTACGATGCGATGACATTCTGTATGACGAAATCCCGTAGAATTACAATACAATTCACCAATGTGATGTCATACAAATCGCTACAATTACAAGGCAATACAATTCTCTACAATTAGAGTGCCGTTACAAAAAGATTCACTGCGATACAATATTTGTTTCCTCCAATTATAATACAATGCGATACGAATCATTTCAACGATAAAACAAGATGATTCACTCTGTTCGTGATGCAATATGATTAATTACAATTAGGATATGATATTTTTTTTCAACACAATTTTTTTTAATCGCACAATTACAAGATAGACGATTATGATTAAGGAACTTACTTTAAGCAAACTTGCTTTTGACTCCAACCAACACCTGCAAGAGCACAGAGGAATACATTTATTGGGTGGAGCATGTTCGTAACATTACATAAAAAAAATGCCTTGGTAACTAATAGGAGATGCTAGTGTGTGTGTGTGTGTGTGTGTGTGTGTGTTACCTTGGCTGGCGTCGAGCTCTTTTTGGTCTCCCACATGTTGCGCTTGTTACAGACATCGCTTTGCTTATTCACGTCCTGTCACATGTCAATAGAAACAGCGTTTATTGGGCAGAGGATCACATTTGGTAATCTTTGCTTTAGCCCAAAGTGATCTATTAAATTGAGAAATGATGTGTTTATTTTACAAGAAAATGAAAAGAAATAGTTCCTACATTATACCTGATCCTGGTAACCTGTAACATAATCTACATTATCAACAATACAGTACATTTGGAACACTGGTTATTTTGCACTTTTTGTCAAAATGTCAAAAAGAATGATAGAATTGTGTGCATTTTTTCAAATCAATGTCTTAACACAACAGCTTCATTCTTTTGCTTCATTCTTGTCATTTACTGCTAGAAGATACATAGTGTGCAAATAAAAATTATCTTTAATTCCAAATTTGTACAGGTTATGAATCATTTTGTCTGCTCATAATAGACCTGGTGCGACAGTCAATGAGGCAAAGGCATACAGGATGATTGTATGGGCAATCTTCTGATGAGATATTATGGAATGGGTTGAATAGTACCAATATCTAATTAAAATGATTGGAATGGGGGAAAAAAAATTGGATATATATATAAGATGAAACTTTTTGGAAAATGGTACTAACATTTTGGAAAAGTACGTATAATTATCTTCGGTTGAACAGTTTGATTAGTGTTCATTATGATGAGAATTCTAATGCTTGTAAAGGCCTAAACGCACTCCAGCAGTGTCGATTAAATGTTCTGCTTTCAAATCTTCAACATAAGGACAATTCTAAGATTTAGAAACTATACAATACTGTATTTCATTTATATGCAACTGCTGTGGAAAAAAAACAGAAACATATTCAATCATTTAAAGATTACAATTAGCCGTGTACAAGTGTAATGGTGTAACAATTGAATAGACTTCGTAAAAGACATAAGTGGTAGCAGTGGAGTGTAGATTTCCAACAGGGGGAAATGTTGCCTCACGAGACAAGGCCAAGGTTACTTGCTTGTTGTCAGGGGCGGCTAAAGATATCGCTCATAAAAAGTTGAAATTGGGGTGGCAGGTTTGGAGGGATGCAGGGGCAAGAGTGATTAGCAGCCAGGGAGTCACTAGCCACTGTGCCGAGGACCCCTAACCCCGGTCCCCAGAACCGTGAGGCAGATGTGCTAACCAGTGGACCACCGTGCCGGCTCACTTTAATCCCTTTTTAAACAATGTTTTTTTTTTAAATTGACACTTTTACACAAAATGATAATTATTAATATAACAATTTTACACATTTACATTCTAGTGAAACACCCCGTTGTCGTAGTGGGTAAAATCCTTGTGACCATCTAGCTTGATGTATTTCAGCCGCCGGAGGCTTTTAGCAGACATACAGTATTTTCGTGGTTGAAAAAAATGTAATTTTGCGTTGTCCAGGCGTAAGAAAAATGTGAGACAAAGTAGCCTCTATTTTTCCAGGTCGTAATAGTGGTATTTAATTGACGGTTGAGCGGGACAAGGTTTCAGCGCATTCACCAGACACGCCCACAGCACAGTTTAAGAGCAGATGCAATGGCTTGATTTTTCATGATTTTAAGCATCATTTTATTTTATACAATATATTTGTCTATTTTCATTTTTATTTATTCCAATTTGGCAGGATTGTTAGCAACCCTCTTCTCTGTGTTGCGTCACATTGAGAGGACATACGCACTTATTTTTTACTTTGCAGGGACTTTTAAGTTTCCAAGCTATAATTCCCACCCTGCCACAAAAAGGAAGAAAATGGCTTGAAGCCCTGCCTGAAGAGAACCTCAATTTAAACTCGCATAATGACTTCAATGAAATATTTAAAGTGAAGCTAAATGGCTGCTAAATGATGTTAAATGCCCATAGTTGACCGTACACAGCATATCACAGCAATAGAAGCTTTTTACATTAGTGCGTTGTTGTGCAGAGGGCTGGGTTTTATCAGGCCTTGCCGCAGCCTTCGTCGCCACCGCCGCCGCAGGTGGTGGTTCTGATGCCGCAGGTGGCGTCTTATCGGCCTGTGCAGGCTTCGTTGTCCGACTGACGACGCTTCCCTTAATAGACGCGCAATCCTGCAGGGGACAAATAAGATACAGTTGTACCTTCACTTGCAAGTTTCATTTATTCCGTGGCCACGCACATTACTTCAAGTCAACTTTCCCCATTGAAATGTATGGAAAGGGCATTAATCCGTCCGTCCCAGCTCCCCAAAAAACAAAAATGTTTTGGGTGTTTTTGGTATGTGTTAATAATGAAAAATAGTTCTCTATAGTATTGTACTTTATAAAAACATACAGTAACACCATAATTAAACAGCATGTGAAAGAATGAAACAGTTTTTTTTGTTTTTTTTGTTTTGCTGCTTTGATTCAATGGCCAATGTGCTGCTCCTTGTAGTGTGTGCACCTTGGCCACCAGGGGGCAGTATATAACGTTCATACAATAAACTTAGATTTGATGATGAAACATTTCGTAGACCGTCGCACCTAAGCTGCAGTAATATCACTAGTTTTTCAGTTGTTTTTAAAAGTTCATAAATCCCGATATTATTGCTATTTACGCAAGCCCATCTGTGACGTGTTAGGATTAAACAAGTGAACATTCGCTACACAAAGTTACATTGGGTACGGAAAGTATTCAGACCCCCTTAAATTTCTCACTCTTTTTTTATATTTCAGCCATTTGCTAAAATCATTTAAGTTCATTTTTTCCCACATTAATGTACACAAAGCACCCCATATGGACTGGGGGAAAAAAACGTAATTGTTGAAATCTTTGCAGATTTATTAAAAAAGAAAAGCTGAAATATCACACAGTCACAAGTATTCAGACCCTTTGTTCAGTATTTAGTAGAAGCACCCTTTTGAGCTAATACAGCCATGAGTCTTTTTAGAAATGATGTTTTTCACACCTGGATTTGGGGATCCTCTGCCATTCCTCCTTGCAGATCCTCTCCAGTTCTGTCAGGTTGGATGGCGAATGTTGGTGGTCTCATGACGAGAGATGCTCAATTGGGTTTAAGTCAGGGCTCTGGCTGGGCCATTCAAGAACAGTCTCGGAGTTGTTCTGAAGCCACTCCTTCGTTATATTAGCTGTGTGCTTAGGGTCATCGTCTTGTTGGAAGGTGAACCTTCGGCCCAGTCTGAGGTCTTGAGCACTCTGGAGAAGGTTTTCGTCCAGGATATCCCAGTACTTGGCCCCATTCAGCTTTTCTTCGATTGCAACCAGTCTCCCTGTCCCTGCAGCTGAAAAACACCCCCACAGCAAGATACTGCCACCACCATGCTTCACTGTTGGGACTGTATTGGACAGGTGATGAGCACTGCCAGGTATTCTCCACAAATGCCACTTAGAATTAAGGCCAACAATTTCTATCTTGGTCTCATCAGACCAGAGAATCTTATTTTTCACCATCTTGGAGTCCTTCAAGTGTTTTTTCTTTTTTGTTTTTTTTTAGCAAACTCCATGCGGGCTTTCATCTGTCTTGCACCGAGGAGAGGCTTCCGTCGAGCTACTCTGCCATAAAACCCCGACTGGTGGAGGGCTGCAGTGATGGTTGACTTTCTAGAACTTTCGCCCATCTCCCGACTGCATCTCTGGAGCTCAGCCACAGTGATCTTTGGGTTCTTCTTTACCTCTCTCACCAAGGCTCTTCTCCCCCGATTGCTCAGTTTGGCCAGATGGCCATCTCTAGGAAGGGTTCTGATCGTCCCAAACGGCTTCCATTTCAGGATTATGGAGGCCATTGTGCTCTTAGGAACCTTAAGTGCAGCAGAATTTTTTTTGTAACCTTGGCTAGATCTGTGCCTTGTCGCAATTCTGTCTCTGAGCTCTTCAGGCAGTTCCTTTGACCTTGATTCTCATTTGTTCTGACATGCACTGTGATCTGTAAGGTGTTATATAGACAGGTGTGTGGCTTTCCTAATCATGTCCAATCAGTATAATCAAACACAGCTGGACTCCAATGAAGGTGTAGAACCCGAGTTAAATATACGAGTGTCACAGCAAAGGGTCTGAATACTTATGTCTGTGTGATATTTCAGTTTTTCTTTTTTAATAAATCGGCAAAAATTTCAACAGTTCCGTTTTTTTCTGTTAATATGGGGTGCTGTGCGTACATTAATGTGGAAAGAAAATGAACTTAAATGATTTTAGCAAATGGCTGCAATATAAAAAAAAGAGTGAAAAATTTAAGGTGGTCTGAAAACTTTCCGTACCCACTCTATGTGATTTGGTGTAGTTCACAGCGTGTAATTTTCTTTGTTTTATATTTAGTTATACAGTAGACTTCAACGACTCAATTTTTTCTCACAGGATGAATAAAGTATCTATCTATCTATCTATCTATCTATCTATCTATCTATCTATCTATCTATCTATCTATCTATCTATCTATCTATCTATCTATCTATCTATCTATCTATCTAACTAATCTATCTATCTATCTATCTATCTATCTATCTAACTAACTAACTAACTAATCTGGGAGTGGCAATAAAAAATTTAAAGCAAGTACACTTGGCCTTTTTTAAAGATATGTTTGCGATCTGCCAAACCCGGCACGCTCAGGGAGTGGAAAAAATATATATCATAAGTGTAATTTTTGCTCACAATAGAAAGTAAGTCAAGCTAGCACCTTATTTACTTGATTGTCAGAGACGTTGCCGCTCTCCCACATGCTCTTGATGCTGCGCATGCCGCCTGAGGGGATGTCATCCATGACAGGCTTGGGTGACTTCACCTCTTTGTTCCCCTGTGGAAAGAAGAAAAGGTGGATTCTGATTCTGATGAAGTCGTCGTAGTATTAAGAGAAAATTAAAAAAATACAATTTTACAATATAGAAATGTGCCAATAATTTGACAAAATAAACTTGTAAAATTATGAAAATATGTATTTGATTTCATAAGAATAAGGTCGTAATATTACAAGGAAACTGTACTTAAAAGAACATGGTAGAAGAAAAACGTAAAAAATATAAAACAAATATTTTACAAAAATAAAGTTGTGATGAGAAAAAAATATGTTTTTCAAGGAAAAAGTTGTAATATTACAAGAAAAAAGTCACTTATTCAAGAAAGTCATAAGTGTATGAGAATAAATTGGTTACATTATCAGTGTGAAATTTTGAACAAATTTTCCAAAAATTGATGTAAATATGAAATAACTTTTTCTTTTTTTTTTTACAAGAATAAAGTCATAATACTCCAAGGAAAAAGTCATCTTACAAGAATAAAGTTGTAATCTCAGGAGAAAATAACATTGACATTTTACAAGTGTAAAATGTATGAATAATTTTACAAAAATAAAATAGACTTCACAAGGATGAAGTCGTAATATTAAAAGGAAAGGTCATATTTTGACCACAAAAAAAAACCTCACAAATTTACAAAAAAAACAAAGTTTTAATTTTATAATAAATGTTCAGAAATTTACGAGGGAAAAAAACAATCTCGTTTTCCAAGAAAATGTCACAGCTGTACAAGAAAATTTATTTTTTCAAGAGAAATATACTAATAATTGTACAAAAATAAACATAATACAAGAAAATGTAAGTAAAATAAAGTTAATATAATAACTTTGTCTTTTTTGTCCAGTAAAAAGTCACATTTGTGTGAGAATAAAGTCTTATTTTTACAGGAGTAAAGTTGTAATAAGGAAAAAGTTGAGAATCTTATTAGAAAAAAAGTCAGGCTTTAACAATTCTCTAAGATTAAATGCAAATTTATTGGAGTAAAAGTTAAATACAACGGAACTACAGTTAGGCTGTAATTCCTTTGCGTCCCACTAGAAGGAGCCCAGAAACAATTAGTAGTACTAGTACCACACTTTGAAAATCACAGGAATAAAATCGTAATATGATGAGGGAATAAAAGTCGCCATTGATGAGAAAATCTTCTAATGGTGTGATCAAATATAATGTAACATTCTTGGTTGCGGGTACATAAAACTAACAGAAAACGACAGTAAGATTCAGTGGAGTGTTACCTGGATGGCGGAGGCGTACTGTTCTAGTCTGCTGCCGATCTTGGAGACGATGGGTGCGTGAGTCGCTCTCACGCTGCAGCCGAGCACAAAAGTCAGACACTGACGGACACTTGATTCGACACGTGTGCGCTACATCCAAACAATCTAAAAAACCCTCACCTTTTCTGAGCCGATTTGCTCAAGAATTCCGCCTTCTCCCCAATCTGCGCGAAACAAGAACACGGCGTTAAAGACAAAAATAGTCAGCCAGGGGGATTAATACACGATACGATTAGCGGGTCAAGTTGCCTTGCTGTTTCTAGAACAGTCTGACTTTTCTGTCCCTGCAAGGTTGTTTTGTTCTGGAGAACATTGTGTTGACTTGAACACAATGTTCACTTGTGGCCAGGGAATATGAATCATTTTGGAGCTCCGTTGTAATGTTTGTTGCGTGCTCAAGTGCTTGTAAGAACATTTGGCCACTGCTCATAAGCTTTTTGCGCAAACTGAAGGCAAACATTGCAAGTGTGTGTCTCTTAACGCTGTACAACAAACTGCGGTGAAATGTACAACTGTTGACTTGATGCCAGTTCGGATAAGTGGGCGAAGTCAAAGAAAAGTTGTACTTTTAAAACAATACATTAGTAATACTATGCGGGAAAAGTCAGAATTTTACAAAAATAAAGTCGCAAAAAAGGTGAATTCTGAATAAACAGGTGAAAAAAAATACTTGTAAGATTGACTTTCTCATACTTGTATGAGAAAGTCAATCTTACAAGAAAAACAAATATTTTATAAGAATAAATTAATAATGCTGCAAGGAAGCACACCGTCGTGAGACGTGAGCGCGCCAACGCCAAGGTGGGAGGAGCATACGGATGTGGTGCCAATGAAGCGAATGCGGGGGTTCTGTGTGTTTAAGTACGCCTGCAGTCTAACTCGTGCAAGGGACGCGAGGCGAACGTTGGCTTCGCATCCGGTGTGAACGTAACATTAGGGAGAGTCCGGTCAAATCAAAGCCTTTAAGCCAACAAAGCCAACAAAGATCAGACTATTTTCGTTGTTAATAAAGAGCAGCGCTTACCTTGGATGAACCTTTGGGGCTGATGGTGAACGAGGGCTTCAGCGGCTCTTGCCCCAGCTGCTTCTTCTTCTCTGCAGCCTCCGCTCTCCTCTTCTCGATCTCCTCCTTCATCCTCTTCCTCTCCTCCTGTGCAGACATTTGCGGTCAAACATTTCCCGAATCAGCAGACCCCCCCCCCCCCCCCCCCCCAAAACCTACGAAAGTTCCTCCTCACCTGCTCTTTGCTCTTCTTGTCCTCCAGCTGTCGTTTCCTCTGCTTCTCCTCCTCCCCGAGGACCTTCCTCCTCTCCTCCCTCTTCCTCTTCAGTTCCTCCAGCTCGGCCTCGGCGTGGTGCTGCTTCTGCTTCATCTTCTCCATCTCCTCGCTCTCGGCGTCGTGCCGCTGCCGCTGGAGCTGCTGCAGCTTGCGCTCGGCCTCCTGGCGCTCGGCCTCCTGGCGCTCGGCCTCCTGGCGCTCGGCCTCCTGGCGCGCCGAGAATGCCGGCCCCACTGAAGGAACGTCGTTTCTGCCGGCCAGAAAGGCGTAATTGTACGAGAATAAAGTTTTTATGAGAAAAAAGTCAAAACTTTCCATCACTTTGTGATGTTACAACGAACAAATCACATTGTTCAAGCAAATTGTAGTTGTAATTGTACAAGAATAAAGTCGAAATAGCATGAGGAGATACTCATAAATAAATTTGAAAAGTTGCAATTTTACAAAATGAGAGTGCAATATGAGAAAAGAAAATCGCGTGTTCCCAATTGTTTCCGTTTATACGGAACTGAAAGCAGACCTCCACGGGCGTTGCGCCGGTACGCCTGGCTTGGCCGCCAAATTGGCAAATGCGCAACGAGCCTTGCGCTCGCACGAAAACCAAGATGCGGCAGTTTTTGCACCCCTGTGCAGTTGCCCAGTCCACAAAAATAGAGCACATTGTGTGAAAACATTTCTTTTTTTTTGGGGGTATAATTTCACAGTACAGTTTTCATTTAATTCTCTCATAGCCATTTTACCTGGATAGCTTGTCTGGCTTTTTCAGTTTATTCTCGATGAGTGCTCCATTCTGTTTGGCTGTTCCATTCTTGGGAGAAAACAACAAAAAATACAAATTACAGGTACATAAACAGTTTTACCGTAAGAACAAAAATACAGTAAAAAAATTACATGATCAATATTTTTTATTAAATTGAACTTAAATGATTTACATTGTCTTTAATTCCCACTCTCTTGAACTTGTCGGCCTTTTATATAAATCTAATAGACATGTCAAATATGCACATATTATAGCAAAAAATCTGTTGCACATAGTATATGAAGTATAGTGCATACATACTGTACTGTACATTGTCTTTTACAGTACATATTTGGTCAAATGTACGTTCGTAAATAACCAAACCTCATCTTTCTTTTTCTTCTCCTCTATCTCTCTCTTTTTGCGTTTCTCCTCCTCATCTTTCTTATTCTTCTCCTCGGCTTCCCTTTTCCAGTTTTTCTTCTTTCTTTTTCCTCTCATCCATCTCTTTCCTCTTCTGCTCCTCCTCCTTGTTTTTCTCCTCTGCTTCTTTCTGCCGTTTTTCTTCCTCCTCTTTCCTCTTCTTCTCCTCCTCCATCTCCCATTTTTTTCGCTCCTCCCTCTGTTTTTTCTCCTCCTCCATCTCCCGTTTTCGCTTCTCCGCCTCCTCCTCCTCTTTCCTGCGTCTCTCCTCCAGCTCCCGCTTTTGTTCTTCCTCCTCTTCCTTTTTCCTCCTCTCCTCCATTTCCCTCTTCCTGTCTCTCCTCCTCTTCTCTCTTCTTCCTCTCCTCTTTTTTCTGCCTCTCTTCATCCTCTATCCTCCTCTTTTCCTCCATTTCTTTCTGCTGACGGTCCTCCTCTTCTTCTTCCCTTATCCTTTGCTGTTTTTCTTCTTCCTTGTCAACATCAGGAGCAGCCTCTTCCTCGTCCTCAGCTTCAGTCTTGTCCTGTTAAAGAAGCGATTGTGTTCACACTGCTGGACAAAAAGGTTCAGAGAAAATTTCATATGAGAGGACAAAACTCAGTTCTGGAAGTTAGCGTTATTAACACCTCCACTGGCCCCTGTCAAAAGAACAGAAAAAACATGCAAATGTGAAAGAGTGCAGACTCCTGCCAAGGCTGTAACAGTTTTGATGAATAATAGCTTATGTGGTACATACCTATCTTATGCATATTATGGAACATGTACAAATTGTCTGTTGCTCAGCAACTACCCAGATTGTGTCAAAGCCATCAGCTAAGCAGAGGTGCAATGTTGTCGGATGCGCAGATTTAACATTTGCTAACAGCGTTATCGCCGTTAGGTTTGTCGACAGGCACGTGCTCGGTTTGTTTGGTGAAGTCGTCGACGGCTGGGGGAGGATTTGTGTTTGGGGATGTGTCCACTGCGTGCGGCATATGCACGGATCCACACAGTCTAGGGTGCTTCTAACTTCTCCTGTCAAATGTCAGCTGGGATAGGCTCCAGCTCACGAACAATGATAAATGTTATTGACAATGAATGGAAGGATAGAATTAAAATATGAAATATGCTACAGTCTACATACGGGCATTTTTGTATAACCGGCCACTTGGGGTTTACATTGTTGTCAGATGATTTCAATTTTTAAAAAAGGATCTCTGAATTTATTATTTTAGTTATAATTTATGTTTGTTTCCAACTAACAGCAATACTGACTATATCTTTCTTGGTGCATGTAATCCGCTGATTACCTCTTCCTTTGTATCATCATCAGTCACCTCCTCCTGGACTTGTTTCTCCTCCTCCTCCTCCTCTTCTGCCTTTCTCAGCCTCCCTCCGTCGACGTCCGCCTGGTTTTCTGGCGACCCGTCGATCCCGTTGGCCGCGGCGAAGCTTGGGTCCAACTCCTTCTGCCTCTCGATGGCCTCCTGCATCCTCTTCTGCCTTCGCTCCTCCCTCTTGGCCAGGCGCTCCTCCAGAGCCTGCTCGTCATCTGCGACCGCGATACTCATGGCAGAGGAACAGGAGGCCTTGCTCTCCGCCACACTGCAAGGACATTACGGAAAGCTGTTTGAGCATTTATTCCACATCCTTGACATCAAACTTCAAGTCCATGCACCAGGAAGCTCTTTGTCCTTAGTAGTAAGACAATTCAGTGCACTAGGGGAACACCAATTTCTTACTAATAAAGCCTTTTCCACATTTAGTGCCACGTTTGGCCGACTAGTATGACCTGAAGCTGGATATCCTTGTTATCAAAGAAATGCTCAAATGATTCCATATGCTTGACATAAAAAATAAATAAAAATGCATTCATTTGATATCAAGCTCAAACCATAAATATGCAATTTAAAAAGAATAAAACTTTTTGGCAAATTTTTCGAAACTTTCAGTACGACCTGACTGTAGTACGAGTAAAATGATCTGTGGAGGAACAAAAAATAAATAAAAATCAGCCTTCACTAGCCCCATCATGTGTTTTCTACTACAAGTGCCACATTTTTGCCTACTATTATGACCTTAAGCTGGACATCGAATAAACGCTCAAATGGATTACGCTTTTTATCCTCACTAGTAGGACAAGTACATGTTACTCGTACTAGTTGGCATCTGTGCATACTAATACTACTAGAGACATTATAAACATCTACTATTGACCAGCTAGCGTTTCACTAGTAGTACAAGTAGTGATTATATGTCAACTAGTGCACAGTTTTGTCTCACTCGTAGTCCTGCAATCATGCAGAAATGTCATACAGCAGTGGAAATAACGTTACGAGTAAGACAGCCATAATGCTATTGCGCTGAATTGTCTTGCTCGTTGAGGACAAAGAGCATACTAGAACATGAACCTAAAGCAAGATATCAAGGATATGGAATAAATGCTCAATCATCTTTCCATAGGACAGGACAGGAGAAGCGAAAAGGTTGCGTTCGCGGTCCGCGTGACGCTTTGTTTCTCACTCGTTGGCGTTGATCACGTCGCCGCATTCTTCCGATTCTCTCATCTTCTTCCTCTCCTCCCTCGCACGTCGCCTTTGCTCACGAGCCGCTTCCCCGTCGTCGTCGTCGTCGTCGGTGTAACCCATTCTGTAAACACACACGTGCACGCATTTGATGTGTTGTACTCTCTTGTTGTCGAAACAAGATGTACTGTACAATAGGAGTCTGGTTGTGTACCTTAAGGTACAATGTGCACTCATGCAACATGGACAGCAGTTCAAATTCAAGGATGGACCAATTTTTGTGCTCAAGGGCCACGTTTGATTTTTAAAACAAACAGATGGGCCATGTCATTTGAACTTGAGGTAAAAATAATAATAATTAAAATGTCTGTTTAGGATGTAAAATTGTTCAATTTAATAGTTTTAATTTAATACTACACTAAAAATAATTACCATTTTAATTATATCATGAATTCATTTATAATTAATCAAGTAAGTTTGAAATTAAAAAATGTAAAAAAAAATGTTTTACATTTTTATTAGCAATACAAAATAACTAATTTAAAGAGTGTTTTATTTTAATTGTACTATTTGTAATCAATGTATGTATTTAATTGCATAATTATTGAATAAAGTAAAACTTGTCAAATGTAATGTAAAATCTATTTTATTAATACATTTTGTTTTATTATTTACAAGAAATCTATGAAACAATTGAATGAGAAATGAATAACAAACTAATTAAATAAATTTCATTTAAATACTTAGAATTTTCAGGAGGACAAAAAAAAAACCAAAATTAATGCAATAACTACTTTTGTTAATAAAAATAAACGAATGGACCAGGCGACAAGTTTATTCATACATTCACATTTTAATCATTACCTAGTATTTAAGCAAAAGTAAGGATTAGGAGAGTTTATGAATACACCATTAATTTCACAATGTAAGTAACATTTGTTCCTTTAAATAAACGTAACATAATGGAGAAAGCATGATTTGTAAATTGATTTCGTGCTCTGTTTTCGACAAAATGCATTTTAGGAAAAAACATCAAAATAAGGATTGTGCAAGTATATTTATGCACATTAATTTTGGAATAGATTCATCACTGTATTTAACATAAAATATGGATTACAAAAATTTCAGTACACACGTTCATATAAAAGATAACATCCAGCAAGAGGGATTCAGAAATCCATCACATCATTAGCTAATCCTGCTCCAGGCGGAATTCAGCCAGGGATCAGTTTTATCATATTGTAACTATAAAAGTTACTTTCATAGGACAAGAACCATGATGGATGTTTGTTGACACAAGTAGTATTTTTGCAGCCGGGCAGTGTGAAGGATTAAGAAAAATCCCCCTCAAGATGTCTGAACCTGGAGCACTGAGACAAAGTTGGGATGAAACTAAAACTATAGTGAAAACTTTAGCACAATAGGCTCGGCCGGCTGGAGCTCGACTCACTTCTCGGCCTCCAGCCGCATTTGCTCTCTCCTCTGCCTCCTCAGCTCCATGCGGCGGTCAAAGTCGTCGTCCATGATGGCCCGAAGATTCGCTTTCTCTCTGGAAGGCAAAACATGAGAAGGGGAATTTGGAGGTCAAACAAAAATGTCATTCACTAAAACTATAGAATGGAACCTGAAAAGGAGTGAAATTCTCTATACGAAGTTTTGGGGAAAATCCAACAAAGATTATATGAGACTTCAGAATTAGCACCTCCCGAAACAAAATTAAATGGTGTGTCACAATCAAAAGGCAATGGACAGAATATCACCATTGAGCAAACAGCAAAATAAAAGCGAAAATGAAAAAGAAAGTGTATAGTAGAAAACAAAAAAAATGATCAACTGAATTGCCATCAAATAGAATAAAACCAACACCAATAATAGATGGCAAAAATGTAAACGTAAGTGTAGTAAATGTGATTCCTCAGTATTATTTAAAATACCAAATAGCTCTTATGTTGAGAGACACAGCTTCAAAGCGTAATGACTACTATTTAAAATATGTATGATAAAACCAAATGTTTTTTTCACAATTTCAAGAAAGACATATCAACAAAATCATACCCCAAAAAGAGCTGATTCTTTTGATCTGTCGTATAGTGAAATAAAGCTAATTGCTCTACCCATTGGTAGACATAAGCTGAGTCCTTTTATTTTCCCCATTTTTCAAGGTTGTCAGCTGTAATGGAGTGTGTCACTCCAACCAACATGTTACTCATATTTTGAGAAAAAGGCATATTCAATTTATTTTTTCATTATGTAGCTAGTAGCTTCTTCTTGACCAGTTAGCATAGCAGCTAACACAGCGAGCATGTATTCAAGAGCAAAAAAAAAAACCCTAACATTAGCATTTTTTTGCAACCCTGTTACTGTATTTAGAGTAATAATAAAATGAAATTAGTATTCAAATAAAATGTTACTTTCTAACTGAAGGATTGATGAAGTATTTTTGAAATGTGTTTTTTTTCAGGTGCCTTGTAATCTGCACCAGGTATTGCACCAAACATAAACACAGCAAAACTAATCAGATTAAAAGTGTGCCATTGACGGGTGATCTGAATAAATCAAATGATGGCTTGTTACCAGTTTTTCTCGAGAACATAACAAAGCTATAGAATTAGGTGTAATAGAGGCGTGCAAAATATAAATAAATATATATTACTTTGACAAGATGAGTAAGTGACTGGCGCTATTGTGGGTACTAATCACGATGCATTGTTTTTGTATGAAATCCAACTAAGTTCTGATGAAAATGGTGCTTAACTGGAAGTTAAATCAAACAGCAATTCACAACACCCACATTAACACATTACATGAGTCAGGACAGAATAAAAGCCGCTCCGCCCAAAAAAAACAAATAAAAGTGTAACGAAGCACCGTAACAGTAGTCCAGCTTTAGTCCAGGGGCGCCCGTACGGCTTGTCGCCATATATCAACCCGAGTCTGGATTGTATCTCCCTCCTTGTGTAGTACAAAGAATTCCTGCTCCTTCTTCTTCCAGCGACTGCAACTACCACAAAAGGCAAAGCTGCTCCTCCTGCCTCTTCCTTCTTCCCCGTCTCACGATTCAACTTTTTCATACACACAAGTCCCCTCTCTTGCTATACTTAATGTATTCCCCTTCCATATGCATCATTTTTTTTTACATGTACAGCATGCGTGCTATTAAATGTCCCATTCGCTCATGACTACTTCAGATATTGACTAGTATCCCGAGAGAGCCTCACTGACTTAAATCACTTAAATCCACCAAAAGTGGTGGGAAGTAACAAAGTACAAATCATTTTTTACTGTACTTAAGTTTACAGATGTCTTTATTTGAGCATTTATTTTTCTGACAACCTTTGAAAACAGATATCAGTACTTTTATTTGAAAAAATACAAATTAAGACACAATCTAGATGTATCTTCAAAATCAAGCAACTCGGACTCGGGTGAATAAAAATGTGATAGGGATATCCTTACCTTCTACTCCTCACTTGGTCAAAATAGTCACGTTACTTTTGTTTTTACCTCTGTGACCTATGACACGATGTTAAAAAGCGGCGGTGGTGTAGTGGTTTAGGTTTGATTCCCAGCTAGTGCCCCCATCACTCAGCCACTGCCGGTCCAAAGCCCGGATAAAAAAGTAGCTGGGTTGTGTTAGGAAGGGCAGCCGGTTTGAAAACTACGCCAAACGTTTCGTACATTTCAGTCTGTTTTCTGTTAGTACAGAATGTGAGTACTTTTGCCACATCTGCTGTTATGTCCACATGTTTGTACTACTTTACAACCATGAATATTAGTTTCAGTTGTCCTTGTGTACTTTGCTATAGCCTGAAGATGACTGTTCGAGTTCTATTCACCGTTTCGACCGAGGTGCTACTAATGGCGTCCCGTCAAGGGCGATGAAGGAATATGAAACCAAAATGAAACCTGATCTTAATAATTCTAGTCAAAATAACCCAGAGGCATTACAGTAGCTTACAGCGGAGATATTGAGTTTGATTGACATCATCCAGTATGGTGTGTTTATTATTGTTTCCACTACTTTACTAATGCAGAAGATATAATCGATACGATAAGAGGGCCACCAATGGTGATATAAGTGGATTTGTATGCAGTGGATGATGCCATATAAAGTCACAAACAGAACACACTTTTAGTGAGAGGAAAAACTTTCATACATTTTGTCAGAGTGCCAAAATCAAACTGTTAACTTCTGAGGTCGTGTCTTCAATAAAAATAATTTGACACCAATTTAGAAACCCGCTGCCATGATGTAAAAGTGCACTTCAATACTGTAAGTGCTATTGACTTATTGAAGTGCATTTAATATTTTATTGTCAAAAGCACTTGTCCTCCTTCGGGTCATGGGTGAGCGGGAAGCTATTCCAAATGGCTTTGGGACTGCTTGACAGCCAATCGCAGGCCACATATAGACAAACAACTATTCATGCTCACTTTCACGCCACAGTTTTGAGTTTTCTCTCCAAAAGTGAAACTTTTTCCCCATAATATTCTGATTTAATTTTTGTAAATTGTCAATTTTGTTCTTGTAATATTCAGACTTTGTTTTCATAATATTTGGATTGTTTTCATGTCAAAATACAACTTTTTTTCTCCTTTTTATTGTCGTGAAAGTTCAACTTTTTTCTTTACTTTTTTGTGTGGAATAAAAACAGAATTTCCCTCGTAATACTCTGAATTTATTCGGGTAAAATGTTTTTTTTTTTTTAATTCTCACATTATTACAACTGTAATCGTAACATTTTTGTAAAATTTTGACTGTGTAAAATTACAACGTTTTCCTTGGCTTTATAGTAAAACGTTCTCCCCACATTTTTTTTTAATTGCAACTTTTTTATGTGAAAATTTCAACTTTTGTTATTGTCCATTCATCCATTTTCTGTTACCCTTATCCTCATTTGGGTTGTAGGTGAGCTGGTAGCCCAGGTAAATTGGAACGGCAAAGTAGACTACACTATTAGCAGCTGCATCAGGAGAGAAGCAAATGCAGACTTTGACTTTACACGAGGTGCATTGAAAGAGCACCAACCAAACAGGACATCTGTAACACACATGGAAAAAACAACAACAAATATCACCAATATTCCATGAGATGGTGCCAAGTTTATACTTCTATGGCTTTGGCCTGAGCACAACAGCGAATAGGTTAGTTTTCTTTCCCCTAGCAAATAACAGAGGATAGGTTTAAAAAAAAAAAAAAAAAAAAAACTGCAGATAGTGAAATCCGCAATTGCTAGACCACTAATATGTGCGGGTTCAATGTACATTTGAACACCGAAGCACTTGCAAGGCCCCATCTGCCTTAAGCGGAGCGTCACGTGACCAAACCCGGGAAAACAGGTTGGCGGACTTTCTGTGTATGCTGCTATGCTACTAGCATAACAACGGTTTGATGACGTGTGGTTAGAACCCGAATTTAAATACATGGATATCATTGATTCATACAAATATGATATGATACATGTAAACACGAACGGTGCCAAAAACACTGGATATTGTCATCTTTGGAGTAAAAGAAAAGTTTTTAGTTTTTACTCTTGAAGTAAAAGAAAAGAAAAGCTATTGTAAGTTGAAAGTTCAATTCTTTAAATCAACAGGGTTTTATAGAGGATGATGAAAGACTCATAAAAGACAGCAGCAGACAGGAAGTGACCGACCTCTCAGCCTTGTCAACACCGTAATCCTGGGCTGCTTGTGTTTCGCACACAGAGACGCTGCACACTGAGAGCAAGAGTCGCTCGGAGTCCTCCTAATTGACAATTGATTACTTCTGTCTGGGTCGGTCGCCGCATTTAAGAACACACTTGCAGTGTTGCGCCGCAGCTCTATATCACGCCAAAATGCCTGAACAATTTAGTCGCTTGAGTCTTTTCCAGCCTATTCTACACACACTTTTTATCAATCAATTAGTCCGGCACTTAAAGACCCTGAGATTTGCAAAGACTATGAACTATGAAGTATTATGAAGTACTCACTTGTGTAGATACAGAGTTAAGCCTCACCTCGACCCCGGCATGGATTGCCCCTCCCCCACTATATGAGAATTTGAGCGCCTTCGTTCGCATTAGCGGTTATCCAGCCCAATTGCGACGTGCAGCTAACCATGCCTAAACCCCCGAAAATATGTCTTCCATTCGGATAGTCTGCTAGCATGGCCGCTTTAGAGTGCGTGTGGACCTGAGCTTCGGGCTGGCGTGGCTGCTTTAGAGCGCCTCGTTGTCGGTCCTAAGTGCGTGCATGCCACTCACAGAAATACTATACAGTAAAGAGGCAGGATAAATGTTTTTAAAAGTCTGACTTGAGAGCCGGCATGTGGACAGGGGCTTTGCGCTGGCATGGCTACATTAGAGCGCCTCGTTGTTGTGGCATGGGAAAGCCCCGCGATACCCCGGTGGGATATATTCAAGGTTAAGTTTAAGCGGGTATATTTTCACGGCTCAAACATGTAGTCATGTGCAGGCATAAGAAAGATGCTAGACGAAGTCGCATCCATTCTTCCAGGTCGCAGGAGTGGTATTTGATAGCTGACAAACACACCTCTCAATCGCTTAATTAATCGACTACACACTTTAGTTCTAATTCTTAATTTTAGCAACTTCAAGACTCTTGGACAGTTCTAAGCTTCTAGGCTAGCGGTAACAGTTTGGAGACGGTCCTTTCCTATACAAAACAAGGTGCCTAGATGAGTTTGGTCTAAAATGACACACCACCTTAATCTATTCACTTCAGCAATTCCTTTCAGCAATTCTCCAGCAGCATCAGCCTCAATACTCTGAGAAACCTTTACGACGAAGAAGGCAGCACACTTATGGATGAGGGGTTTGCCCCTGAGAAGCGTTTACAATCTATCCAAAAGCAGCTTCTTCGACATGACCAAACATGGTCACCTGTGGGGGGGAAATTCCCTGACCAGGAGACAAATTCCAAACAGTTTACATGGGGTGACATAGTGTAATCAGCACCTATTAAAATGTTTGTGTACACTCTGGTTGGAAAGCGGGTTGGTTTGTTTTGTGGCCCGTGATTGGAGGCTCCTGGAGGACTTACTTTTTAGTTTTACATGAAATAAAAGGCTCAGGGTCTTCAATTTAGTTTGCAAATGAAGTGATTTTTGTCTGCAGCAGTGATTGTCAAAGTGTGGGACCACTGGTGGTATGCAGGCTTGCAAGAATCACTGCATAACTACAATTCAGTTGTTTTTAACTTTTAAGTTAAATACATTTGTATTTACAAACTGTTTGTTGATAAAGATTTATTGATGTAAACATTTTATGTCATTATTTAATATTTCATTAAATAGTAATTTAATAAGTGGACGCTCCCTTTGCTGGCTGTAGAAATACTGTACAATTAAGCAATATAAGTTTTTAAAAAAAAAGGTAGTCGTCAATATGTAAATATTTCATTTTTGAGGTTGTTATAAAACCTGTGCAGTGTTAACAAACTGGGATTTTAAGGCTTAAAAATAAAAATGAAGGGATAGTTTATACTAATGACAAGAACTGATGTTTATGATGATTATGAACAAGCTGAAAGAGTAATAAAACTGAACAAGGCCTTAGTGCACAATCTTACAGTAGCTTACAATAATATTAAATATACTTTTTAGGAATCAAATCTCTGTCTCGTTTTTGATACTACGCTAATATATTTTAATGTTGGTTTTGGTGGTGGTACTCGCAGATTCTAAGAATTGTTTTAGGTGGTGGGTGGTGTAAAACATTTCAAAACCACTGGTCTACGGCATCAGGAAAGTTGCAAATGCAATTTGTTTTCTTGCTTGGGGCCTGACAGGACAGCACAGCCCATCATCTGGCCCAGTGGTGCGGTCGGCCTCCTTTTAAGGAAGCACACGGCCGACATTGTTGTTCGCTGGTCCCAGCTTTGGCCGAGCTACAAGGCCATGGATGGAGAGCAACCGTTTACTCTTGCAAATATCTGCCGCTGCAACACAAAGTGACAGTCCCAGAATAACCTCTTTCCAATAATATCAACATGAATTAACATTCCATCCACTTCCTCTGGGGACTAAAAGTATGAAAGAAAGGCTAATGGGCCATCTGTACTGTCTATGAATGGCATGTTTAACAATGTTAGAGGCTAAAAAAAAAAAAAAAGCTTTTGTCATGAAAATAGTTGAGTCCATACAGGACAAATGCACACAAAGTCTTCATTTACTGTATTATAAATTGTCATTTTAGCTGGCTCGAAGACTTTTGGTCTTGTTGCTAGGTAGAATTCGTTTGACACTAAATTGCATCCGTTGACAAATCTTCCCTAAATCGTGTTGCCGTTAGAATTTATAGTCCGCTAAATAGTTGTTTTTACAATTTATTCATGACTTTGTAAGACAAACAAGCTTTTTTCACCAGTGTGCCATCTGCTGGATCTTTTTAGGCACTACCCCATTTGCCCAGAATACGGAAACTAATCAAATCCTCCCTAAATAGTGTCAAGAGTGAGACTGAGAATGGCTAAAATAGTTTTGTTTTTTTTGTTTAGTTTTTTTTTTGCAAAGGGAAAAAAAAGCTTTTTCTCTACCACAACAGCATCTGTTGGAGGTGGTGGAGCGCTCGCCCATTTGGCCATGATGCTAAAACAAATAGAATCCTCCCTTAATTGTGTCAATTAAAGACATTGTAAGAAAAATTTGCTTTTTTCACCACAGCGCCATCCGTTGGATCTGGTGAGGCTTCCCCAATTTACCAATCATGCTAAACCGCACTAAAACCAATAAAATATTCCCTAAATCATGTTGCTGTGACACTTTCATGTTCCCTAAATATATTTTTTTCCCCCCTTTATTTATGGCTTATTCAGAATATTCTTTTTTTTTTTTCCACCACAGCACCATCTTTTGAATGTAATTGAGCACTTCCCCATTTGCCCATAATGCTAAAACAAATACTTTTAATCTCTACAATGTGAGACTTTAGAGTCCCCTAAATAATGGAGTAGATGTCAGACTTGAATAATGGATGACTCTGTAAAAACTGGCTTTTTAGGGGTAAAAAATTGCTTTTTTCCTTTGAAGCCTCCCACCTGGGAAGTACTTCCAATTAACCGTCGTGCAGTATGTGCATGCTGGTGCTTCATAAAATTTAGCAAATAGCTCACAAAAAGATGCTGGATTCACTTTGAAAGAAGAAAGAGGTTGCTCTGGAAGCCCAAACACGTCTGCTCCATTCCGAGTGAACAGCATACACACACAATTTTATGTGGCCTCCTTTAACCCTATTACCATCTAAGGAATAAACATGTCACTAAAGATGTTGTCAACTGAACACAACTTTGCCTTGACAGTTTTATTTCTATCCTGTTGTCAGAGTACCTCTAAAATAGGACAGATAATACACAACAATTCTCATTATTTTCTTCCAATTAATCATAATTTCTCAACATATGTTTTCTTTTTATTGCTTTCAGAGCAATAGCTTTCTTATTTTTAGTCTTTTCGTCATTTATTTATTTTTTTATTCAATAATCTTGGCTTTATTTATGGCAGTCAATACGGGTAACGGGAATAGCAATTAGTTATCACAACAGAGAGAAGCTGGAAATCCAAGTGCAAAGATGGTACAGTTTACGAGTCAATAATCTTTAAAATGCAATAAAAGCATTGTAATGGACCATTGAGCAGACTTACCCAAACAGCAGACCAGTGAGCAGTTTCCAACTTGAAAACAAGAGCAGGAGAGCAGGGAGTGGTTTTTAAGTCCAATGTGGAGACTTCAACCCCGCCTGCGTGCTTCGCATTGGATTTGTCCTTTTTTCTTTTCTTTTTTTTTCATCACCACCACAGAACATGTGACTTACGAGTGACTATGTTGTATTTGAAAAGATCCACTTTAGATGAGTGACAAGCACAACTACTTTTTAGGAGCCTTTCCTCAGGTGAATTTAGTAGAATTTAGTAGAATTTAGAACAGTGGTTCTCAAACCCAAGTGCCACATCAAAAAATATTACAAACATTAAGATACAGTAGCATAGTAGGCATAGGGGTTCATCAAAAAAAGAAACCGGTTTTAATCCCGAAAAAGTATATTTTATCTTATTATAAGCCACTTTAAATTTAATACACAAATACCACCACCGCAACACTAATAATAATAATAATAATAATAATACATTAAATTTGTTATAAATCTTAAATCTTCTAACACTTGGCCTTTTTTTCCTTTTTTTTTTTTTTACACTATTATAGAAGAGCAGCATAGTTATGTAGCTAGTAACTTTGATTCATAAGCGACAAAAAGAAGCCATTTACCTTCACAGGGCTCCGACAGTGACCTGAACCGGAAGGAATTGCTTTGTTTTGCATTGCCAAATACGAAAGTGAAGCTCATCATGTTATAATATGATAACATTCATGTTTGAACGTGATGAATTTCACATTAAAATGTGATAATTTTCATATGGAAAAATAATAGGTACAGTCAGTTTTCTCTACACAGTGGTAGGTCAGACACATACCTCACATTATGACTTTCTCCTTTCTTTGAATTTGTATTTAGTATTTGTTTTATTCTTATACAAACTCTTCCTCTACAGAGCTAAGGCAAATGTTACTTTAAGAAAGTCTTACATCCAGTACAAGTTGACGCCTTGGCTTTTCCCTGGTCCTCCACCTTCTTAATGGCGAGCTTTCTCAGGCTTCAACCGCGCGTCCAGCTCCAGCAGTCACGCCGGCGATATCCTCATCCGATATCCCTGTTTGTAATCATATGATTACGTATACAGTGCATCTCCGTCAAGTGTTTGTACTTCTGCTTGAGTATGAGTACATTTGCCACCTGAGTCATAAGATTTTATGGACGTTAAGCCTTTTCCTCTCCAGAGGCGCTCACTATACAGAAAAAGCTTCATATCCATGAAATCCATAATATTGGAGCGGTCGCTCTGATATTTTCAGTTAGGAAAGATTATTCACAAGCCTGAGTCCTACCTAATTTCTATATTAAAAAGAATTCCATGTTTTTCTTAAAATTCAAATTTTTTCAGATGTTAAATTTGGAGTGTAATTTTGGGGTAAAATCATCTAAATTATACAAAATACAATATTTCACTCATTTCACTTTTTAAAATAATTGATCGACTGAAATAAATTGAGTTTTCATAACTATTGCAATTTATTGAGACGTACTTGTTTTATGCTGACATGGATGTAAAATGTGGTTTAAATCTTATCTTGGCTCATAGCTTCCTTAAAACCAAAGTATGACTGAAACAAGCAAGTTTTTTTTCTCCATGTAACGTCTTTATTTGCTTCACAAAAAAACAAATTCACTTTAGATGAGTGACAAACACAACAGTGATTCCTACTTTTTCAGCCTTTTTCCATGGGAATATAATGCAATTTTGAACATTAAGACAACATGCTACAGAGAATTGGATTATTTTCTGCAGTGTATACTCATTTTGTTGAAAAACAACAGTATATGTACAACAGTGCCTAGCATTTTGAATCATTTGCTACTAAATCCCCACAGGTTATCTATCGCTTTACCAGTGCATACGAAACAGGAGGGCAGTAAAAAGTAATACTAAGTCGAGCAAAATAGCAGCAGATTCCTTTACATTCAATGACAAGATAGTGCTGTTGGAAGACGTAGTACTTGCTGACTCGGGAGTGCCTTTTAGCATTTTATAACAGTACATAAATCGAATAAGTGCACCAAAACAATGTTTTGAATACCGTAACAATACAACCATTGAATACCTCAAACATTTGGGATAGGGTATCTTTGAAAAAGGAATCTTCAATTCCTGAAACGTTTGAAGGATGTCCCGTGAAATCATTTCAAATCAACCAGGATTCTTGCTTGGACGTCGAAAAATAATTCCCGACTATGCAGTGCAAGTGAGTCGCAGTCTATGTGGTAATAATTCATACAGTATTTTGTAATGCAAAACAGGTTTCCTCGCCGAGGGCATTTATTTACTCAGCTGTGATATCACCTTTGTTTTTTCCTCGGGGGTGGGGGGTAGCAAAAGGGAGGTGTCTGTAGATGGTAGATTGACACAACCTTAACACTGATGCCAACACACAAGGAATAAAACAAAATCATGTAACATAAAACAAGTTGACGCGTTTTAAAACTGAAGCACCGCATTTTAGCTAGAATGAATACATTATTTAGTAAACAAGCCACATCAGGGTGGTCAATTTGGAGACAATATGAACTGACAACTCCCTCCCCACAGTGGTAGGTCAGATACACATTAACTTCACATTAAGACTTCCTCCTCTCTTTCAATTTATTTTAAGTAGCCATCAGGATTTTGTTTCATTCTCATATCAACAATGAGTTATCCTGTACCCGCTAAGGATAACGTTACTTTAAGAATGTCTTATGTCCAGATCAAGTTGACGCCTTGGCTTTTCCCTGATCCTCCACCTTCTTAATGGCTGCCTGGATTTTCTGCTGATCTCCCAGTAGCTGGCGAGCCTTCACGGGCTTCAGCTGCGCATCCAGCTCCAGCAGCACGGGAATTCCCGTCGGCAAAGTCACGCTGGCGATATCGTCATCCGAAATCCCTGTTGGGATCATATCAACAGGAATGTTGAAGCGAGCCAAACTAGACTTAAGGGCAGTTTCCCGCCGAATAGACAATAATGGTTCAGTTCATTACCTGCACAAGTGAATGACATAATAAATATGAAGCTGTACCTAATATTTGACTTCACACCGATCTGATCGGCTTGATCGGTATTGGCTGATAATTAGAATTTTATGCTGATCGGCTTTGATGTCATAATTCGCGGATCCAATCAATGACCGCTAAAGACATTTACTCCACGTCGCGTATGAATCCCAAAGCTAGTTTAGTTTTAGCCTTGTTACACGTCTTGTGACATAGTACTGTAACTATCTGACGTCCAATAAAGTTTTTTTGCAATCTTGCCGGTGAAAATATTTTTAGCGGTGTGGGACTTTTTTGCGGCATCTCAGACAGACAACACGTAAATCATTTGTAATCTGTGCAAAACTGAAGTGCCTCGCGGCGGAACGTCATCTAAATGCTTCAACACAACAAATTTGATCAGGCACCTAAAGAATATACCAAAGGAGGAGTATGCCGCGTTCAAGCAACGCAGCATGGAAAAAGAAACGCACAGCCAAACGGACGCAAACTCTGGACAACACCCGTCCATATACTGTAGTGAGATAGTGGGATAGTGAGAAAGTTAGAGTTGGCATGTCATTAACAGTATTTGTTAAAGTAATTTAATTGCAATAAAGTTATTTAATTATAGTAATTTAGCACCCATTATTTCTGTCTCAAGTAATGTTTGTTTGACCTGACTGAACTTTAAACTTGAATGCCCCCTAGAGGTCATCGATGTTTTACCTTTTGTCTAAAATGCTAGAGAATACTCAGTATACAGTACACAAGTATATAAAGTCATTTAAATAGACACATTGCTCCATCTTGTGATTGGATCGGTGATCAGTTATCGGTTTCTCCAAAATCCTGATCATGTAAAGCCTATCTAATATTCTGCCTTTATAACTGTAACGACCATCCTAATGCTCAGTTTTGATTGACAATGTCAGAAATGTATTTAGTTTACCAAGTAGTGAAACCCTGCTAAATTGTGCTGCTCCTTCTGAGCCCGCCAAACAGTCAAATACAAAATGAGAACACTTGCAAGGAGCTGCTGCAAGCCACAACTTGAGTTACGAGCTTGGTCACGGAACAAATGAAAACTCAAAAGTCAAGGTTTCACTGTACTTCATAAACTGAGGAACCCTCAGTAAATGTAAAGTAAGTGAGTGGCCTATGGCCTGCAAGTACAGTATTATCAAAGGTCAATGTGGATGTTCAATGTAACCTAAGATAAGTGGCCTTTTGGAGCAGGTTCAAGCTTCCATTTCTGGCACAATGCGACACTTGACGAGCACAATCATGTGGGAGCTGCTGCTCAATGAATCAATGAATGAATAAATGACACGAAGATAAACGCTGAAGGCCTCATTTACCACGATAGAAAATGGCGGGCGCTATTGTGTGTTCATCCACTCCGCCAGATTGGGGTTCGGTGCCGGTTTTGAACCTGCCTTTTAGATGCGGTACTTAATGACACAAAATCAGTCACCACAATATTGTCTCAGGTTTGATAAATCACATTGCCCAAGCTAGATTAATTGACAGTGGCGCTTTGAGATACAAGTAAACCGAGTGGTGACTTTTTCAAGATACAAGGCACTGTTCGGACGATTTTTCCTGGTCGCAATAAAATCAACTCGCTTAACAACAAACAAAAGTTGAACAATTATTTTTTTTTTTTTAAAAAGAGGCTTCAAGCGGTTTATTGCCACACCTAGTTGAGGTTTACTAATAAACAAAACAAAATATTAAAAAGCCATTGACAGGCTAACGAATAACTTCAGTGTTGCAGTGATATCAGATGGGCTTGACATGAACTTTGTTGCTCACCAGCCACTGTGGCTAGTGGTTTCCCAGAGTTACTAGCCACTCAGCATTTCACTAGCCACAGTCTTGTTGTTGAATAATAGACCTCATACGCAACAAACCTCTGCATTTGGTAAAACAAATCAAAGCACTGGCTTCCAGGTCAGGTGACTGGCGGAGCCCTATGGGGGCAGGCATTAACGTCAAGCTGTGGATATAACCCTGTAAGCAATGGATATTTGTACACGAACAATGGAACAACACATGTAGGCAGACAATATAACAATACTGACAAACATATATTCTTTATCCCTTGTGAAAAATAACTAATATTGCTGCAGCTTACTGTGTCAGTTGTGAAACTCTTCTTCGTGTGTGTCTCTACGTCTGTATTATACTGCTCTTCGGTGGCCAAGGTGCCCACACCAGAGGGAGCAGCACAATATCCACTGAATTGAAGAACAAAATGTGGCAAAAAACTGTTTAATTCTTTACATTGTATGTAATTATGGCATTACTGTATGTTTTTATAAAGGACAATACTATGGAGTGCTAGTTCCAGTATTACAAAACACACTACAACATTTTTTATTGTGTTTTGGGAAGACGATCAGATTATTGGCATTTCTATTTATTTCAATGGAGAAAGATGATATGAGTGTTTTGAGTTACGAATGTGGTCACAGAACAAATTAAACTCATATCTCAAGGCACTGCTGAAGTTATTTCTACTCCTCCCAGTATTTTGCGTCAGAAGTGCTGTGTACCTTCCAGGTGTTTTAGCAGGGCCCTGCAGCTGTTTCCATGAGCCGCAATCAGCACCGTCCTGCCTTGGCGAATCTCGGGGATTACAGTGCTTTCCCAATATGGCAGCAGTCTGTCCAACACCTCCTTCAGGCTCTCGGCCCGAGGAAGCTTTTCCTTCTCTACGTCGCACGTGCTGTATCTGCGATCGGTGTAGATTTCGCTGAAGTACGGGTGCGATTCATCTATGGCAGGCGGCGTGACGTCGTAGCTCCTCCGCCACAGCTTCACCTTCTCCTCCCCGTGTTGGGCGGCCATTTCTGCCCGGTTCAAGCCAATCAGGGCTCCGTAGTGACGCTCGTTGAGCCTCCACGACTTCACCACGGGGACCCACTCCTGCCCCATCGCCTCCAGGACCAGCCAGGCCGTCTGGATGGAGCGACTGAGGATGGAGGTGAACGCTATGTCGAACTTGTAGCCCAGCTCCTTCAGGAGCCGGCCACAATCCCGGGCCTCTTTCACACCGTCCTCGCTCAGCTTCTGGTCCACCCAGCTGCAGAAACGGTTCTCGCGGTTCCACGCCCCCTCCCCATGCCTCAGCAGAAAGAGTTTGTACATCGATATCAGCAGCACCACAATCCTGAACATACACATCAAGTTCAAATGAGGACGCTAGTTATAAATAATAAATGAACACAACTGGAAAGCAACACGGTGAACTGCTGGTTAACAAGGGGTTTTCTCGGTTCAGGCGTTTCTGTATGTAATTTGCCTGTTCTCCCTGTGCCTATATGGGTTTCCACCTTCTCCAACTTCCTGCCATATTCCAAAAACATGCATGTTAGGTTCTTTGATGGGTCTAAATAAGGGGTGTCAAACTCATTGTAGTTAAGGGGCCACATGTATCTTAATTTCTGGATGTGAGCTAATGTGAGGTGTGAATACTTGTTTATCTATAAAATCCTTGCGACTTGCCGGTGAGGCAGGGTACACCCTGTTCTGGTCACCGGCCAATCGCAAGGCATATATAGAAAACAACCATTCACACCTATGGACATAGTAGTCTTTAATGAACCCAACATGCATGTTTTTGTTATGTGGCTGGAAGCCAGAGTACCGGGAGGAAACCCACACAAGCAAGGCGAGAACATGCAAACCTGAGATTCGATCCCCAAATTTCATGTGCCAACCACTTGTTCACTGTGCTGCCCCAATGCGAACAAATTTATTTCAATATTAGTTTATTTGTTCCTATGACCTTCAAGTTAAGGAATGATATTTTTCCATTTACTATGCCTCATTGTTATAGCCCAAACAGCAAGGTTGCCCATTTCTAACTAGTCATAATCTGTTAATTTCTTTTTATATCTGGTGGAAGGCTTTAAAATAAAAATTTAAAATTCCGATAATTTGCAAGCCAAACAAAATTTTTGTGCAATCTTAATAAAGGTTAAGGTTGATCTCAGGAGACTGAGACTGGAACTTACAGTATTACTGTACTATTATTAGCATTACTATATGAGGCAATGAAGCAAGCTTCCCCAGTAATCACGCATGTCCTAACATGCATCGAAGAAGTTATTTGACGTGTTGCTCCATGATCGGATTAGTGTAGTTATCAGACACTTTATTTACCACGACAAACATAGCTGCTAGCACCCCGATATTAGGCACCCCAGCGTCGAAGCAGCATAACAAGCAGCCAGTCGGAAGCGTTTACACATAAATATCATGTACCAGTTTTGTGTGCAAGTCGGCTTACCCTATGTGGCTTTTAAATGCGGTGGGAAGGTAGCAGCGACGATGTTGATAATATTTAGCCCGGCCATGAAAGCGTCCGCATGATCGACAGCTTGCCTGTCCAATCCGAATAGCGGAGCACCCAAGCATCGGCAACGTCATGCCCATATTTGGAGGAGAATAACGCCCAGTAATTCGCCACAGAGGGAGATGAGGAGGACGGCGCCAACAACAGAAAGTTTTTTTTTTTTTTTTTTTTTAAATAGAAATAGCTGGCAAACCTCATTTAAGACTTTTTTTGTCGAACTAACTTCCTGGTTTTCAAGGTTATATTTTGCTAGTGTTTTTTTTTTTCATTTAAGTTTAACCGTTGGCATTATTAAAGTAAAACAGTGGCGTGAAGTAACAAAATAAAAATACTGTACTTCGTAATTTACGTGTTGTTCTGTTTCAGAATAAGTGCTGAAAACATCTGCAATGACTAAGAACAATGTAGTAACAAATTGTTGTGCTATAGCGTTAAATAGCTTTTCACCATCTCCATTTGTCAGGATTTTTGGGCGGGGCTAAAAACAAGCCCAAGTATACTTGGGCTTTCTGGCATTAGTAGGTCCTCCCCCCACTATGTAAGTACTCGCAATTGAGCGTTAGTAATAATAATTTGGCCCATGTCTTCCATTACAGCATTCCACATACAGTAGCTGCTAGCGGGCTTGTTGACTGGCGTTGGGTCCATCCGATACTCCATAGCCTCGCTCCATGCATCGTGGGTCGATCCACACGAGAGAGACGCTTCAGAGAAACTGTTTATTTACGTTCGATAGCCCACAAGCTAGCAAGCTAACTCGCCCAGCGGTGGGGTCATCTCATACATCAGCGCCTCGCTCTGTGTTGTTGTAAAGTTAAGTTGTAAACTTAACTGTTTATTTAACTCAGTGGCACACATTATAAAGCATGTAGCTGACTACAATACAGAATTTTTGAGCACATACTGTTAGAACCTATTTGATTGACAGCTGAAAAAAGAGTGTGGCGTGTTTCACACCGCATTCAGATGGTCACGTCCACAGCATTCCACAGCCTGGAAGTGGGCTCTGTTTTCATGACTGTGGAGCCTCATTTTAGTCATTTTTGTCGTTTTATTTTTGTCTTTTTATTGAACTTTTTTTAAATTTAGCAATAATCTCTGTTGTGTGTCAAATTTATAAGACATTTTATTTTCACTTGACAGGGCCTTTAAGTAGATTTTTCAGGTATCTGTACTTTGAAATTTTTTTGGTCTGATTTTCGTATTTTACTCCCTGCATTTGAAAACAGGTATCTTTATAGATATCTCTGTACATTCTACTCCATACACTTTCAAAATAAGCCTGTTACTTATTCCACTGCCTGCTGTTGTATGGCAAGCAGATTCAACATTTAAAAGTAAAATACTTTATTGTTAAGTCTTTTTGTTTTCTCACACTTTAGACTGATTTGCATGGTGAAAAGACATGCATGGAGTGGGGCTCTTCTCTTCTTGACCCTGTGTTTGCGGTTCTGGCATCTGTGGGGGCGGAACTTTCTTTACTCCTTCCCGATCTCGGGGAAGGATTTAAAAAAAAAATTAAATATACATTTTCACCAAGGGCGGCACATTGGACGACTGGTTAGAGCGTCAGCCTCACAGGTTTTCTCCGGGCACTCCGGTTTCCTCCCACATCCCAAAAACATGCATTAATTGGAGACTCTAAATTGCCCGTAGGCATGACTGTGAGTGTGTTGTTTGTTTCTATGTGCCCTGCGACTGGCTGGCAACCAGTTCAGTGTGTACCCCGCCTCCTGCCCGATGACAGCTGGGATAGGCTCCAGCACGTCTGCAACCCTAGTGAGGAGAAGCGGCTCAGAAAATGGATGGATGGATTTTCACCAAGTTGATTCAAAAATAGAAGTGATGGAAATTCAGACGTAGTTAACATGATCACTAAAGGACTGGCAAAATAACTGACTTTTCTGTTGCTCGGATTAATGGCACAGATGTGCTCCTTCGACGGTGATATGAATGGTGTGCTGTCGTTTACTAGCAGGGTTAGCCATTATGTTTTGCAAAATTACTCAAAGACAACCCAGCCAAACATTTTATTCATACTTGTGAGAAAATACCTTTCACAAACCCGATGATGGTGTTGTTTCCCAATCTGTCCCTTTAAAGGGGGCTACGACGCCACCAGGCAGTCTTGCATTTTTCTCTTTATCAATATTTACAAATTCCAGTCAATTTTATATTCTTTCCCACAGGTTGCACCTGATTAATTTTTTTTTAGATTTATTTTTGTAAAAGAAATGGGGGAAAACTGCAATAATGGACTGTCCACATATGTAAAATTGCAACTAAATCTTGATTTAAAACCAGTATTCATCTGAAAGATATCCCTTTTCTGAATTGTTTTTTGCACTTAATAATAATTATTTTTTTTTAGTTAACTCACTCTAGTTCTCATTGGCTCAAATGTCCCTTAATATTTACATTAGTGACAGTAATGGATTTTTTTCCCAACATTTCTTAGGTTACAATTCAAAACACAACTTAACAAAAACAAGCATGACACAATTATTCACCATTTATGATTACATCATCAGGACTTAGATATTGCATGAAGTGCACGTTTGTATTTAACATGATATTCTGTACTCACTGCTATTAAAAAATACACATTTAAGATTCAAATGTCATAAGATTCAGATGTCACCCTTACATTGTTATGACATTCTTCTTCTTGAGAATGATAATACAGATGATGTTTTCACTATTTTCCTCCACAGGTTTGCCCGATTAGTAAAAGTGTTTTTCAAAAAGTGAGCGACAGTCACTCGGCCCATTGGCTTCATCCAAGTCTGATGGCAAATGTCTTCCCAAAGATGACGAGACCGACGTCTACTGGCCGGCATTGAACAGTTTCATTCTGCCCTCCATACCCGTACCCATGGCGTCCACGTTCTTACGCCAGTCTGTCACTTCCTCTTTCTGTGGGGTCGATAAAATAATCGAATTTGTATGATATTCGGATATTGTGTGTTCATAATTAATGTAAATGTGGGGCAAACATTTTCTTTTTCAGTTTTCATTCATTTTGACCGTCTCAAACGGTGTCCACACATATAGATAATCGGGCTAAATTTGAGCATTTTACCCTCCTTTCCGATCTAAATCAGCAGTGGCCTGATTGTCGGCTATCTCTAAGAGATTATCCTGAGCGATTGTCCTGTGATGTGGGATGTCTGAAAAGAGGCCAGCAAGCCTTGCACTTGCACGAAAACCACCACTTGTACTCCGGTGCAAGTCTACGGAAATAGAGCCCATAGTCTCCGCTGCCCCACACAGAAGTAAAGTTTTCAAACTTTTAAAGTGTCAAATTTGCATGACGCATGGCAGAAACAACAGTGTGTGACTCGCAGTCAGAAGAGGCCCAACACTGTTTACCTTACAGACCAAGAAAATGAAAAGCTATACCATGCACTATGTGTATGCCTAAAAATGATGACATTTCAGCCTACAAGAACTCCACTTCAGTTTTTTTTCTCTCTATCACTACTTACTCTTGCTCAAGTAATTATTTGGAGGACATTACACTTTTACTTAAAGTGAACTCCGATTGCAATGACATGTTTGGTATATATGATCTCTTTCGACTTGAGTAATATAACAATAAGATACAACTTTTGATCATCTTTTCCAGATTTATATATTTTTACAAATCGTAATTTCAACATAGGCCGCCATTGTTTTTTCGTCGCAGTGCATTCTGGGTAGTGACGTCAAATGAGGATGTGCCCGACGCCTGGAGTTTTTAGCAGTAGCCACAGTAGCAGCCCGTGACAGCGATGAACGCTGTTCAACCATTTCAGTTTGAGCCAGAGTGTGATCAGGGAAAGGAGAGTGAGGAAGACACAAGCAATGAGGATGAATATGACGGGTGTGAAGAAACTCTATAGTTGGTCATATTCAGTGGTGTATTTGTAGCTCCTGCTAAAGTGGGCTGATCGAGGTACGTGGCCAGCGACTCCTTGTCTTTCATGTCTTTCTGCTCGGCTTCTGCTTGTCACACACGGCCGTTTAGTCTCCTTGTGAGGAAAAAATAAAAATAAAAAATCTGGGCTGAAGTGACGAGATCTTTCGGCAGCTCAACTCTTCTGATCGCATCCTCCCACCGTTTCCTCAACTTTCTCTCTTTGGGAAAGCTATGAATGCTTACCTCCATTTTTGCATTCCGTCCTGATTGGAAATTGTATCCAAAAGCAGTGCAGTATGGCACTTTTAGCTCTTTTCGCTGACGATAAGTTGTTCGCAAGTGGTCAGAGTCATCAATCCCAGAATGCTTTGCACACACTAAAACATAGCGGCGATAGTGTATCGAATTAAGGTCTAAAAAAAAATATTTTTTTAATTTATAGGAATAAATTATAAATATATACCACTGAATTTCAGTAGTAGAGGTCAGTAGTTGTAAAATGAAATGTATTTGTCATTTCAATCGGAGCTCACTTTAAGTCACAATATGCTAAAGCACAAGTGTCAAACTCAAGGACTTGGGGGCAAATCTGGTCCGCCAAGTCATTTCATGTGGCCCGCGAAAGCAAATCATCTGTGTCAACTTCCATGATTATTGCTCAAATTCTCATAAAATAATAACAATAAATAGCGTTGAGACATTGCAAGCATTTTCTGTTTATGGTAACTTGAACAACAGTTGAACAAACTATTATCCTTGACTTCTGATTTCAAAACTAGGTATCCATCAATTTGTATGTAATAATGAGGGGACTAAACATTTATATGGATTCACAGTCAATGGCCCTCTGAGGTCCGACTTAATACTACGAGAGACATCTTTATGTGTGTGGTGTGCCCTATTGGTCATCTCGAGTACACCTATACAGTAAGCATAGTCAGTACACACATGCTAATTTTTTCCCCCCCTGTGCTTTCATATTCTGAACATCGATTCAGATGTTAGAAATCAGTATGCTTATAAAATCGAAATGGCAAAGACAATCTCTCACCTTCTCCTCCTCTTTCTTCACAGTCTTGAGGTTAGCCTTGAAGTCCACAGACTCTTTGACTTTGGCACCCAGCAGCGCTCCCAACATGGCGTCTGCAGACACCCTCACCCTCTTCAGGTTCGGCCTCTTCATTTTGCCCTTCAGCTCGTAGATCTTCTGATACAGGTCCCGCAACTATTTTTTTCCATTCATACCACCACAAGAAAAGACAGTTGCTTACTTGTCATAATGTTCATATTTCAGAAATAATCGGGTACACACACATACTGATCAGTTTGTGAGTTACAACTCTGTGGTTAAATATTTAACTGTGTGGTGTATTGTCAAGGCTTTACTTTTTATAAATTGGATCGAGGAGTCTCCAATTTGAGAATTAAAATCACAAGAAATTGCGGGAAATCTGCTATAAATTGCAACTATTAAGAGTGCTGACAACAAACGTGCCAGAATGGCCTTCGATTGGTTTGTACCATTGATACCATAGGCAGATACCATTGAAAATAAAACTAGAACACATACCTCTATATCATTTTTGGCCACCTTTAAAGCAATGTCATAACGATCCTCATCAACGACATCAATCTTCTGGTGTAGCTCTTTGCAAAGATTCTGTAGACATAAACGTTAAAGTACTATATTGGAAGTGTTTAATCTCATCAAATGTCAATGACCTATGGGGTCCCTCAAGGGTCAGTTCTTGGAGCCCTCCTGTTCAGCCTGTATATGCTACCCTTGGGTCAAATTCTTCAGAAGTTTAATTTTGACTATTATAGCTATGCAGATGACACAGTTATATATAGCAGTGTCTCCAGATGACTACAGTTCAATTGAGGTGTTGTGTCACTGTCTAAAACAGATAAATAACTGGATGAGGCAAAATGTTCTTCAATTAAACCACAACAAAACTGAGATAATTGTTTTTGGGAATAAAGAAAAGAGGATTGCTGTTAGTAAATACCTGGAGTCACTCTCTTTAAAAACCAAAGACCAAGTCCAAAACCTTGGTGTACTGATAGATTCTGACCTGACTTTCAACAGTCATATCAAATCAATTACTAAAACTGCCTTCTTCCATCTGAAGAACATATCCAGAATGAAGGCTTACATTAACAATTAGACCAGGAGAAGCTCATCCATGCTTTTATCTCAAGTAGACTTGACTATTGTAATGGTCTTCTGACTGGACTCCCCAGAAAGAGCATTAAACAGCTGCAACTCATTCAGAACGTTGCAGCTCGGGTTCTGACCAGAACAAAGAGGTCAGAGCATATTACGCCAGTTCTAAAGTCTTTACACTGCCTCCCAGTCATCTTTAGAATATATTTTAAAGTTCTGCTACTGGTCTATAAATCACTAAATGGTTTAGGTCCTGAATACATGAAAGAATTGCTCATGGGATATAAACCCAGTAGGGCTCTGAGACTCAGATCAAATAGTGGAGCACAGAGTCCAAAGCAAACATGGTGAAGCAGCATTTAGCTATCATGCTGCACACAAATGAAATAAGTTGCCAACAGAAGTGACGTCAGCCCCAAGTGTGAAGTTTTTAAGTCCAGGTTAAAAACTATTTGTCTCATGCTTTTTTGAGCATTTTCACTTTCAAATGATATTTCTTGCACTGTACACTGTTTCAATTGTACTTTTTTTCTCTGTTTGTTTTAAATGTTTCTAAGCTGTTTTTTGTCTTTGTTTTTAAATGCTTTTAATCATGTAAAGCACATTGAGTTACCTTGCGTATGAAATGCGCTACAGAAATACATTTGCTTTGCTATATATGTTATATACAGTACGGTTAGATCATTGTTTTTAATGTTGACAACACACCTGCAGTTCCTGTGTAGACAGGTTGGACATCTGGAGTTCCGGAACTTTCTCAGTCAGGGTTCTCTCCCGTTCGTCTCGTCTTACTTGCTTGTCATTCTCCAGCATCACCATGGCCTTCTTCATCATTTTGGTCTGATTGCACAGAATTTTGTACAAAGATGACACCCCAGCCAGCAATGACATAACTTGAGTAAATTCATATAGGAAGAAAAGGTGGCATACCTTCAAATATAGTCTGCGAGATGCAGAGATTTTTGGTTTCTGGAAAACGAAATGGCGAATATATTCAGATTTTTTGGGGGCAGCAAATTTTCAATATACAACACTTTAGATTCATAATTTAAGTTAGTGTGAGGAAAACAATAACCAAGTGAGCCAATGAGAGTTTTGAACTTCTGTCAAGTTGAGAGCATGTCATTTAAATTACACAGCTACAGTAATTAATTTTGGAACAATAAAGACAATTGATCATATTTGTTGTTTGTAATATTACCTATTATCTTACTCTATCACCATAATTTCAGATTTTGCATTTTTGATGATGCAAATTATTTTTTGATACTAAATTTTACTTACCGAAGGCCTGAGCATGTAAGCAGAAGGTGACATTGATTCATAGTGAGAGAGTAGAGGCAAAATTGTGTTAATGATACTTATTTAAACATTCACAGTTCAAATGTGAGTCATGTTACAATGAAGCTGAAATGTACTCACGCCTCAGACATAGTGACAGCTCTTCTTGTGTCTCCCTCTGTCAGGAGAGAAAGGAAAATAAACATCTCATTTTGTAGACAAAGTATGACTATGTTTAAAGGTCAAACTACGCATTGAAACAGCATTTATTAAAATAAGACAATACCTGGTCAAGATCAGACAAAGATGGTTGATATCGCACATATTCTACAAACGTCACAAAATAGCATTTTCTTCTTACCTTACACAATATGCGACAAAATTTCTCGCCAGGCTGCTTTTTCTGAGATGAGAAGGGCACAAAGAGGCTGGATATATAGATTCCAGCGCCCTTGTGAGTGGCTCTCCAAAATAGACACTCTGTCCTCACCATTCTTGCCCGGCGTCTTGTATGAGGTGTGAAAATGTCCACCTGTGAGACTTTCTTTTGGGCCTCCTTATGGGCTGATAGGAGGTCCAGTGACACATGCTGGGGTTGAAATGAATGAATCATTCTCAAGTTGCTCGATTGCTATCTGTGTGTTTTAACAAATGATCCCATGGGAAATAATGTAAAGTGAATTAATTCATTTTCAGGCTCAAAACTGTCATAAAATTATTATTAACTGTACAGGGAATGTAACATTTGAATAATCATAACTGTCATGCAAGTGTAAATAAATCAATTAACTGCGGTATAATAAAACTAGGGTAAAGTAAAACTGCTCACATTTTGAAGACACCTGTAATGTTGAGGAAACAAGAAGGCATTTACAGAGCGATACTGGCACCTCGTGGCATTTTGTAGGTACTGCTGGAATGAATAAAGCCTTGTGATAGTTCAGGCCCGATCCCGAGGCAGGGCGAAGGCCTTCTTGGAATTGGTGTTTATTACTATTCTTCCGACGAATTAATTACCTTTTGGGGGGCTTCACCATTCAGCATTATACCATAGAGCAGGTGTGTCAAACTCATTTTTGTTGCGGGCCACATTGTAGTCAAGGTTTCCCTCAGACGGCCGTTGACTGTGAAACCATATAAATGGTTAGTCACCTCATTATTACATACACACAACAAATTGATGGATACCTAGTTTTGAAATCAGAAGTCAAGGATAATAGTTTATTCAACTATTGTTCAAGTTACCATAAACAGAAAATGCTTGCAATGTCTCAACGCTACTATTTATTGTTATTATTGTATGAGAATTTGAGCAATAAGCTGGAAGGAAGCTGACACAGATGATTTGCTTTTGCTGGGCCACATGAAGTGACTTGGCAGGCCAGATTTGGCCCCCGGGCCTTGAGTTTGACACCTGTGCTATAGAGAGCTACCACTGTTCCACTGATACATTGATGCCATAGATACAGTCGATATCATTGATACAAATCAATAGATGTTGTAGATAGCATTAATGCCATAGTGAGATACCATTGATATCACAGATGGATCCCATTGATGCCATGGATACATAAAGATACCAATGGATAGATACCATTGATGCCAACAGTAGATCAAATTGATACCACAGATTTATAGATCGATTGCTTAATAGATTAACGGATCTCATCGACATACCCTACACATTGACTATACTGGATGCCGTTGATGCATTGTTAGCATAGATAGAACCCACCGATAAAATGTATAACATTGATTCATAGAGAGATACCATTGATATTATAGATGGATTGGGTCGATAGTTTGATTGATACCATAGGTATAACATACAGACATAACCAAGTGTAGAGTGTGTATTCTGGTGAAAATGTACATATAGCTGGAGACTGAAACACGACCACCCAAAAGTCACTCAGCGCCCTGGAAAGTTAGGAAAAAATAAAATAAAATTGGTGGACAGGTCTATCATACCTGGACACATGGAAAACCCTCGGGGACCCATGGATGAAATTGTCCAGGAAGTCAGAAATATTGGTTTGAAGCAGACATTTTCAGAAGATTCAAGGGCTCGTACTTTAAAGAACTATTTGCCCAAATGAATCCCGATTGGAAGCAGGTATCGCAGATGTAGATCTTTCTCTTTTTTTTTGACCTGATCCTGACTTTTTTGGCTTTTGTTTTGTTTTTTGTTTTATTTTCAAGAAAAAAATAGTTGAAAAAAAGTCATGGCAATAATAATGAGCGTGAATTATTCGCTGATTTTGCAATTCCGGGTCAGCCCCTATCCCTTGCAAATAGCGGGGGCCCACTTTACAGTACATATTGCACTTTTCATGTACAGTACACTTTTTACATATATGAAATATTGTGCATACAGTGGACCCCCGCTATTTGCGGGGGATAGGGACCGAGCCTGACCACAAATAATTGACGCTCGTCATAGCTTTCCAAGTACCACCATGATATGACCGTCACTAAAATATAGTAGCATAGTGGGCTGAAGTGTTCATCAAAAACGAGGCAGAGGTTTTATTCCTAAAAAGTATATTCACTAGTATTGTTAGGCCACTGTAACTTTGCACAGTTTGAACATGAGCACTACGCATAAATATAGGAAAATGCAGTAAAAAATGTACTTAAATAACAATTCAAATGAAATATATTGCACATAAAAGTCAAATAAAAATTGTACCTAAATAAACCTAAACCAAAAGAAACACTTCTTAAAAATTAAATGCAAACAATTGAGCCTCAAAGTTAAGTACAACTGAACTGAACTCAGGCGTTGTCTCTCTCGCATACCACAACTTTGAGAATCACTGCTGTTCTGTTCATTGAACATAAGAGCAAAAAACACATGGTGTGCTTACAGTATATTTGGTGGTTTAAATGAAAGCCCATGCTCCCACCAAGAGGCTGCAGTGAAGAACTACAGTACAGTGCTGAACACCATCATTTGACAGTAAAACCAAGACTTATCACATCTTAAAGAACAAGGAGAGGTGTCAGTCAGTGGTTGACGGTTGGTTAACTGACCCTGTATCAGTATGTGTCGTTGTTTTTTTTGTTGCATGGGAGTCAAATATGCAGTCAGTCAAAGGGCCTTGGCTCTGACTGCGCCCCCACATAAAAAACATCGGTAGCGGACTACATTAAACGAGAATAGTAGAGTATGCGCTTAGAGTATGTCAGATATACAACTGAAACTCCATACACACCTTAACCTCCACCAGCATGACTTCAGGAGCATCTACTTTTAGTGGCTGTGAAGCTTTGTAATATACAGTATGTAAATATAACATTAATATTATAATGCAATTTTAAAGCAGTAGTGGTTCCATGCTTAAACTGTTGCCATCATAAAACCCTTGTTAAGTACAAACAATATTTTAGTTTACATTTTTTTTTGCAGTTGTAGAGGTTTTGAAAATTGGTTTGTCACTGCTTGATAAAGAAAAATTAAACTGAAATACAATAAAACTACTCAAACATGGCAGGCATGCTATATGAAGACACTACATTTGGCCTGGAAAATTCTATATATTACCATAATTTAATGCACTTTTGGTTAGGACACATTAAGTATTTTCAGGCTCAAACAATTGCCATAATAAAACCCAAATTGAGAGTACAGATGGTATTTTAAGTAATAAAATGTTTTAAAAGTCATATAAGTGTTAAATTTTATTATATATATAACAGATATAATGAAGCAAAATTAAACAAAAGTATAACTCCTCCAACATAACAGACATACAACATTAAATTTGGCCTGGAAAATTATATCTTGCCATAATTTTAAAGCAGTTCGGGTTAGGACACATTGATGTTTTCGTCCTAGACTCAAAGTTTTATCATAAAATCATTATTAAAAGTACCGATAATGTTTTTAGTGAAATTGTGACATTTTTGTCAAGTGTAATAAATAGTACAACATAAATAAAAATTTAAAAAAATGAAGTAAAACTACTCCAACATGCCATACATGCTACATAAAAACACTCAATTTGGCCTCGAATTTTCATATTGTGACATCATTTTTAAAGTAGTTTTGGTTAGGACACATTCATTACAAATCAAGTAACCCACAGATACTTGTCTTTCATTCCAATTAAATAGGCATTTTGTATAAAATTCTACTCAATTAATTTAATTAACTCTACATAAAAAAGGCAAAGATAGCTTGATAGCATTAATCAGCTTTATGTGTAAAAATCTACAATTTGTTGAATGATTGCTGTCAAATAATTACGTACTATATTTTGAACATCAAAGGTCAGTTTCAATGTTTTGATCATACCTTTTTTTATTGTCATCATCATCGCGTTGTTTCTCGACACCACAAGAAAATACTGCACACTTCTTCACGTTCTACAATAACAGATATGCGACACCACGTTACCGTTGAGCTGTAGCAACACACAATGATATTCACACTGTGGGCTTCCTAGTTGTCCATCTCACTCATTTTGAATCTACTGGCCGGCATTAAACAGCTTCATTCTGCCCTCCATACCAGACATGGCCTCCACATTCTTACGCCAGTCGGTCACTTCCTCCTTCTGTTCATGAGAGGAAAATCCTCAAATCAACAAATGGTGTCATAATTTGATGTCATTGGAGCGCTGAAATGAAATGAAATGAAATGGATCTTACCTTCTCATCTTCCTTCTTGACGGTCTTGAGGTTGGCCTTAAAGTCCACTGACTCCTTGACCTTGGCGCCCAGCAGAGCTCCCAACATGGCGTCAGCCGAAATCTTCACCCTTTTAAGAGCGGGTCGCTTCATTTTACCCTTAAGCTCAATGATCTTGGCGGACAGATTCTCAAGCTGAAGGAAACCATTGGCAAATGATTAAGTCAACCAAATTCTTAAATTATGGCCACCCTTAAAATGACAACGAATATAGATGAATGTCCAAACCTCTGCATAAGTCTTGGTAACCTTGGAGTTGATGTCGTAGCGCTCTTCGTCGACCACGTCAATTTTATGGTGCAGTTCTTTGCACAGAGCCTACGAGAGACCCAAGAACCTTCAGAGGTTGCAAAAAACAAGAAATGCATAGGTAACCTCAACATATCCCAGCGGACATTGTCTTCATGTTCACTTGTTCACATGCATTCCAAGTGTGTCATAAAAAAAAAATCTAGATAAAGTATTATTGTTCTAAACTGTCCCATATAAAATTGTCATCCCAAACCACTGCAGCTAAAACAAAATGTGGTACATAAAATACATTATAAATAGAAAATAAGTCAATTAAACATAACACAATTAAAGGTCTAAATGAAGCTCCTCTGCTCATGTAAACTTATAGTTTCTTGGCTCCAAGATGGCGCCAAAGCAGCACTTTTATATTAGACAGGGCTTTGGCTAGAACTTAAAAACAGTGTAGCGAATCATGAATATGCACGGAAAAATGGTAATGCTTGAAAAAATTGAAATTATTTTAAAAATTGTAGTTTGTGTGGGATCACTATTTGGCAAGCACGAGGTCACTTGCTGTTCTTTTATCTAATTGACTACTTTACATATGTTACCAGTTGAATCAATAACCAATTTATACACCATTTTTTATATTATAAAGTGGTACCAATAATGTATTAAAATAACATTTAAAAAATAAACAACAATATACACTGTAATAACAGCAGATAATATGCCATCTGTAACACCACGACTGACTGTCCTAAAAGGAGTGATAAGAAGTAAAAACAAAAAATACAACCCTTAAAAAACAGACTGAAGGGCAATCTTGAAAGGTGTCAGTATTAAATATGAAATTGAATATGTGCAGCAGACATGGCAACAGCAGCCGGCATCCCTTGCTATGAACATCGTGTGTGCTTGGCAGAGGCGTGTGGAACATTCAGAACAGCACGCTGTTAGAGCGGAACATAATGTACATGCGAGACACCGCACGCACGTACCTGAAGGTCCTGCACTGACAGCCCAGACAGCTGCAGCGGAGGAACTCTCTCATTCAAAGCAGTCTCTCTCTCCTGGCGCTTTGCTTCCTTTTCCTTCTCCAACATCACAGTTGCCACCTTTAGCAGCTTGGTCTGAATTGGAAACAAAAAGAAAGCGGTCATGAGCATGTTTTTTTTTTTTGTGTGTTTGCAGTGAGTCATTATTGATCCAATGCGCCATAAGGACAAAAAAATACCTTCAAGGTCAGTCTGCGAGATGCAGAAATCTTGGATTTTCTCTGCACAGAAATTCAACATTTGCATAAAATGCTGCATAAATGCAAAACAGTTAACATGTCATACAAAAAGAATATCTTACCAGTCTTTGGTGGACATTTAGGAGCGAATGAAAACCAAGTTAGAATTTGAACAGTAATTAAAAACACAAATGTTAATGTAGCAAAAAAGAGTCATAACTCACGCCTCTGACATGTTGGAAGCCTTTTTTTCTGTGAAAAACAAATAGTTTGGATTGAAAAAGACATGCACATTATATGACTCTTTTGATTACAGGAATCAAAACCAATGACAGATTGCTGCTTGGTGGTCTCATCTGCTTATTTAAACAAGTCGTTAGCCTAAAGCACAGGTGACAAACTGCTGTCCCGGGGGCCAGATCCAGCCCGCAACATCATTTTATGTGGCCCGCCAAAACAAATCATGTGTGTCGACTTCATGTTTCTTGTGAAAATACCAAAATTGGTGTTTTTACTTGTATAATGTTGAGATATTGCAAGCATTTTATGTTACAATCACCTTTTTGGAATAAATGTAATAATAGTTTTTAATAATAATAGTCATTTTTTATTGGCTTCTGATTTTAAAACGAGTTATCCATCAATGTTACAAAGAGACAGTATTTTATATGGGTTCACAGTCATAACGGCCCTCCGAGAGAAGCCATAACTACAGTGTGGCCTGCGACAAAAATGAGTTTGACACCCCTGGCCTAAAGCATTAATTACACAAGTCAGTGATTCTCAAAGTGGACTCCAAAGAATCACTGCCTGAGGACAGTTCAGTTGTATTTTTTTATTTTATTTTTTTTGTAAAAATCTACATTTGCATTTGAATAGCTGGATAGACTTCAAACTCTGTCGAGTAAAAAGTGACGTTGCATCTAATATTTGTTGTAGTTATTCAAGACATTCCAACATGCATCAATTCTAATAAATTGCACAAATGGCTCGGTTGAAAACAGAGGAGCTGCGATGACTCGGCTCTCACAATGAAGAAAACTTATCATACCTTTCTTGTGTGTACAAATGAAGCTGTGCAGCGTCCGTCTCGAAGTGACAGGAGGAGCCTCAGGTCACATTCAAGAACCTCTTGTCTGGTCTGTGAGTGGTCAACTAAAATAGAACTCTTGTGCCAGGACAGCAAGCAAATCAGGATGCTAGGTCACCCATTATTCATGCCTCTTCCACTGTTCATATTATAAAGATCTAGTCGTTTGGTGATTTCGAAGTTAGGACATTAAAAACTGTACCAGGCAATACAGACAAAAGAAACTAAGCACAAAAGTGGCTGTAATATGTTTAATCAGTGTTGTCCAAACTGGTAAGAAGCACAGCCACTTGTCCGATAAAAATAATGCCCCAAACCTGCAAAAAAAAATGTAAAATAAAAAGTAAGTAAGATTGTGTTCTATGTGTTTTTTAAGAAGGAAAATAGCACGCTATAATATTGTACTTCATAAAAACATATTGTAATAACATAATTAAATCGAACTTAAAGAATTCAGCAGTTTGTGCATCATGATTAATTGACTTGGCCACTGGGCGGCCGTATAATACAGGCATGCAGACGCAAACAAAGAAGAGTTTCACAACTACTGTAAGCGACGTCGTTTTTCGCAAAGGATAAAGAATATGTGACTAAGTATTCTTAAATTGTCTGGATATATGTGTTACTGCACTGTTTGTGTTAAAATATCCGTTGCTTAAACAAAATTTAGATAAAATTTGTATTTAACTGACATGCAATACATTTTAATTGAATCAATATTTAAGTACAGTTTTTAAAATTTTTCTGTATTTCAGTGCAATGTTAATGTTTAAACTGTGCATAATATTACAGTGGCCTACAAAAATAATAAATCTTTTCAGGCATAAAACCTTGATGAACACCGACGATGCTACTACATTTTAATGTTTGTAATGATGGTGGTACTTGGTGTAAAATGTTTGAGAACCAGTTCAAGTTATTCATTCAAACTGACTCACAAGCTATGATGACGAGTTTGGTTATTGCCCGGCGTCGAAGAGCTTCTTCCTGCCCTCCATGCCAGACATGGCCTCCACATTCTTACGCCAGTCAGTCACTTCTTCCCGCTGGAGCCCATACACATAGTTAGATGCTGTCGTGTTGTTTCCGTATACCGATAATTACGTTTTAACCTTACTTTTTCATCCTCTTTCTTCACTGTCTTAAGGTTGACCTTGAAATCTGGCTTCATGAGTTTGGAGGGGTCCGTGTAGGCGCCCAGCACGTCATCTGTACTTTTCTTCACCCTCTTTAAGCTGGGCCGCTTGATGCCCTTCAGCTCGACAATCTTCTGTCTCAGTGATGCTATCTGTGGCAAACAACACAAGTGATTACTTCAGAATCAGAAGCAGAATCAGAATCATCTTTATTTTGCCAAGTATGTCCAAAAAACACACAATGCATTTGTCTCCGGTAGTTGGAGCCGCTCTAGTATGACAAGAGACAGTCAATTGACAGAGAACACTTTTGAGACATAAAGACATTGACAAAAACAGTCACTGAGCAATAAAGGGCTGCTAGTTATCTGGTAATGCCGGTACAATTCTTATTATTTTTTATTTATTAAATTTTTTTGGACAATTGTGCAAAACGATGCAGAGTCCTCTAGCACTTAGAGCAGTTTGAATGACTAATATAGCAATAGTCCGGTGCAATGACCATTGTGCAAAGGGCACCGAGACTTCAAGGAGTGTATTCAGTTTAAAGTGACGAGTAGCGCAATAATCTGGGACAATGTTGATTGTCCAAATGTTGCAGATACTCCGCAGTCAGTGTGCAAGTGGGGCAGATGCTACTCTGGCATGAGTGGCCAGTATTGGTCAACAACAGATATGCAAATAGTGCAGACTACTCCAGTGAGTATACAGGGTGTAATGTATCTACCTATCAGTCGCAGAAATCCAAGCTATATTGCAGAAATGTATATATTCATGGTTCGACATTTGCAAATTGACACAGTAGTGGATATCTTTTTATTTTTCATTTTTATTTTTTTTACCTTTTCTTCGTATTCCCTTAGTCACTATTTTTGTGCCCGTGCCAAAGCAATATTTGGCACCATCTTGTGGCATCTTTGTGCCAAGGGACTATGTTGAAGTGAGAGGAGGAGCTTTGTTTATCGATTAAATCTTGTGGCATCGATAAGAAATAAAAATCTTTTGGGGAGCTGGGGGGGGGGGGGGGCACACTGTACTTAACTCTAATGCCTTTGCATGTGGGAAAAGAGAGCCACAGTCGTCAAAATGCAGTTTTTAGCTGTTTGTTGACGTCGGGCGAACAATAAAAACCCATTTCAGAACACTCACGCAGGAGCTTCTGTTTGGCACAGTTCACGCCCAGACACACGCCACTCGCCGACGTCACACGCCACCCCACCAGGCCCTGCCTCTCAAAGGCACATGCATGTATCTAACAAAGTGATTTCCAACCAGGCTGCCATGGTACACTAGTGTGCAATTAGAGATCATCAAGGGAGCTGCAGGAAATGATCCAATTTCACTTAATTGTATTGAAAATTATGATTTATTAATTACAAATATATTTGTGTTCATCTATCTTTTCCAACAATGTGTAGTTACAGGCAGAACAATTAAATGCTCTTCCGTTAGATGGCAGAAGGTACAATAAACCTTTGTATCCACCTGTTGCCATTCATATAACAAAGTCTTGGCAACCTGTAAGTACTGTATATCGGCCTTGTGTTCAATTAAACAGACCCAGATTTCACACTAAGTAAAATAGTGAGAACATTGAGACAAGATCATCATTTCACTTGTGTGTACTAAAGAGTGGGATGTGATGTGATGAAATCTGGAAAATGCAATCTGCAAAATGTTAGCGCGTAAGCTTAGGCCAAGATGATAGGCATCTAAGTGGGTCACACAATAGTGTGAATTTGTACGTAAGCTGCTGCTTTTAAATTAGCTGTGTGGGAAACTGCCCATTTGTGTTGGGTGGTCCTTTTTTATTACGCACCTGGGCTACCATAAATACTCGCGTGTGATTTATAAATGGGTATAGCCGCTTTCAAATTGCAAATTGTGTATAGCTTTTCCTTTGGACAATTTAGCATGTTATTGCCTATGTACTGCGGTGCACTTTGTACAAATAACCACAGAAATTTAACATCAATAATGGTCCCTGTGTGTCTGCTTTATAGGCCAAAAATAAAATAGAAAGAGCTGCGCCTCTATTGCACTAGCTTTGATATTCCTCTTACTAAGGTTTCACATAACAGTGGTGAAGCAGTTTTCCAAAATGCACAAGAAATTCCTATTTAAACTGAATGGGATCAGATTCGCCCCAATAAGGCTGATTGTCTTGAAACTTATTATATAGGTCAAGCTCAAAATCAAAAGCAAAAATTGCTTTGGACCATACAATTTCATGAGATTGTAGCATTGTTATAAGAATTGAAAGTTATGACGTACGACAGGTCAAAACCCTCAGTTTACAAGTCAGAGTGACTTGAAATTTCATCAAACACAAGTCGAACTCAGTGTGTTGTAGCTTAATGCCTGAATGAATTACTAACCAGCTAATTCCAAATTGAATACGCAAGGTTTGTCAATTGACATAAAGATGCTATGAAAAAGATGAGCAAGATTGCTTGCTAGTGGTACGCAGTGTCCCTTAAGTGGTATACAAACAATCACTGAATTAAATGTTCAAACTGTGCATATTTGCATAACATTACTGTAGCTTTTTTTTTTAAATCCAGTACGCGACATTTGTTGAGTACAGCTCAATTGTAGTTAACTTTTAAGGACATTACATTTACATTTCATCTTTGAGAACTGCTTGAATTCAAACACTTATTTAGGTACAGTTTCTATTTAACAAATGTGCAATACATTTTTATTGAATCATTATTTAAGTGCAGGGTTTTTTTGGGGGGCAAAGTGTTAATGTTCAAACTGTGCATAATGTTTCAGTGGCCAGCAATAAATTACTTTGGAATAAAGACTGCTTTGATTTGGATTAATAGTTAGGCCTATTACGCGACGATATTTTCAAGATGGACCTGATGGTGGTACTTGTAAAGCTAAGTAGAGGTGAAATAATAAATCAATGAACCGATGACTAATTGATTATCAAATCAATCGTCAACTATTCTGATAATCGATCAATAATTTAGAGATTTTTTTTTAACTTAAAATTGTCCAAACCCTTGGAATTTCAGCCTCTCGACAGTCAGTATCCTCAGATTTCCGTAGTCCTCCATGAACGCAGACTCATTATCTTTGTGTTACATAAAAATAAGACATTTTCAAGCATCTGTTCTTACATTGGAAAAGAAAGATTAACATTGCTTGCCTATTTTCTGACATTTTAAGGACCAAACCAGTAACGTAATCATAATCAAATTATATTTGTGTGCATTTTCTGCACTGTCCTATCTTTGAATAAAGGGATGGGATTTTTTTTATTTAACAATTCATCAATTGATTCAAAAAAATAATCAACAGACGAATCGATTATTAAAAGAATTGTTTGTTGCTGCCAAAGCCTTTTAAACTTTGACAAATGGTTGACTGGTGGTTAGCCACAGATAGCAGGCACATTTCAAATGTTCGAAGGGATTCTTCCAGCTCAAACATACTTTACCTCTTTTTCATTTTTGCCCACCTTCACCGCTATATCATAACGAGCTTCATCGGTGACATCAATCTTTTTGTGGAGTTGTTTGCACAGTTCCTGCAAAGGAAGAAGACATCAGCAATGTGTTGATTCAGGAAGTGGACGTTGTGGTCTTGCTACCTGGAGGTCTTGGACTGACAGGTTTGAGGTCTTCGGCTGAGGGAAACATTCACTGATGAATCCTTCCCTCTCCACTCTTTTCTCTTCACTCTCAGCCAAGAGCATCGAGGCGGCCCTCCTCAGCAAGATGGACTTTAAGGTAAGAAGGCATCCCGGTGACTACTCTCCGCCAGTTGCATGGCATTTTGGGAAAATGGTATTCACACATTTTCCTAATAACTGACGGACTCACCTTCAAGTGCAGTCGCCGTGTGGCTGAATATTTCGGTTTTCTCTGCGAGGTAAATTATTATGCTTTATGCATCACTTTGAAAAATCTTATTGGGTGACTGCTGAGAGATGAACATTAAAAACGGCACCAACACTCAATGGATTTAAACACAATCCAAGAAGAAAACGTGCAACTTGTTTAGGACAGATGGGCTATTATTTTTCCCAACCCAACCCTGAGCCTTTCCGAAAAGATGAGAAGCAACGATACAGTGTCATGGCAACACTTGAAGATCCTAGAACTTACTAAGCATCCAATCAGATTCTCTGCATTAACCAACATTATCGTCCTCAATTCATTTATCAGCGCCCAATCTGTGGCGGTCTCTGGCATGTGCGATATGTGGGGCTGCACAGGGTGGCATTTATGCCTCCCTCCAAAAAAAAAAGCCAGGTGAAGGCACACAGCGTGTAATGTGATGAAAATATATGTATTTTGTACATCACAGCACCCTAAAACTCACAGAGTAACGCCCCCTGGTAAGTTAGAAAATAAATATTTCCAGACACCAGTTTCACTGATCAACACAAAATTTGGTGGACATGTCTATCATCACAGGAGATACGACAAAGTCTCATGGACCCAAGTCCAAAATTGAACAGGAAGTCCGCCATTTTAGTTGGCTGTAGCCATTTTGAAATATTTCCAGGGCTTGCACTTTGACAAATTCCTTGTAGGGCCCTGATCAGAAGCTAGGATTCTAGACCAGTGATTCCAAACCAGTTTGCCATGGCACATTAGCCATGAGAGATCAACAGGTGTGCCGTGGGAAATGATCCAATTTCACTTAATTGGCCCCAGAATATTTTATTTATGACAAATAATGTATGTGTAATGACAGGCACAAACATTAAATGCCCTTCCACGAGATGGCAGAAGGTAAATTATGTTAGATTTTTGTTTGGTGGCATGCCATTAAATTTCTTCTAATTTAAAATACGTGCCTTGGCTCAAAAAAGCTTTGGAAGCACTAAATTGCGAAGCATTTTTGCCTATGCTGTTTAATGTGGGTGTTTACTCACCGGGCTTTTGTGGAAAATGTGACAGGGAAGCAAACAAAAGAAGTGACATTAAAAGCCAAATATGATATAAGGAATGTTGGAGAAAAGTACTCACCCTTCAGACATATTTGAAGTTTATTATTCCTTTGGAGCAAAAACAATTATTATTATTTTCAGTGTTAGTGTCCTTCCAGGGCTAGATAATCATTCCTATTGTTACAGAGTAGTCTGCGGAGTTGCTATATTTGTTCAAAATGCTTTCCTGGGTCCAAACAGTTGCCATGGCCTTCAATGCTTTTACAGAAGGCCGAATTTCTAAAAGCAGTGAACAACCAGCGTATTTAAATTTACGCTAGAATAACATCTGCCTCATATAATATACTTTTACCTGTCTCGCTTTATTCTTTTTTATTTTATTTTACCTGAACATTGACAAAGAGGCGTATACATGACTCTGACACAACATAATCACAATCAGTTAAAATGATGACAGGTTGGCTGAATGGGGATGAACATTTGTGCCAGCGACCTTTGCGGTTTACGAGCGCGGGTCAGGTACGCCGTTACCGTCCACCTTTGCGTCCGGCGGGTCAAGTCTAGGGTTACATTTCTTTACTTAAAGAAGCATGGCGAGATTATCAAAAAGCTCAGCGTGTGAATACCAGCTGTCGAGAGACATTTACGGCTCCCTTGCATTAAATCCCAACTGGATTTAACACGCATGAAGTGAGGAGGATAACGAGGCACCTAGAAGGCTGCCAGGGTACAATAATTCTAGTACTTTAATATCAGTGTTATTATTCCAACTTACCTTGAAGGTGAAGTCAGTCAAAGACGGCAGGGATAGGAATCAATCAAGCACTCGAATGATTTATGCATTAAAACTCATCTCTCCCTGTAAATATACGCCTCCACTCCCTCCTGACTATTGGTGCATCACGAAAGAGCAATTCTGGATTCGGTCCAGAAGAACTGGGACACATTATTGCATGTTATTGTGCAGCACAAGGACACGCCTTATACAGTATGTGCCTGGGCTACATGGCAGCTCAGTCATCCTCTCTGTAGAGATCAGGTGCTCAGAGAATGTTTGGCGTTTGTGCGTTCATGGCGATGGCAGAATAGAACTTGGCGTCACGTACCGGATGACTTTTGAAACACGTCAGAGCAATTATGTCTGTTTGGATCATAACGTCACATCAAACTTACAACTAGTTGCTCTAATTCTATCCAAATTCTTGCAAAGGCCAAACAACTGCAGGGGTTCTTCGGTTTATGACGGTTTGGATATACAGCATTTTGAAGTTACGAACGAAACAGAAATTTTATCCCAAGTACATTTAATATTATTGTAAGCCACTGTAACATTATGCACAGTTTGAATATTAGTGCTAAACATTTATCACATGATTCACATATCAATGTACAGACGGTGGATATAAATAGTCTACACACCCCTGTTCAGATGCCAGGTTTTTGTTATATAAAAAAATAAGACCAAAATAAATCAATAAACATTTTTTCCCACCATTAATTTGACCTATAACCATACAACTCAATTTTAATAAATGTAATATTTTTAGAGCTATAATAAGCTGCCAATAGATGTGAAGTCAGCCCGAAGTGTGAATGTTTTTAAGTCCAGGTTAAAAAACAATATTTTTCATGCTAACAATTGAGCATGTAAGAGCATTTTCATTAACAACAAAAAACTTTCTTGCATTTTATGTTCTTCTAGTAATTTTAGTAAGCTGACTTTTATTTTTTTTAAATGTATTTTGCTCTTTGTTATTAAATGTTTTTAATCATGTAAAAAAACATTGGATTACATTGTGGATGAAATGCGCTATGTAAATAAACTTGCGTTTCCTAGAGAGGGTAAGAAAATAAAGATAAACTGAGATAATGTTGTTGCACAAGTTTGCATACCCTATTATAACCGGGGATTTGGTTGTGTTCAGAATCAACCAATCACATTCAAACTCATGTTAACTGAGAGGCAGTTCACAACCGCCACTATTTAAAGCGTCTCTGATTAACCCCAAATAAAGTTGATCTGTTCTGGAAGGGCCCGCGTCCCTGGTGAGGATGGGTGGTTCAGAAAATGGATGGATGGATGTTCTGGAAGGATTCTGAGTTAGAATGTGATTGATTCTGAACATTACCATAAATACACAAATACTGTATAAGCCAGGGTATATTGACTTTCCCCACAAGCAATAATAATTAGTATATCCATCCATCCATCCATTTTCTGAGCCACTTCTCCTCACTAGGGTCGCGGGCGTGCTGGAGCCCTATCCCAGCTTTCATCGGGCAGGAGGCGGGGCACACCCTGAACTGGTCGCCAGCCAATCGCAGGTCACGCATAAACAAACAACCATTCGCACTCACATACACACCTAGGGGCAATTTAGAGACTTCAATTAAGCTACCATGCATGTTTTTGGGATGTGGGAGGAAACCGGAGTACCCGGAGAAAACACTAATTAGTATAATAATAGAAAAATTAAACAGTAATATAACACATTACATGTCCGCTGTAATAAATAAATAAAATAAATAGATAAAATGTACATCCATCAATACAAATTCGTTTGCAATACCTTCATAAGATTGATAATTTAATATTCAAAGAGTTACAAAAAAGACTAAATAGGTAACATCAAATGTGAGATTAACAACTCCCTTTACAAAATCATCATCATGTATATATATATATATATATATATATATATATATATATATATATAGGGTAACCCGTTGGTGGACACCAACAGTGAGGGATGCCGTCAAGCTGAAAAAGGAATCCAATCGAGCATTTTTGGCCTGTGAGACTCCTGAGGCAGCTGACGGGTACTTCAAAGACCTCCTCAATTCCACCGACACGCCTTCCCATGAGGGGGTGTTCTCTGAGGCGGGCTCTCCTATGATACGGGCTGTTCAGTCCCTGTACGACCGGAGTCAGAGTTTGGTCCGCATATCCGGCAGTAAGTCGGACTCGTTTCCGGTGAGGGTTGGACTCCGCCAAGGCTGCCCTTTGTCACCGATTATGTTCATAACTTTATGGACAGAATTTCAAGGCGCAGCCGAGGCATAGATGGGGTCCGGTTTGGTGGCCTCAGTATTGCAGCTCTGCTTTGTGCAGATGATGTGGTTCTGTTGGCTTCATCAAGCCGTGACCTCCAACTCTCACTGGAAGAGGTCGCAGCTGAGTGTGAAGCGGCTGGGATGAGAATCATCACCTCCAAATCCGAGACCGTGGTCCTCAGTCGGAAAAGGATGGCGTGCCCTCTTCAGGTCGGGGATGACATCCTGCCCCAAGTGGAGGAGTTCAAGCATCTTGGGGTCTTGTTCACGAGTGAGGGAAGAATGGAACGGAAGATCAACAGGCGGATCAATGTCGCGGTGTATCGATCCCTTGTGGTAAAGAAGGAGCTAAGCCGAAAGGCGAAGCTCTCAATTTACCGGTCGATCTACGTTCCTACCCTCACCTATGGTCACGAGCTGTGGGTCGTGACCGAAAGAACAAGATCCCGGATACAAGTGGCTGAAATGAGCTTCCTCCGCAGGGTGTCCGGGCTCTCCCTTAGAGATAGGGTGAGAAGCTCAGTCATCCGGGAGGATCTCAGAGTAGAGCCGCTGCTCCTCCACATCGAGAGGAGCCAGATGAGGTGGCTGGGGCATCTGATTCGGATGCCTCCCGGACGCCTCCCTGATAAGGTGTTCCGGGCACGTCCCACCGGGCTGAGACCCCGGGGACGACCCAGGACACACTGGAGAGACTACGTCCTTTGGATGGCCTGGGAACGCCTCGGGATCCCCCCAGAAGAGCTGGATGAAGTGGCTGGGGAGAGGGAAGTCTGGGCGTCCCTGCTAAAGCTACTGCCCCCGCGACCCGACCTCGGATAAGCGGTAGCAAATGGATGGATGGATGGATGGATGGATGGCAGGGGTTTATAAAGACTTAACTTCCACCAAGGAGTGGGGTGATGTTTGTTTGGAAGCTGAACATTTTTGTTTCTAAATTTCCACAACTCCAACGTCTCTTGTCGGAGTCAAGTGACTCCCGACGGTGGCAGTAAGGTGACGTGATAGTTCGCCAGCTACTGTCACGTCAAAAAGACCAACGAAGAAGAAAAGGCGGAAGTTGTCACTATTGCTAAGCAGAGGAGGTTATAATGAGTCTAAAGTCGGCGTTATTTCCCTTATTCTCAATTTACTAGATACACCGTTTATGGCGTTTAACAGAGAAAAACTAGGGCGTCTTTGTGTTGCGATAATCTTGTCTTTGTCGACTTGGTAAAGCTTCTCAACTTAGCTTTAGCTTGCTAGCTGCCAACAAGCAGACGGCGGAAGTGGTCTGGTTTCGATAAATCACGACAGCAGCGCGCTCGTCAAGATGTGTAAAGTCCGAATGCTGAGGGCTTTGGTGGCGAGGCGGCTAACCGAGGCCGCCGACGATATATTCGGCCTCTTTGAGAGGACGATAACTGAGTACGAGGAGGAACTGTGTCGCTCCAAAGAGGAGAACGAGCGACAGCGACAGCTACTGGACACGTTTCTCAAGTCTAGTGTACAAGTACACGTTCAAGGTTTGTACTTGACGCTTCATTCTCAAATTGTGTTGTCACTTGCCAAAATGATGACTCCAATATAAATACCTGCGTCATGTATCGTTATAACCATACTGAAACCATGACAAAAACCTAAAAAAGTTAAAGCAGTGGAATAACCGATGACAAAACGATACCATGGCAAAAAACAACAGCTAAATACTAAATAGAAGTAAGAGAGATGCCCCAATACCACTTATTTCAGACTCACTGCAAATACAAGTACTTACCACATACATTTGAGTACCTACCGATACTTTAAAATGCCCTTTTGTCGTGCTATTTGTGATGAAAATAATGTTTTAATCAAACATTGCTCATAAACACAAAATTAAAAAAAAAACAACTTCTCTTTCCTGACAAACCAATATCGTGGATATTTGTATGTTTTTCAAGTAATCTTACCACAAATTTCACTTAAATGTAGCCTGTAATGTAAGGCATTTAAATTATAAAATAAAACTGTGACAGGATAATGAAGTTATAATTTAATCACACCATCACTTAATCTCTTTTTTGTTGTTGTTGTTGTTGCATATGAAAGCTGTCACAATACCAAATGGTGACTTCAATATGATACCTGCATGAAGTATCTCAATATTGATACTGAAACAATACCAGCATCTGTTTTGTATGGTGCTTATCCTCATTAGGGTTGCTGGTGAAAGGCAGGGTACACCCTGGACTGGTTGCCAATCAATCACAGGGCAATTGTTTTTTCAACTCCTTTGCGACCTTACTAAAGACCGACTTGAATTAATAAATTTTATCTTGTTCATGGTGTCCTGCAGACATACCACAGCCGACCGACATGAAAGAAGAGGTGACCCTCGACAGGCACGAGTGGAGCGCCAGTGCAAAAGAGCAAGAAACACTGGAATCCCGCCACATTAAAGTGGAAGAAGTCTGGACCAATCCGGAGGGAGAAACTGGGAACAGGCCAGGTGATGAAGTCAGGTCCTCACCCCTTCAACACAGAAAAAGTCAGGAAAATGTTGAGCCAAAGCTTCGAACCAGCAGCTTGTCAGCAGAAACTGCTGAAGACAACCGCGAAGCACCGCAACCGTACAGCCGCTTCGATATATCTGCTGACCACATGACGTCGGACTCATCCGACGAGACTCTTAACGGTAACACAGACTCCCAGGGTCACAGCAAAAAGTTTCAGTGCGGCGACTGTGGCAAGATGTACACGTCCAGAGCAAGCTTGAAAAGGCACATGATGAGTCACACCGGCGAGAGACCTCACAGTTGCTCGGTATGCGGTAAGAAATTCATGCAGCGCTCGGATTTAGTTATGCACTCGCGCAGTCACACTGGAGTGAAGCCTTTTGGCTGCACGCTCTGCTATTGGAAATTCGCTAAAAAGAGCAGTCTGGTGTTGCACATGAGGCGACACACGGGCGAGAAGCCTCATTGGTGCTCGGTGTGCGGCAAAAGATTCAGACATCGCTCCAGTCTAGTGGAACACTCTCGTATTCACATCCAAGGGAGCGTTTACTCTTGCTCGGTGTGCGGCACCGGATTCCCTGGGAAACGCGGTTTGGTGGCGCACAGGAAAACGCACAGAGGAGAACAGGCTATTTCTTGCTCCCTTTGCGGAAAGAAAGTGTCAAGTGCGAGTTATTTGGCCTTACACATGAGAATACACACTGAAGAGAAAATACACCTGGGAGAGTCACACCAGTTCACCGAAGAACAGTCTTAAGTGAGAACAACATAGATGGTGTCACAGCCTCAGAAGTACATTTGATTCTCAACCTATGGCATTGATAAGAAATCTGTCACCTGAATATCGCATTGTTACACTACTCACAAAACGTTTGGGATGTTGGGCTCTCGGGTGAAATTTCAGGATGAACCTAAAATGCACTTTCACTTTACAGGTGAACTTAATGTGACCTTCTCCAAACTCTTAAATACACATTGTTGGACTTAAATGATTGATCAAATAACTTCAATAATTCAATGACAAAAAAAGTTGCAGCAACGTGTTTCTCGAAGCTTGTGATTTTTTCAGATGGATAAACGTTACTGCAGACTCATGCACTACTCCATGTAGAAATATGTTGGCACAATGGTTTCGAGCCAGGAAGTTTAGCTGCGTAAAAGACAGAGCATGCCCAAAGTTTGGGATCATTTCACCCTTAAAAAAAAGATAAAATGCAAGACCACTACCACAACAGCACATCTATGATCGTCAACACAAGGTATGGCTGTTAGCTGATTTAATGTAGGCTACCACCGTTAGTAAGAACGTATTGTAAAGCCCCCACAAGTGATCAAGGATAGACACACCAGGCAGTGCACTTTCAATTGCTTTATTGAAGAAATGGTAATAAGCACATTCATACACGAGCTGCTATGGCTACGACTGACACGCACGTACTCAACACCCAGACTGACTAACCATTTGCCAGTTAACAGCAAACTGCAACCTGAGCTCACAGCTCCACACGCGCATTCGCTGACACCCATGTCACTCACCAAGCCATGCCCCACCTTTTAAAAGCCACACACACTGAAAGTAAGATGTTATAATGTGGAACATAAGGATGGCAGCAAGTGGAAAACAATAATACCGACACCTCAAATGCAAATTTGTATCCAATTATTCGATTAACGGATTGGATAATCGGTAGAATCATGGATTCTAAGAAAAATATTTGATTGCTGCAGCCCTAATGCATATGTCCAACTGTTCAATGTATCAGTGGACGTGCATTCAAAAGTTTACAGAACGTCATAATAATTCACTTTTTTAATTTAAAAAATATATTTATGTTTTTTGTAAATTTTTTGTTTCCTTCTGAAATTTTACCCAAAAGCCGAATATCCCTAACCTTTAGCCAGTTGTGTATATTGAAGTCATCTGATGGAGTTGGTCAGCCTCATACATCTGTGTCAACCAGTGAGAGTAATTTATGACAATGTCTGGCATAACTAAAATTGCGTTTTATTTATTTTTCTGCCTTTTTACACTATTTAATCTATTTAATATTTTCATTTGAACTTTCAAATAACTGATAAAATGTTACCTAAACATTGCCTGCACAGTTAATAAATGTTGTATGATGGTGACATTTTGAGCCTGGAACAAATTCATTCACTTGACATTATTTTTTTTATGGGCAAAATTAGAAACAAGTTTTGAAAGGTTTTTTTTTTTTTTTTTGGTCGTAAGGGGGTACACTTTTGGGTGACGTGGTGCAGAGGGTAAGTGTACGGCCTACAACCGGAGGCTCACCAGCCCATATCCCCGCCCGAGCGTATGTTGTTGTTATGTCCCTGGGTAAGACACTTAACCCAGATTGTTTATGAATGAATGAATGTGGTGGTCGGAGGGGCCTTAGGCACAGAATGGCAGCCGCACTTCCATCGAGCTGCCTCACGACAGCTGTGGCAACACAGATAGCTTGCCACCAGATGTGATTGTGGCGTGAATGAATAATCTGTGCAATTGTAGTCTTATTTTTGAGTGCCTTAAAAAAGGGTTATGTGTGTGGTATGGAAAACTGAGCATTTTCACCCCTTTCCGATCAAAGTCAGCCAAGGACTTATTGTTGGATGTCTCAAAGATTATCCTGTGTGTGTTTGGATGATTGTCAAACCTGTTCAATATTTACAAGTCACAGATTCCGTGATTGTGAAGTGAAATGGAACCGTAGCCAATTAGAAAACAACCTAAAGCTCGCACTTCGGACAAAAATAGATGGATAGATACTTGAATAATCCCATGATGGAAATTATGTAATAAATTGGTTGTGTTGAGTGTCTTAGTATTTGCCACAATAAAAATGACAGTGAGAAACGTTTGCATGACAATGTAGTTACCAGATAAACTAAGAGTTAGCCTACCTTCTTTTACTTTGTCTTTTACTAATACTCTGTTGCTCGTTGTATTTCTGTCAGTCTGGATGTCCTCACATTTTAAAAATGAGTTAAGATGTTAAAGATCTGTATATGTGTACCCTGCTTTAGATATCTGAAATAAGCAGCATAGAGCTATTGAGCAATATTTCCTGTCAATGCGGGGTAATGTATGATTATAGAAAGTGATAACAGAATTCTTCCTGAGTGCTATGATGACGTTACATGTTCAGCGTTCAAAGCAAATCACAATGGTAGACATTTCTGCCTCAAATCATCCCCCTTAGATGACGGCTTCATGTATTCTTGCAGCTGCAACACCAGAATGGTCCATGTTGCATTCCTTTGCTCTTGTTTGGCAACTGGGCTTGCAGTTCCATATTTTCTTTGGACACCAGACTGCAACCAACTGGTGAGGATTAAATCATTCATTCATTAATTTCCTTAAAAATATGCAACAGCCTTTAAATGTTTTTATTTAAGCCTGGAAATGTTCAGTAGTGGCAAGTACTACATTACTGTGGTTAAATTTTATTTTTTTTATTTTTTTTTAGGCATCTGTAATTGAGTGTTTATTTTTCTGCTGACTTTTTATGTTTACTCCCAACATTTATAACAAATACTTTTTAGTGCTTACAGTGTCAAAATAAGTCACCTTTTTTCAACCTCCACAGATGATATAAAGATAAAAAAAGACATAACTAGAGAGTGGTAAAGTCAACTGAGCTATTGATGGATTAATTGAGATCTTGGGTTGTTATAAGGCTGTAGGGGGTGGGGGAAGGACAACAGCGAAATGAAGGCATGTGAACCAGGGAGCATCACTAACAATGATGGCAACAGTTCTGTCGAACAAGATATTCCCCATTCATAACCTTATTTCATAGAATTGTTTGTTTTTAAGCTCCAAGAATGGCTCGTGGCAAATGTGTTGTCCTTGTGCCAACCGAAAAACCACAAGCTTCTAATCTGAAAAAAAGAAAAAGAAAACACAAGTAAGGTGTATTTTTTTCCAGGTGTTTAATGATGTAGCCCGGGGCCGTCTAATTATTAATTATTCTTCTTAGTATGACCATTATATTTTTTAATAAAAGAGACATTAACTGTTTCCTATTTTTCTGTGCTGAGATGCTTTCCCCTCCCCTCGTTATGTCAAGTTATCAAAATGGGTATTATATATAATTGACAGTAAAAACAACAACACATTTTTACTTTTGTACTTAACATTTCAGTCTGTTCTTCACGTCTACTTCAGTACAGTAGTTGAATCAGTACATCTACTTCTACCAGTCTTTTTTTTTTTTACACAAGTATCTGTACTTCTACTTCGTACAGATTGTGAGTACTTTTGTTAAATGTTTATGTTTTGTGTTATGAGTCCTAAAACATTTCCTGTTTTTTTTTTCTAGGGTCTTGATAGCTGCACAATTAAGTGTGAGTGTTTAAATTTGTACAAAATGACTACGGACATCCCTCACCCTTGTCAACATGGCATGCATATTTTCCAATGTCAGATAACTGCACAAACAAGCCCAAGGTTGTGCCCCGGCAGAGTGCACCCACCTCTCCTGAGTGGGGTCCAGACTATGTGGGAATTGGTCAGGACAACCATGTGCCTGTTCCCATTATAAATGTAACGTGGAAGCTAAGGTCAGATGGTGAGTAACACTTGAGAGTTCCATCAGTACTGTACAGTATCTTCACTGTGATTGTTTTAAAAGAGCATTCAGATTCATTTTAACCCCCCCCCCCCCCCAACCCTCCCTTCCTAGCAAGTGTATTAACACTCCGGGGGTCACAGTTGCATATTGTCGATAAGCATATGAATCCAAGTCTGTGTGTGCAGTTCATTTACAGTATCAACCAGCAGCTTAATCCCAATTTTACCAAGGTAAGGAGATACTGTACATGTTTATCTTGAACTGGGCCAAACAAGTAACAGTGTTTCCTACTTAGTGGACATTTTCATTGACTGGGGTGGTGGTGGAGGCTGGCCATGTGTATACACTTTCAGCTTTTAATTTGCCACGACCCGATTTTGGAGATTACACCATCACAAAGCAAGTTACTATCCCAGGTGAGGTATTGCCACTAGACATTTGAATTTAATGTACATTAACTATATTAATTATTCAAAGCAAACTGGTAATTGGTCAGAATGCAAGCATTTTACCCCGCTTCCGATCAAAGTCAACAAAATCCAGATTATTGGATGTCTCCAAAAGATTGTCATAAGATGTGTCAGGAGTGATTTGTACCACCTGATCTGCTCAGAAAAGGGTCTGGGCCGACAATCGTAAATGTTAAACCTGTTCAATATTTAGACAGGCAAATCATTGGAAATCTGTGCCTTCTTCTCATTTTGTTTGTTGATAATGAACGGTAATGTGCGGCAAAAATTATGTACTTTTACATTTTTTACAAATTTAAGATGTGTTTACACATACCGATAATCGAGCTGAATTTGAGTATTTTTTTACCTCCTTCCAATCCTGAGCGATTATTCTGTGTGGTGGTGCGATGTGTCCTGAATGTCCTTTGGCGTCATGCTGCCTGTCACAGATCAGTCTTGGTACTACACCGGACATTTAGTTTTGGGGAGGGAGACTTGATTGTAGGTGGAGATTGTGATGTGTGTGGTGTGCTGTGTTAGTCATCTGGAGTACACCACACACTATAAGAGTGGTAAGAATACACGCAGATTTTTTTTCCTTATCATGTGGGAAGTCTCATATTAAAAATAAACAAAAAACTATTAAGATGTTAAAAATCCCACCAGGACTACATTAGGTCCCAAATTTATGATTCATTTATTATCTCTCAAAAGTGAGTACACTCCTCACATTTTTGAAAATATTTTATATCACCGCCAAGTAAATTACACTTTTATACAATACAAAGTAGTCAGTGTACAGCTTGTATAACAGTTTAAGTTCACTGTCCCATCAAAATAACTAGACACACAGCCATTAATGTCTAAATTTATGGCAACAAAAGTGAGTCAACCCCTAAGTGAAACTGTCCAAATGTGGCCCAAAGTTTCAACAGTTTGTGTGGCCACCATTATTTCTCAACACTACCTTTCTACATCTGAAGCCAATAGTTTGTTCAGCTATTTTTAAATGGATTTCAAAAAGGGGTTTGGTAACAAACAAACAAAAAAGTGTGCAATATCTCAATCGTATTAAAAGTGAGGACTATTTGCAGTTTTGGTACAGATTTATGATATACCGATATATATGACTTTCCAGATATGTGGTTGTCTCCAACAATACATTTCTATAATTTTTTCACTCTTATCTTGTTAAACACTAAATGTTTTAATCTTTGCTGTCATGGCCAGGATGTGATGACGAGAGAATCCGAAACTCCCAGATGTGTTTGGAAAATGGTGGGTTTGCATTTAAAAACACAGTAAGAGACAGAGACAGAGATGTTTTTTTTTTTTTTTTAAATTATCATAATTCAAGGTAGCCTTTGGGACCCTCAAGTCACGACTGCTTTGTCAGTGGAGAAACATCAAATGTTGTCTATTGTTGTGGGCTTTGAAGCAGACAACTATTCCAACTTATATCACGTCTCCATTCAGAGTGATGGCATCTATTTCTCAAAGAATGTTTCCAAGGTAACCACAATACAATACAATACAATACTGATACTGACTTTTTTTTTGTCTAACATAATTGCCACTATATTATTGCTCTGTATACCTGTAAATCAGTGCAGAAAAAGGCTCTATTGATCCCAGCCTGGCATAGCATTGCATTGTTGTGCGTATTGATATTGTTTTATTATGCAATCTCATGAACAGGATTACAGAACATTTCTGAATGTCACCTTTGCCTTGGATGTGTCACAGCTCTTAAAATGTGAATTGTCGATAATGGTGAGTTTTGCTTTGACCACTCCCCCGCTTCAAAAAAAGATCTGTCTGTCTAAGTTGAATGTTTGTTTTTTTTACTTACTTTTTTTCTTTTTTTTAAAGATCAAGCCATTTTTCACAAGGTGCATAAATGACGGCTGTCGTCCAGAGCAAATGAATATCAATTATTGTTTGTGTAAGTACTGCAGTTGCTGTAGCATTAACAGCTCCTGTATCGTCCGTAATGGGGCAACTTAACCCTTACATACTATTTGGGTCAAATTTAACCCACTCAGACATTTGACAGCAATAGAAACACCATGAATGTCATTATAACACCCCGAATTTCGATGTATTTTCCTAAAGTGAACCAAAATAAATAAAAAACAAGACATTTCATAATGTCTCGTGTGTGTGTGTGTGTGTGTGGAAAATGAACATTATATATCCGGGTGAAACATAAGTCAACTTGCAATCAATTCCAATGCAATAAATGATAATGGGACTTTAACTGTACATAGAGGGCTTTTTAAAATTATTATTATTTTAAAAATCAACTTTTTTTGGTAGATTTTCCACCACGGACAGCAGTGATTAAGGGCGCTGTGGGATTGCTCTTTGTTGGTGTTTGGTTTGCCTCTCTGCTCTGGTGTGCATCTCGTAAAGGTAATACGATTTGATTTATACGCAAACTCGTCAACTATGTTGGAATGCAAGTTTTTACTTCCTACAGGACAAGAATGAGTAAATAAAGTGTATATTTTAATTACTTTTCTAAAATAGATTTCATTTTTATGTTCAGTATTGTACTGGCATTGATATGATTTCCATCCCACAAAATGTTTCTCACCGGCTCGAATGGCTTTAAAGGAGATGTTACACTTTTTTTTTTTTTTTTTTTTTTCAACAACCACCAATATTCCACAAGATGACGGCAAAGTAATACTTATATTGCTTTGGCTGAGCACGCAACTGTGAATAGACATGTTTTTCAGTGAATAACACAGGGTAGGTTCCCCCAAAAAATTCTGCAAATTTATGAATTTTCAAATGCCTAAACACACACAAGCGGGCTGGGGGTTACTGTAAGAAATGGCCAGTAATTAGTTTGACATTAAACTCCAAGTGGTCATGGCAATCAACAGCTTGAAGTCTCCTTTTTGAAGAATATTTACTAATTGTATTCACTAATTGTCAAACTGCTGGTTGTTTTGAAGTGGGTGGAGCCGCCTGCCTCCATACAGTACTCGTAGCTCAAGTTAGGGGTTGCAGATCAAAGAAAAAATTATCGACAGTTCGTATCTCGAAAAACCTGTAAGTCTGGTCACTCGTATCTCGAGGCACCTCTGTATATACAGCTCTGGAAAAAATTAAGAGACTGAAAAATACTGGACTTTTTGGGAGATATTTTGACCACTTTTTTTTTAACCTTGCGCTGCTCCTTCTGGTGTGCACACCTTGGCACCAGGGGGCATTGTAATGGAGATATAAATCATACACAAAGCAGATAGTCACAATTGAGTGACTCAATAGGCTTCTGTAATATTTGCCATTTTTCGCAGAGGATAAATAATGTACTATATGCCTTGATTTTGGTTATATTGTCTGTCCAGATGTGTTTCTGCACCGGTTATGTTCAAATGTCCGTTGCTTGAAGGGTTAGAATTACTGCTAGATTGATTTCATTCGACCATCTATACCATTTTGTTTTGTTGGTTAGCATTAAGCTAATGTACTTTTGAAAGGCAAAGTTATGTGGTTGGGTTAAATACACATGTAATTCTCTTTGTTTTATGTTTAGTTATACAGTAAACCTAAACTGGGAGTTGCAATAAACAGCTTGCACTTGGCCTCTTTTTGGAAGAATTGTTCACCATTAAACTGTTGGTTGTTGTTAAAGTTGACTGCCACCATAGCGAGCTTGTAACTCAAAAAGAAAAAAATCAGCCAAGCGACTGCTTGTACCTCAAAAAACTCCTAAGTTGGGTCACTCGTAAGTCGAGGTACCTCTGTATTTGGAATTTGGAAGTTATGTTGTCAGTTGTTTATACAATAAAAGAAAAATTTTAGTCAACCATTTAGCTATAAATACCGAAATTGATATTTTTGCAGTTCTCTCTTAATTTTTTTTCCTTCCCTCAGATCAGGTCAGTGTGTTGTCATCTGCCACTGACCAGCAGCTGCAATGTTACCAGGTGCAAGAAAGAAAAAAAGTCCTCATACTCTACTCTCTTGACCACCCTTTATACAAAAACATCGTCCTCAAGCTTTGTGCCTTCCTGACGGCCAAATGTGGCATTGAGGTAATCCTGGATCTGATGGATTTCACCCGACTGGGAATACTGGGCCGTATCCAATGGCTAGACTGGCAGAGAGAGCGAATGGAAGGCTCCTCAGATAAGATCCTCCTCCTGTGCTCACAAGGAGTGCAAGCCAAATGGAGAGCCATGTGTGGAGAGAAGCCGGTTCTCCTGAGGGAAGACTTGTGCTCGCCTGTGGGCGACATGCTCACTCCAGCTCTCAGCCTCATTGTTCCTCATCTGGTGCACCGCGCTTCCTTCGAGAAGTACATGGTGGCTTACTTTGAAGAGATTTGCTCCCCGGAGGACATCCCCTCGCCGTTCAACGTCACAGTTCGATACAAGCTCATGAAGCAGTTCGAGGAACTTTTCTTCCGAATCCTGGACACCGAAAAGCACGGGCCGGGTAGGGTTTGTCACATTGAAGGACTTGCAGAGGGCGAGTATCACCACTGCCCCTCAGGTCGAGCCTTGGAGGAGGCCTTAGAGGTTTTCCGGGCGTACCAGCTGAAGCACCCGCAGTGGTTTGAAGAGGAACTAGTAGAGGACTTGGAAGTTGAGGAGCGAGTCCTATAATGCTGGGGTATTATTTTTAAAAGTGCATACCTATGAGGATTGACAGACAGTAAAACAAACATACTAAACCAATACCTCCTCCCTATCTTAACTCTTTGACTGCCAGCTGTTTTCAAATCAGAGTTCTCCATATTGCCCGACGTTTTAGAGCGTTTTCACTGATCTTTCAAGACCCACAGAATATTGTGTCCTGAGACAATAAAAGCACCAAACCTTCCAAAAGAAAAAGTAGAGTCTTCTTTTACCAGAAAAAAAGTATGTTTCTACCTTTTTCCCCTTTCTTTAGTAATCAGCAGCAGAACATAGGTTGGTTTAACCAAAAACACCAGTTTCTCACGAAAAAGCGAAGAAAATGAATTAAATTGTCAAGCAGAAGAGTGACTGACTTTTTTTTATTTATTTAATTTTTTTTACTTTTGTGACTCCTCAAACTATACTGACTCACTGCATGGTTCGAGTTGACCATTCGTGGCTTTTTTTACATGGCGTTCATCATTCACTGAATGAACTGTATTATCTTTTCTCACGATCGTGACAAATACTTTCTACTACCTACCTACACACATACTCTGTTGATACCATACATACATAAGCTCTCTGAGTGTGAGGTGCCTAAACTTGTCCAACTTCTAATGTGTTTCTGTTGGCATTTCTGTCCCACATAATTGACGTGACAATTGAAGATTCACTGTCTATTCTTTATCTTCTATTCAAAAGTTGTGTTGAGCTCAAATCCAAAGCGATGCAATGCCGCCATCTACGAGGATCTGTGAGTGATTACAGTGGTTTACAAACCTGAACTTCACAGACAAGCTAGGTGAAACCCTCTTCCATGCCTACTCGTTGAAAAATATATTTAAGGTGGATTTACGGCGGTGGCTGTAACTGTCTAGACTACATTTAACAAATATAAACATCCACTGCAGTGAATGAGGAAATATGTCAATGCACCAATCTTGGAAAAATACGACTTTATTGCCATAAAATGACAACTTTTTTTCATCCCAACAAAATGCGTCTTTGTTCATGTGATTACAACTTTATTTCTTGAACAAATACGACTTTATTCTTATAACTTGACAACTTTTTTCCCCTCCAAAATCTTTGTCATAACATTGTGCATATTTTCCCCAAAAATAGGTAACTTTATAATTCATATGGACTTTAGAGGTACACATGGGAGTTATGTTTAATTAGCGTTTTGAGTGGTCCCTTCGATAAAAAAATCCTCCGTGTATGGAGTCCCTGGACCAACAAAGTTTGAGAATCCCTGGTATAAGGATCCATCCATCCATCCATTTTCTGAGCCGCTTATCCTCACTAGGGTCGCGGGAGTGCTGGAGCCTATCCCAGCTATCTTCGGGCAGTAGGCGGGGTACACCCTGAACTGGTCGCCAGCCAATCGCAGGGCACACATAAACAAACAACCATTCGCACTCACATACACACCTACGGACACTTTAGAGTCTTTAATCAACCTACTACGCATGTTTTTGGGATGTGGGAGGAAACCGGAGTGCCCGGAGAAAACCCACCCAGGCACGGGGAGAACATGCAAACTCCACACAGGCGGGGCTGGGGATTGAACCCCGGTCCTCAGAACTGTGAGGTAGACGCTCCAACCAGTCGTCCACCGTGCCACCAGGTATAAGGATGTTAAAAAATGGGGGGGGGGGGGGGGAAACACCTCGGCCCATGTGACTTAGGATGTATTACGCTGTGGACAACTGCCATTACATTGTACGCTAATGTGTGGGAGAATTGAACTGGATTGTATGTACAATTGTAGTAATAATACAGTGACCAGAAATACAGAAAATGAAAAATCTGTAAGTAACATTTATCGTATACGTTGCAGCTGAAAATAACAAAGTATTTGTTGACATGAATGATATGTTCTAATCCAAAAGACCGACTTCTGGAGAATTAGTTAACCAGTAGATGTCTGTTATTGATGCTAGCTGGCCGTGTCAACAGTGTCTGGGGTTAAAGTTCAGCCTTCTGGGCAAAGTTATTAACTTTTTTTTTTTTTTTTTGTAGCGGCAGAGAAGGTAAGCACCAAATGCATGTGCAAACTGCTCTTGGCTTATTCATTGTACTACTTTGGACTGATGTAGTGTATATTGTGGGTGTAATATTGATGAAAGTGTAGGTTTAGTATAAAATGCCCAACTTACCTTAAAACAAACTGTCTTTTTTTTAATGAAAACCTACTGTACAAAAGGGAATGACACAACTTGCAATATTTTTTTCTACTTGTGGAAAATTAATCTTTTGGTTGTATCCTTAAAGGTGTAGAAATTCGTATTTTTTTTTAACAATTAAAGCAATCATTTGAATGTGGTCTATAGAGGGAGAGAGCGAAAACAATGTTCCAAAAGTGTAGTGTAACAAGTTGTAAGTGATAGATTAAGGACAGTGTTCCAGAATGTTATTAAGTTTCTTTGTGTTGTCAAGGTACTCCCACAAAAAAAAAAAAAAGAATGCTCAAGCGAGTCTGCACATTGATCATTAGAAGAGGACTTTTGACATTTCAGAATGGTAAGAATTGCCTTTTTTTTGGACTTAAAATATGGCTTTGTATCAATTATTGCCTAAGGAATTGTACTTGGTAATTAAAGGAGTGTTCAATACTGGGAACGATTAGAGAACTACAGTGCCTAAGTGACTGAATTAATAAATAAGCTGGTTAAATAAAATAATTTCATTTATTCTTGTTTTGACTAGTTTGATTCTTTATATCAGCGATTCAGAGCTGTTTTGTACTGAAAAAGCTTGAAAGTGTGAATTTGACCTTTTAAAAGGATACGTGTACGAACTATGTTAGGAGTGTACTGATGATTGCGATCAGAGGTGGCAAAAGTACAGATGTTTGTGTTAAAAAAAATGGTAAAAGTAGAATTATTGATTAAACTCCTTTGATACGACCAGTTTTTATCAGCTTTAGGCCCACACTTTTTTTTTTTCCACTTTATGCTCTAAAAGCTAGTGGTGAGAACTTAAGTGAAGTACAAATACTTTAAACGGTACTTAAGATGATTTTTCAGATATCTGTAGGCCTAGTTAACTTGAAGTTGAGTAGTTAAAACTGTAAAATGCATTAAAGTACAATGTAAAAACGAATTTTCCCGTAATTTACACTTAATACTGCACCTGTTTTGATTAATTTGAAGACCTACATGGTTTTTTTTTTGGCACATTGTGTTTAAAAGTCACTGTTGGGAAGTAACGAAGTACAATTTTTCATGTATCTGTCCTTAACTGGAGTATTTAATATACTGTTACTCCCTAAATTTGAAAATAGTGTTCTGTACTTACTCCTCACTTTGTCAAAATAGGCTTGTTACGTCCCACCACCAACTACTATACAGTAATAAATATATGGTGGTTCTTTTAGACAGCGCCTTCAGAGTTCATCCATCGGTATCGCATGCACTGGCAGAAAACCGCCCAGTGGTGGCGCTAGAGAGCACTATCATCACTCATGGCATGCCCTATCCTCACAATCTCAGGTATGTGATATGAATAGCAGCACACTGTTACAACTGTGATAATCATGGTGAATGAGTGGATCAACACAGCACAGCCAGAGAGGTGGAGGCCATAGTGAGGGCCCAAGACGCCACCCCTGCCACTGTCGGGGTGATTGAGGGCAAAGTTCACATCGGTCTGTCTACGGAGGAGCTGGACTTCCTGGCCCGCTGTGACGGCTCCGTCAAGGTGTCTCGCCGTGACCTGCCGTATGTGGTTAGCCAAGTGAGGACGCAACACTCAGATGTGAAATATAAAACTCGGTGTACTTCCGTATTCAATTGATGCAGAGGTGGCAAAAGGTAATTCCAGAATTGGAGGACAATTTAGGCACCAACATTTTTTAAAACGGGACCATTTATTTGATACTTCTTTTGTTTTCAAGAAAAACAGGTAAGAAACCAACATATACGTTTTTAATTGTGTATAGATGAGCCAAGAACCACTTAAAATGCAGAGGGTCATAAAGCATCAACACCATGCTTATAGCATGTACACAATCAGGTACTCGTGTTATGTAAACAACTGTGTTAAGTTAAAAATGTTCTGGGCCAATTTTGACAAAGTATGGAGTAGAAAGTGCAGTTTTCAAATGTAGTGAGTAAAAGTAAAAAGTCATCAGGAAAATAAATTCTCATTAATACGTACAGCTAGCTAAACACTCAATTTAGTACAGAAGCAAAGTATTTATACTTGGTTTAAGTCCCACCACTCACTGGATGTGATGCGTCCTCAGGGGCTCTCTGGGGGAACGACTGTGTCGGCCACCATGATAGCGGCACAGCGAGTTGGCATCCCCGTGTTTGTCACTGGAGGCATCGGGGGAGTGCACAGAGATGGAGAGAATAGTAAGACGGACAGCTTTTTATAATGGATCGCTTTGCAAAGGTGATGTCGACTGTCCCTTTAGGGCTACTGTTCCAGGAATGCAGAAGTAAGCTGAAGGAAATCTTGGGTGTTTGCGCATCCCTAAAAAGTCCATCCATCCCTTTTCTATTGTGCTCATCCTCATTAGGATGACAGGTGAGCTGGAGACTATCCCACCTGACTTTGGGTGAGAAGCGGGATATACCCTTGACTGGTCCCCAGCTAATCACACAAACAACCAATCACATCTATGCACAATTTAGTGTCGTCAGTAAACCGCACATGCATATTTTTGGAATGTGGGAGGAAGCCGGAGAACATGATGAAAACCCACACGAGCACTGGGAGAATATGCAAACTCCACACAGGAAGGCCAGAGCTGAGATTGAGATTAGCATCCATAATGAGGGAAAACACAATAGAAAACGAATGGATGGAACTATTACAATTACATTTAGTTTTTACATTACCGGTACTCAACATTAATGAGCTTTTTTTCACCTCAGCATCATATTTTGTCTCACTTGGCCCTAATGCATATTTTGGATTTTCATCCAATATTGAGTTATTGCCATTATGTTTTGACATTTTTCGGTATTTTTCCAGGTCTGGATATCAGTGCGGATCTAACAGAACTCGGCAGGACTCCCGTTGTTGTGGTGTCTGCTGGAGTCAAGTCTATTCTAGACGTTGGGCGCACTCTGGAGTTCCTCGTAAGAGCTTTGAGGAGACATACAATAGCACATGTACTGTATAACTATGACTGACAATGAATTGTTACTCTGTAGTTCCTTTTGGCAAAAGTACTCACACTCGGTACTTAAGTAGAAGTACAGATGCAGTTGTGTATTGAGATACGAGTGACCCAATTTAGGGGTTTTTCAAGATATGAGCTGTCATCTTGACAATGTTTTGCTTTGACTTGCAAGTACAAACTTGAGATAGTGCTGCATGGTGGCAGTGAACTCAATTCAACTCACGGTCAAACTAAACATAAATCAAAGAGAATTCCAAGTGTATCTAAAACAACCACAGTTTTGCCTTGGGAAAGTCTGCTTATCTTAAAAGTATAATCCACAATAATGTTTTGTTAAAAAAAGTCATTTTCACCACTACAAGTGTAGATGACAGAATGCTGATTAAGCCTATCAGCATCTGACACATCTTGCTATATTTTTCAATAGATGTATTTTTTTTTACATTTAGTGCCTATCCTATACCCTATTCCCGCACTACATCACTTGGTGGCACACTAAAATGAAGTGTCGCATTTTACCTACAAACGGGCAGGCCCATATATGGGCAGGGTGTGGATTGATTGAGCCATTGAGAAAGGAGAAAGCATGCGGCGTTGGAAGGAGGAGGGCCGACAAGCATTTTTGCCTCTGTCATATTGAAGCGACGAAGGCTTTGTTGTAATGCTGAATTAAAGCGTAAGGGGGTGCCAGAAATCACAGATTATAACTTTAACGCTAACATGCCGGTACATTTAAAAATGCCTTTGACATGCTGAGAATTAGCATTGATAGTTGCGGTTTTAGAACCCTTTAAGAAACAGAGAGTTGAACACAAACAGTGGAGCAACGCATGTAGTCAGATAATATAGCAATACTCACAGGCATATTCTTTATTCTATTCTTCGTTGTTTGTTTCTGCAAACTGTATCATACTGCCCCCCACCACCACCGCCACCCCCGGTGCTTTAGCTACATAAGTAAAATGATCTGTTAAAGTACACATATCTGTTTTCAAACTTAAGGAGTAAAAGTCAAAGTCATCAAAAAGATATATACTCAAGTCAAGTACAGATACAGTACCTGAAAAATCTGCTTTAGTACCCCCCAGCACTGTTTATTTTCCCTAATCAGGAGACGCAGGGTGTTTGTGTTGCCACCTATGGACCATCAAAGGATTTCCCAGCCTTCTTCTCTCCACTAAGTGGATTCACCTCTCCTTACCAAGTCGGCGACCCTGACAAGGCTGCACAACTCATCGGTAGATTGACTTTTCAAAATTCAACCCAATGCCCAGTAATTTCAGAAAATGCATTGACATTCACAAATGATCATGATGTGTCATTACCTTCCCATTAGAGAGTGCTTTGTCGCTTGGTGTCCACAGTGGCGTGCTGATCGCTGTGCCCATCCCGCAGGAGTACGCAGCAGCTGGCCAGCAGATAGAGCAAGCAATACAGACGGCCTTGGCAGAGACAAAGTATGAAAATTATATTTATGAATCAAATTTACAAATGAAAAGTTAACCCTTACATACTGTTTGTTTTCCATGCACAGGCCAGTTTTGACACAAGCCCAGAATATCCTTATAATTCTCTATATCAAATTATGAACTGAAGATCTTTTCAAGGTGTATTAATAGCCTGTCTGACATAAATAAATGGATGTTTAATCCTTAATGTAGGTTTCGGAGAAAAGGGAAAATGTACTTTTGCAAGTGCAGTGATGCCTTGAGATACGAATGACCTGATTTATGAGTTTTTCGAGATCCGAATAGCATCAGTGCCACGGTGTTGTAACCATTTAGTCGATCTTTGAAAACAAAAACATGTAGACGGGTAATATAACATTACTTACAGACATAGTCTTTATCCTCTGCAGAAAAAACAGCTAATGTTATTGTGGCTTACTAAGGAGTAACAAGGCCCTCTCCATTAGGGCTCGGACTCGCTCTCTAAATCCCCTTTCACTAATCGTATTTACAGAAATGAAGGACTAGCGAATCGGAACTGAATCGTTACTCCTTGTACTATTCCGAAATAATAATCCAACAAATGAAAAATCCACTGGCACGTTTCGGCTGGCGCATTTTAGCTGCTATGTCTCCCTTTGGAAAAGTTTAAAATGGCTTACTTTAACCAGGATCCCTCACTAGTCCTTGTGTAAAGGTAGAAGGCTGTGTCTGTTTTGGCAGTCAGCGCCCTTAATCGTCACTGCCAAGTGCCTTCATGCCTTGGAACAAGCTGCCAGCTAGCTACAAGACTTAGCGTGCTGGCTAGCTAGCCTGCTCTCTTAATCTTTCATGCTGTGTTGGATAAACATTCTCGAATTCAATATGCTGTGGTCGTGGGCTTCGTCTGTGGCGCTTCAGTGAATAGCCACGCAGCTACTCAGAGCTAGGATAATAAGGGAAGCCTCATTCAGCGGGGCGCTTGTTTTCTTCTTTTTTTACAACAAACTTTATGGCGATCTTGATGAAGCTACAAGGTATACATGCACAGAAGCAATCCAAGTCAAAATGACAGAGGCCGTAAACACCACAATCATGGAATATATCTAATATTGCATTGCATTTCCATTCATTTAAATGGGGGAAGATGATTTGAGATATGAGTGTTTTGAGCTACGAGCGTAGCCATGGAGCAAGTTCAACTCGTATCCCAAGGCACCACTGTACTATGTGTGCATTGGAAACTGAACAGTAAGGGTGAAAAGCTAGTGTTGACTTCTCTCCTCCATAGTTAGATTTCACGGTCGTCAGTCTGCATTTCCACACAACAGTTACTCTCTTTTTTTCTTCTCATTCAGTGCTCGAGGCATCACAGGAAAAGACGTGACGCCGAACATTCTCCAAAGGATCAACGAGCTGACGCAAGGAAAGTCCCTTCAAGCCAGTATCCTTCCAATAATTCATGTCTAACCGTTTGCACAGGAAATGGACTCCCCAATGTCAGTATGTTATCTCTCCTTCATTTTGCTTATAGATATTGCTCTCATTCATAACAATGCAAAAGTTGGCAGCCAGATAGCCGGTGCGCTGTCAAAGCGGGTGAACAAAAGAAAGTCAAGTATCGCATCATATCATCCCGCCAAACAATGTGAAACCAATATCGTGAGTGTTATCAAACGCAGATGTTTGATTTCAAGGAGACATTTTTTAAATCCGTTCCCAAAAAGTGAGCACCTGTAACATAACATGTCAGTGCCGCATATCAGAAGCTAACGCTGTTTGCTAACGCTAATCTGTGTATCTAACAAAACTAGATGCAGCTCTGCTTACCTTTTGACTTTAACATGATAGTAGGTGCGTCGCACCCGTGAGGAATCTGGATGTTTCCGTATGATTGTGTTTCAGACAGCATCATTGGTTGAAAGTGGCTCTGGATCTTGACTCAGCCTAACCAATCATGTTGTGTGTGAGGGTGGTTATCATGTAAATTATGCCCACTGTTGTTGTGGAAGTGCAGAGCAGCTCACTCACAGACAGATTCTGAGAAATGGGCAGATAACAAAAAATTTACATGGTTCTTTAATTTCACACTTGATGGTTGGGCAGACATCCTTGAGACTCAACTATTTGTAAACAAGCCATTATAAAAGTAATTTTCATAATATGTCTCCTTTATAGTTTACGAGCTCAGTCTACATCAACAATGCCACTCTATTTTGCTGCAGGTTGTCGTCGGGGGTATAAATGTGGATTTTATTGCAAAAGGAAAAACGAAAACACTTCAAGTAAGTTTATAATGCATATCATACATACAGCAGTGTTTCCCAACCTTAATGAGCCAAGGCAAATATGGTATATCGCATAAGAAAACAGCACACTGGCAAATAAAAATGTCACAAAAAGTGGATACACATTTAATTGTTACCTTCTGCCATCTAATGGAAGAGCATTTAATAGTTTTTCCTGTCACTATACATCGCTGCCATAGATAGAAGAATAAAGATGAAGGTTATTTTTAAGCTGTTGTCACTCTGAGTTTGGACAGACCAACCCAGGAAGTTTTTGTCAGTCATATGGAGGCGTAGGACGAAACATCGCTGGTGGGTTTGTGTGATCTTTGCTCGATTGTGTTTTCTTATGTAATCTGATTGATTTAATTTTTGGGGTGTGCTTGTCTTTTAAGAATGTCTGAGTCGTTTGGGTCATCGGCCGATGTTCATCTCAGCCACCGGAGCTGATTCTCAAAGCGATGCCGTCTTCAACTACTGCAAACATATGGTATCTGTTGTCTGTAGGGTTGCAGAATTACGGAAATTTTCAAAGTTGGAAACGTTTCATCGGAATTAATTTGTTAATTTACCAGAAAAAATGCCCACACCTTAACAACCTCAGTCATCAGATGCCGTTCAAGTTATATTTGATTTTTTGGTCGGTAAATGCCGTTGGCATGTGTGCTTTTGCCGTCAGGATACCAGCGGCGTGACGAGGTTGGAAGGCCAAAGCACAGCTACCTACTGTGCGGTTATCACTGAAAATGGAGAACTCAGTCTTGGACTGGGCGACATGGACATTCATCAGCTAATAACAGAACAATATGTAAGTTCTTCTGAAAAGCACTAGGCCACTCCGAAGTGGCCTAGTGCTTTTTTAGATTCAATTCTCTGAGGTTGTGGGTTTGAATCTCAACTCAGGCCTACTCTGTGGAGTTCTCTTCCATGCTTGCATGGGTTTTCTTCATCACACATTAAATAATTAATGTTGGGTTCACTCTAAATTTTCCATAGTCTTCTCTGGCACTGAACTGAGCATAAAACTAAATAAAATGAATGTATTATTTGCATTTGTCTTCTTACGGTCTTCCAATAGGTGTCACAGTTTGAGAAGCAGCTTTTGTCGTCCACCCTGGTGTGTCTTGATGGAAACATACCAGCCTCCACCATCAGTTATGTTTGCTCCGTCGCCAAACAGCACAACATCAACGGTACACGCTAAATCAGAGGTCTCAAACTTGCAGACCGGGTGCCAATTGAGGCCCGCAGGACGATATTTTGCGGCCCCGTACTTGACATCAATGTTTAGTGTTAGTGTGGCCCATGCATTGCCCTGGGCTTTTTTTTTTCTTTTTTTAAATCACCTACAAGCTACCATATCTCAGGCTCATGACAGCTTTCAGCGGTGTTTGTTGATAAGTTAGCCAAAGTCAATTGGCAACGCTAAATAAAAATAAAATGTATAAAATAGTGTACAGTAATGCAATAGATTACTGTTTGTTTAAGAGTTTAAAAATGTGTTTAAGAGCATAGAAAGTGTTTATAAGCGTACGGTAGAGATAAACAGGAGTGTGGGGGAAAATAAGAAGAGTTTGGGGCAGTTCATACAGCTTTAAAATATGTGTACATAATTAAAAAAATATATGTGGTCGCCACTTCGTGGATTTCTATTGTATGAGTGGTCTGGAGCTTAACCCCCGCAATAAACGGGGGATTACTGTACTTGAAACCCTTTTTTGTGGGATACTTGACGCGGCCCAGACTCACCCTGGCTCGTTCTATAGCGGCCCCCGGATAAGTTGAGTTTTGAGACCCCTGCTCTAAGTGAAAAACAGAAAGTCCTTGACATCAAATTTGAGTGCTTAATCTCAATGTGCAGTTTGGTATGAGCCGACGGATTCAAAAAAAGCTTGTAAACCCTTTCTGTCCGACGCCTGGAAGTCGCTGTCCTACGCGTCACCCAACCTGGCGGAGTTGTGCACCATGAATAAAACGCTTGGCCTACAAACACCTAAAGGTAAAGATCTGAAGAAATACAGCTTTGTTTGTGGTCATGTGGAAGTGAGGATGTGGTTTGGGGGTCGGGGGCGACATCAGTGCTTCCAAACTCCCTGGAGCAGGTGCTGAGTCTGGCCGTGGCCCTCTCACGCCCCCTTCTGGAGCATCTCCACTGCCTGGTGGTGACCCTGGGAGAGAATGGAGTGGTGGTATGCGGTGAGCACCATGTGGGCTCAGTCAATCTGAAGCCAAGAATAGAGAAGAAGGCAAGAACTTTACTGTTTCAATTCACAAAACTAAAGAAGATCAAAGATAAATTAAACTGGTTGACTTAGGAGTTTTATTTGTTGTGACTACGCTAGTAACTCAAATCAGTCGTAGTTCAAATCATCTTTTCCATTTGAAATGAATACAAATGCAATTATTCTGTTCCAGCCCCCCCCCCCCCCCCCCCAAAAAAGTGTTTTTTAATCAGAAAAATAGCACTCTGCAGTACACTTTCGCACTTTATAAAAGCATACTGTAAAAACAATTAAATACAATGTAGAGAAACATTTTTGACATTTGTTTCACTGCGCTTTCTCTGAATTTAATCTCCATCACTATTGTTTTATCCTTTTTGCCACTCTCGCTTATATTTGTGATTTCCTCCTTTAACTCAATGGACATCATTCACTTCTCACCTTCTTTGGAGCCATAGTTAAAACAAAAATGGCAAAAATACACACAACAAAAACAACACCATGCGAACACAAAATTCAACTATACCTGTCATTTCACTGCGAGGCAACTTATGTGAACTGATGATGTCTGGACGTTGGATGAATGCATGGATGGGTAGAGGATAATAAATATCTTATTGTGTCCATTTGTAATTTCAGACAAGGAAGCTGTGCGCTCTCCACTACCCAGCACTGAGTGCAGCAGCACATAAGAACGTCTCAGGAGCAGGAGACAGGTAGAAAGCAGCTCTCTTTCTGATATGTTTTAAAACGTTCAAAGCAAAACACGAGTCATCGTCTCCCTGTATGCAGTCTTGCAGGCGCCTTGATGGCCGGGATCATCCAGGGTCGAGACACGGACGCATGTGTTCGGATGGGTCTCCTGGCCGCACGCTTGTCCCTCGCATCACCACATCCTATCGCTCCCATGCTGAGTACACACTCTGTAGAGCCCGACCGCATCCAAAACCACAGCTGGCCCAAACCAACATTCATGTGGCTTGACTGAAAGTGTTTGGAGTTGGTGCCTCTAAATTGTCCGTAGAATGTTGTTGTTTGTCTGTATGTGCCTTGCAATTGACTGGCAACCAGTCCAGGATGTAACTCCACCTCTTGCTCAAAGTCAGCTGGGATAGGCATCAGCACACATTAAATATTGACACTTTTGGCCCAATTTGGACATTTTCACTTAGGGGTGTACTCACTTTTGTTCCCAATGGTTTAGACATTGATAGCTATGTGTTGAGTTATCTTGGGGGGATAGTAAATTTACACTGTTATAAAAGCTGTGCACTTGCTACTTTACAGTACATTGTAGCATTGCAGTGTCTTTTTTTTTTTGTCCCATGAAAACATAAAATATTTACAAAAATGTTATGGGTACCTAATTTTGTAAGATACTGTATGTATTTTAAGCATGCAAAATTAATTATATATTGTAATAATTCCAAGCTTTTAAAAACTATATGCTAACCATTTAAGACAGAGTTGGGCAAAGTCCAGCCTGTGTTCTATAATCTGACCCATGGAGCATTTTATTTTTCACCTTTTAATAAAGATCCTTTAATATGTGTTGCATTAATTTAGCTGTGTTTCCCCAGATGTATGAGTTAAAATGTGTTTGTTCATGTTTTAATATTTTTAGTTGATCCACAAAGGTTGAATTGAGGCAACTGGACTTGTTTGTGTTTGTGGAAGACGTTTCACCTTTAATCCCAAAGGTGTCTTTAGTTCTAAATTAGTAGGTGTGTAGTCTCCAAATTATGACGCTGAGGGAGTTGTTCACAATAGGATGTTATTGTTGACGCTGTTGCCCTGCGTATAAACCTGTCGTTCACTCGCCTGGTGGTAAAATCTCAAATGCAAATCTGACACATCAACCACAAATCTAGTTTACGAGAAAATATGTTTCTAAACAGAGGAGGTTTGAGACATCACCTATCGTCTGGTTATAACAATGTCCTGACATCCCACCATCCAAAGTTTGACTCATTCCATGGTAACAGTGGCTGGAATGAGTTGTTTTGCTACCAGGCGTGTGAGCAGTCGGTTGGCCACACCCCGGCGACAACAACACCCTATACTGACCTTTGCGAATTACCGTGACCTGGATGACTGAAAATCTACTCATAGGCATATTTTTTTGTTGATGATAAACATTAATATTCCAAATCTTTGCAGTAAACAGCTGCGGAGGGCCCAATAACTGGGTTTGCCTCGGGTTATCAAATGACTAAATACACCATCCCCTCTTGCCTCAAAAATTGTTTGTTCCGCCCAATCCCTCCCACTTTTCCATCACTGTGTTCTGAGCGTGCTATCTACACAGAGCAATACACTGCTTTTCAGTGATATACAGTCATGGTTTAAATACCTGGCTTAAACCAGGATATGTGGAACATTTCTTAACTTCTACCACATAATACCAACACGCTAATATCATTACCATATCTCATCTTTGCTGCATTTAATTGTAACTGTTCATGTCATGCCAATGACCTAACATTATATCTCCTATACGGACACAGAGAGGGAGAAGGAGAGAGAATATTTTATTACAGGTGCAACAATTAATCGATTCATCCACAACTGTTTTGATAATTGATTACTGTATCCTTTAGAGACCTTGTTTAACATAAAATGATCCAAATCCTCAGAATTTCAGCCTCTCAGCAGTAAGTAGATTTCTGTAGTCCTCCATGAATGCAGGCTGGTTATCTTTGTGTTTAATCAAATAAGTCATTTGCAAACATGTACTTTTACTTTGGAAAACAGTGATCAACAGGTTAGTCCTTTTTCTGACATGTTACGGCCCAAACTAGTAACTGAATCACAATCAATTTATGTTTGTGCGTTTTCTGCACTGGCAGTTTAAAATAATGTCCTGTTTTTGAATAAAGGAATGATAATTTAGCAAAAATAATGTTTTAATCGGATTAATTGATTAATTACAAAAATAATGGAGAGATTAATCGATAAAATAACCAGCCATTGCAACACTAGAGTTTATATATTAGTATTCAAAGTATTCGCAAAAGTCAACTTCTGTTCATGTTTTACACATTGTGCATTGCATTTCATATAAAAGTCCCAAAAATAAGTAATTGGTCCATTTTTGGTATTTTCAGTTAACTTCCTTTTTACTGTGTATGTAAAGGGTCTGCTGTATTTAAAAAAAAAATGTTGTCTTCCTCTAAAAATGAAAATGTATGTTTTATAAATCCAATTAATTACTCTTTTGCTGTGGCTCAACATTAAAATAACCATCAAATGAGATTAGATGTTGATGATCGCAGACCTTCGCAAAAAGTATTATGCTTCGCTTTCATAGACATTTCGTTAAAATGTTTAAGAGGTTAGGTGAAACCTCTGCTCCGAGAACCGGCCATTGATGGACGACACTGATTTCGAAATGAAGTATTTAAAAACTCAATCTCCCGCCATGCACCGCTTTCTCTGCGCAGGATCAGTGACGTCAGTACTACTACACTCCCTCCTCCCCCCTATTTTAATGCTAGCTAAGATGGTGGTTTGAGCGTAAATTGTCTCCTCAATAGTAAGAAAAGACAGGGGCAAAAAAACACATTTATAGCCTTTTAATTAACACGGAACAACACATCTACGGTTACCCCAAGTGGCCGCTTCGAGATATTTTGACATTTCCCCACACATTGGCTCGTAGTCCCCGCCCAATTCGGTGTGACTCTCTTGGAGTGGAATCCTAAACTAAATACGGACAGGGTAAGTAACGCTAACGTCTCCAGCCTCCCTTCAAATCGCCAAAGGGGCCCGTTCGTGAACCCACCCCAACGGCTGCCGAGTGTCCTCGCGTCCATTCTACCCCCGCCGGCGTGTTCTCGAGCCGGTGAGAGCGCTGTCAGACGTTTTAATCGCGGGCAACTTGCGTCCAGCTTGCCGTTAGCATTCACAGGCCGCGTCCGTAAGCCTCCGCCGAGGCTAGCCGATGCTAAGCGGTTATCTACAAGCGAGCTGTCAGCGGGGAAACGTCACGTCGTGTCAACGGTTTTATAAAGTCGTTGATATCAGTGGCGTGTAGAAACTCAGCTTCCCAATGAAGAAATTGAATGTTAACAACCCCCACCACCCACCCTGCGGACTCCTTTTTTTCCTTCTCTTTCGCCCCCTTTCTCGCCCTCTCCTGACTTCTTATATAAACTAGAGCAGCTTCCCTTTATGCGATTCTCGGCTAATGTTAGCTGCTTCTGCTTCGCGGTGGCCAAGTAACATCTGTCAGAAGGTACGACTCTGTAGACAGCAGGCCGATGTGACACACTTTGATTGTCCTGTACTGCACAGCAGCCAAACAATGGCTTGACAACTGCATTGCGAACAGCACGGACAGGATTTGAAATGCTGCTCTTTATTTTCCTGCCTTCATAGGCTTACGCGGATTTTCTTTTTCTTTGCTCCACAAATCGGGATCGGACTCCCAAGTTCTGGCATCCCGCGTTGTCACATACTAAGTAGCGCATGACCGCTAACAACACGTTATTTATACACAATCACTGCCGATATGTGCGAGGCGTTAGGTAACAGCGGAGCAGTGCATGTCTAGACTAATTTAGTTTTTTTTTTTTTTTTTGCTGTTTTTTTTTTTTTCTGTGCTAAACTTATTGCGGGACTTTCACGTCTGCTTCACAATTCGGAGGTGTGGGTTTGAATCCGGTCTTCCTGTGTGGAGTTTGCATGTTCTCCCCCGGGTTCCTTGCAAGACACTAAATTGTCCATATGCGTGAATGTGAGTGTAATTTGTAGAGAGAGACGATATGTTTTTTTTTTTTTTTTCAGTGCCAATATCGATTATTAGTAGTCAAGAGGCTGATCACCAATATTTGGAGCTGGTATTCATTTGCAGTAAAAGGGAAAAGTTTGGGGTCATAATTTTGAATAAGTTACAAACTCTAACACGACTTTGTTTAAATGCCTTTAAGAATGTTTATTAAACATCTTTTCAGATTTGTAACATGTTAAAGGTTCTTTTTCTATTTAAAAAAAATATACATTGGACATCTTTGTTGTAAAATTATCCCAAGTTAAGCACCATGTCTTCTGAATTAAAAACAGAAACAAATAGCTCCATAAAGTTTCTACAGTAAATAAAGAAATACAATTTTAACATTACGGAAAGTTTACTCTTTCACTTATCTAAGTTCAAACAAAAAGTGCAGGGCTTTCCCGGGTTCAGAAGCATCTCTTATAGAGTTAATGGCAATTTTAAATAATAATTAGTTTCCTGACATTTACTCAGTTTTAAGTTGATCTCTCATCAGCTGTTGGATTTATTAAAACAAAAACAAAAATTTATACCGATATACGTCAAATTCCAAATATCGGCACCAGCATTTGGCCCAACCAATAATTGTTCTATCCTTAGAAATTTGTCAATGTATGCCCTGCGATTGGCTGGAGATCAGTCCGGGGTGTACCCCACCTCTCACCTACAATCACCTGGGATAGACCCTCGCTCATTTGCGACCGTAATAAGGACAAGCGCTATAGGAAATGGATGGATTGGACTTGACTTGAATGGTGGCGAAGACTTTCCCGAACGAGGCTCCAGCTCACCCGCGATGCTGAGGAGAAGCGCCATAGAAAATGGTTAGCTGGATGGATTTACCTTGAGGCAGCACGGTAGTTTGTGGTTTGCACATCTGCCTCACGATTCTGAGGTTTGGGGTTAGAAGTTCGGCTGGGGTCTTCCAGTGTGGAGTTGGCTTGTTCTCCCCGCTTCCTCCCACATTATAAAAACATAAGTGTCGTTTGTCAATGTGTGTGTGATGTGCCTCGCGTCTCACCTACAGTCAGTTGGAATACGCTCGAGCTCACCTGACCTGAGATTCAAATGAGGAATTAATGGATGGATGGATAGGACTGCACAGTTGTTGAGTGGTTCGCACATCAGCCTTACAGTTTTAAGGTTGGGAGTTTGTATCACGGCTGTGGTGTTCCTGTGTGGAGTTTGCGTGTTCTCCCTGTGCTTGCGTGGGTTTTCTTTGGATACTCTTTTTAAGTGTGGTCACAACACCAAAATTCTGACTTTCATACTATAATTGTATAATGATACCACATTAAGTTAGCAGACTTTCGTTCGTGAAATTCTATCGTTTGGTTTAATATTGTGTTGCTTAAATATGTTGTACAATGTTTAATCTTGCCGGCATGGTGGACGCCTGGTTAGCACATCTGCCTCACGGTTCTGGGGACCGGGGTTCAAATCCTAGCCCCGCCTGTGTGGAGTTTGTATGTTCTCCCCATGCCTGGGTGGGTTTTCTCCAGGCACTCCGGTTTCCTCCCACATCCCAAAAACATGCATGGGAGGTTGATTGAAGACTCTAAATTGCCCGTAGGTGTGAATGTGAGTGCGAATGGTTGTTTGTTTCTATGTGCCCTGTGATTGGCTGGCCACCAGTTCAGGGTGTACCCCGCCTCCCGCCCGAAGATAGCTGGGATAGGCTCCAGCACGCCCGCAACCCTATTGAGGAGAAGCGGCTCAGAAAATGGATGGATGAATGGATATATATATATATATATATATATATATATACACATACAACAAATTGATTAATAACTCCTTTTGTAATCAGAAGTCTAGCATAATAGTTTGATCAGCTATTGTTCAAGTTACTGTAAAAGGGTTTTTCGTAAAGAAAAATGCTTGCAATATCTCAACGTTATGATTTGTTACACTAATGGGGATAAGCGGTAAAGAAAATGGATGGATGGATGTTTAATCCTCTTTATTTTTGGTGCCAGATTCATACAGATTTACTTCAGCTGGGATTTTTTTTTTTTTTTTATGAATTTGACTTTTGTCTTCCATAGCGACTTCAGGTGTCGTCCCTCCGCGTTTGCTGTACTGTTGTGTGGGCCCGAAGGCTGAATAGCCTTCAGTTTACCATAGTGTGCTTGTCTGACATTTGTTCTTTTCACATTTAAATACTGTACACATTTTACTGGACTGACTAATAAACAGCTTAAAGCAAGCACACGTTGCCTGTTTTCTGGTGAATTTCACAAAAGTACCAGAACTAATAATATGTGGTATCGTTTCATTTTTAGTAGTGACGACGTAGGCTTTATACCGGGACCAATCAGCAAGTTTAAAAAAAAAAAAAAAAAAATCTCCGATCACAAGATGGAGCAATGTGTCTATTTACATGACTTGTTCATTTATTGTATATACTTGTATACTGTATCCATCCATCTATTTTCTGTACATCTTATCCTCACAAATTTAAAACACCGATGACTTCTCGGGGGCATTCAAGGATTGGCCATTGACATAAGTTTAGGTCAAATCAACATTACAACTGACAGAAATAATGGGTGCTAACTTACTGTAATTCAATTACTTTCTTGCAATTAAATTACTTTAATAAATACTGTGAATGACATGCTTACTCTAACTTTCTCACTGTCCCGGCTTTATGGACTGGTGTTTTCTGTCCAGAGTTTGAGTCCGTTTGACACTTTTCTCCCTCTCCACGCTGCATTGATTGAACGCGACATGCTCTTCGTGTACATTCTTCAGGTGCTCGATCAAATTTGTGTTGAAGCATTTAGATGACGTTCCCCACGACGTACTTCAGTTGTGCACAGACTGCAAATAACTTGCGTGTTGTTTGTCTGAGACACCGCAAAATAGTCCCACACCGACGACGTGCTTTTTCACCGACAAGATTGAAAAAACTTTATTGGCTGTCAGATAGTTACAGTACTGCGCAACAAGACACGTGACAAGGCTAAGAATAAACTAGCTTTTGGATTCATACGCGGCGAAGACATGGAGTTAGGTTTTGTGCGGAGCCGATCGATGAGGTCATTGATCGGATCGGCGGTTTATGACATGAAAGCCGATCAGCATAAAATGCTAATTATCGGCCGATACCGATAACGCCGATCAGATCGGTGTAAAGTCTAGTGACGTGGTACTTTTCCAGTACCGGTATACTGTACAACCCAATTCTGGCTTCCTCCCACATTATATATTCATGCCTGTGAGTTTCATAGTAGACTATAAATGTTGTTGTGCATATGTACCCTCGGATTGGCTGGTGACAAGTCTAGGGTGTTCCCCACCTCTCGTCTACAGTCAGCTTGGATAGGCTCCAGCACAACTGTGACCCTAATGAGGACAAAAGCAATAGAAAATGGATGGATGGACTTTACTTGGTTCAGCATTCACTCTGGTGGGGATGAGCCGCCATCTTGGGCTAAGGTGACAACATCCCATTGTCGTCGTTCAATGTTTTGTGGGTGGGTACACCTATCTGTACCCCAGTCCCGTAGAGCTGCATTTGTCCGTGACTGCTTATTCGCTTATTTATGCCTAGGGAGCCTTATTTTACACCTCCAGTGTCCTGGATTCCCCTTATCTGCAACCCCAGGGATGTGCCCGGTGGCTTTGCGGCTCAAGCTCATGAATGTCAAAACCGGGTGAATCGCACCAACCTGGCAACGCTACCTGAACTGGAAAAGATAGTTTATTGAGTTTAAACTTTGTAACGAAGCATGCATGTAGGCGACACTTTTGGTTCAAGGATAAATATTGTTCATTGCGACAAAGTATGGCTTGAGTCACAACGTTGTTGCACTTTATTCCTTGCAGTTCTGTGCTCCGCGACCGCTTCAACGCTCAGCCTCGCCGCGACGTAGGATGTCCCATAGCCCTGAAATGAAGGACGACCCCATGGAGTGCCCCCTGTGCATGGAGCCGCTGGAGATCGATGACGTCAACTTCTTCCCCTGCACCTGCGGCTACCAGATCTGCCGCTTCTGTTGGCACCGCATCCGCACAGACGAGAACGGCCTTTGCCCGGCCTGCAGAAAGGTGAGAAAGACTTACTTCGTGGACATACATATAGGGTTTCGGAATTGCGGGAATTTTATTAGTTGGGAACTTGCAGAGCGAATTAATGGGAATAAACCAGGAATTTACAAAAATATTAAGGTTGGCTCTTAATAGGGAATATAAATATATTTTTCATAATCCTGGGCAAAACAACATTTCATGGAAATACAGTTAAATATGAAAGCCCATTCCCTAAATGGGTTTAGCAAAAATGCAGAAGCAAGGCTTAAGAATCTTGAGGGATGCTTTTTTTTATTTGTGATTTCATTTAACTTTTTGGGGGTTGGGAAAGAGAGACTTTTCTTTAAACATTTTGAATTGGACTCTTTTGGTAATTTTGTTAATTTTTGAATGGGTTAAGTTGTGGAAATGAGTAATTAACTCAACATTCATGTTGATTGTTCTTAAATGAAGCAATTGATTGTTCAATAAAATGTTAAAACTTGATAAAGTCCTACTCACAATTGAATCTGTTGAAATGCCACGCTATTTAGTTTTATTTTTCCATGGAAAGCAAAATGTTTATATTTATGCTTTAATATTTCCAAAATTCCTCGGCTTAACTTCCCATGTACAATTTCCACCCCTTTGCCCCCAACATTCAAGTAATCATTGTAACGTTCTCGAGTGTCATACATGTATAAAATGACAATTCAACTGCTCTGATGTAAAACAGCCTAAGATGTAATGTACCGTTAAATGTGAGTCACTGAATGTAATAGCATCACACATCTTAGTAGTCTCTGGCATCTCCAAAATCACTTTTCAGGAATAAAAAAATAAATACATTTTAAAAAGCATGTTTGTTAACATGCTGTTGCCATTAACATTGCATTTTTAAATAGAGCAAAACATCTCCAACACTTTAGGTTGGTCAATAATTTGTAAAAATAACACACACGTGGAGACTGACCAGTTGTATCGATTTTTGAAAAAATATGGCGACCAGTTCAGGGTGTACCCTGCCTCTCACCCGAAGATAGCTGGGATAGGCTCCAGCACGCCCGCGACCCTATTGAGGATAAAGCGATACGGATAATGGATGGATGGATGAAATTGACCAAATTTGGAAGACGAATTTGGCCCGATGCCAGCGTCATGAACATTCTTAATGAGTGCATTGTGCATAATTTTTATACCTGTAGTCACATTGGCCAGCTGACTTTGGACAAGAGGCAGGGTACACCCTGGACTGGTCACCAGCCAATCGTAGGGCTCATATAGACAAGCATTCACAGGCACATTCACACCTTTTGGACAATTTAGAGCAATGGTGTTAAACCCATTCTTGTCATGGACTATATCGTTGCCATGGTTTCCCTCATAGGGCCGCAGGCTCTGTTAAAACTACATTATATAAACGTGTAATCACCGCTTTATATTACATATACAAATTTGTCCCCGTATTTGATTATTATATACACTACTTAACTGTTCAAAAGTTTGGGGTCACACAAATAATTTCATGGATTCCATGAAAACACACCTTTGTCTATATATTCGCTACCATTCAAAAGTTTGTGGAGACTTGGAAATCTTTTTTTTTTTTTTTTTCTTCTTCTTCAAAGAAAAGCGCTTACCAAATTAACAATGTCTAAACTGTATTTCTGATTGTTATTGTCATTTGAAAAAATAAAATCAGTGCTGCTGTCGCTGTGAGGCAGACACAGTAACTTACTTTCCCACCGTGAACCAGCCTGAATCAGGTTGACCTAGCCGTATTGTACAGAACATACAGGTCAGACCAACATCATATGAATTTCTTTTTTTGACCCCCAGGCCCGGTCTTAGCTTTAGATGATTTAGATTTAGACTTTGGAATTTCCAACTGTGAGACAGAAGAAAATAGCTTTTTGTTGTTTAAAGCTAAATTGCGTGTGTTTGAGTCACTTCAGTTTCAGGAAGTTTCCCAATTAATTTTTAAAAAGTTGCGAGATTTGTTGCTGAGGTGCTTTAGGGAAAAGAAGTAGTCTGAAAAGTGCTACATTGACATCAACAGACAACCAGCTTAAATTTTTGTGATGCATTAGAGGAGTTGTTTCCTGCAAATGTTTTGTTTGTTTCTAAATTGTACAACATTACCACACATTTTGAGGTTGCATGCAAACATATGCTAAAGACTCAGTTATTATAAGTCAATATTGAAAAAAGGAGAATACAGGGAGTCCTCGGTTTGTGACGTACCAACATACAGAATTTCGAGGTTATGAACGGCATGCAAGGAGCTTAATTCACACAGCACAAGAAGTCACTCTCTGTTACTAGCATACTTTTTAAAAATTTTTATTTTATTAGTTAGTTTTATATTTGTCATAAATATTTACTGTAATTGACCTAACTGCAGAACATTCCGTCTTGCGCGTATACTTGGGTTAAACTGCAACCCTCTGTAATGCTGGATATAGCGACGCTCGACTCCATTCTTGATGTTTGCTGTCTTTTGTGTAGCCATACCCCGAGGACCCCGCTGTATACAAGCCTCTGTCACAGGAGGAGATCCAGAGGATAAAGAACGAAAAGAAGCAGAAACAGAACGAGAAAAAGCAGAAGGTGACTGAGAACCGCAAGCACCTGGCCAGCGTCCGAGTGGTCCAGAGAAACCTGGTGTTCGTGGTGGGACTCTCGCAGCGCCTCGCCGACCCGGAGGTGAACACGGCGAGCTCTGTGACTTACGCTACACGTGGTGCTGCTGCATTGAAAAAAAATTTAGTTTGCAAAGAAGCAGGCTGTAAAGAACTTGTCCATCCTACTCAGTAACTATAAATGAGCACAAAAAACACATTTACACACACAGCCACAGAAATTTCGGCAGAAACGGAGCATGGTCACGTGACACAAACCTTTGGAGGTTGAATTTTGCTTTTCAAAGTAAACAACTAAACAGAAACCCCAATTTTAAATGTAAAAATGCATTTTCAATGAATGGGTGCCATTTTACTTATCTCAGTGGTGATAATTCTAGCTTGTACATGTACACCTTGATCTCACGGTTGTAGAATTGAGAATTATGTATTAAGGAACTCATACTTGTTTTTGTTGCACCCACAGGTCTTAAAACGACCAGAGTATTTTGGGAGGTTTGGGAAGATCCATAAAGTGGTTATCAACAATAGTACATCTTATGCAGGGTCACAGGTGAGTTCACAGACATTGTACCCTCTAGTTTCTAAGTTGATTTATTCGGTACAGTTATGGAATCCTGACTAAAACAATGTCATAAATGCTTTCACTAGACTTTACACCAATCTGATCGGCCTGATCGGTATCGGCCGATAAGTAGCATTTTATGCTGATTGTCTTTGTCATAATTCGCCATTGATCGGCTCCGCAAGAGACATTTACTCCGCCATCGTGTACAGTATATTTGAATCCAAAAGCTGTTTTTTATTTCAGCCTTGTCGCGTGTCTTTTGACGTAGTACTGTAAATATCTGACAGCCAATAAAGTTATTTTAAAAAAAAACACAACACATGTCGGCGGTGTGGGAGAGATAACACGTTATGCCCGGATCAGACTACAAGACAAATTTGGACTTTCATGATTGCATTATGTCAGACTACTGCAATAAAATCTTGTATTCCGATACCACTACATCCCGTCTTTTACGATCACTGGGCTTTATCTTGTCAACTCAAACGCGACCGGAAACACTCGTTACCACGGCTACAACAACAATCGATCGCGTCCTGTGTATTATAAGAACAAAATGGGGAAAAATGTGTGCTGGTGGTCACCGGTGCTCGGGAGAGGACTTTAATTGTGCTGGTGGTCACCGGTGCTCGGGAGAGGACTGTAAGTGAACAGACTTTAATGTATGTTCACTTACTTTTTATAAGCTACGGCTCGCAAGCAGATAACAAAACGTAATGTAGCCTAGCAAGCTAGTGCTAGCACTAACGGCTGTACCGGCGTTCTGTCGAATCATGCTTTAAAGTTTCGGTGTGTGTGAAGTAATTTAATTTCAATAAAGTATTTTTTTACAGTAAGTTAGCACCCATTATTTCTGTCATGTAATGTTGGTTTGACATCACTGATTAGAATACATGACCTGACAAGATATATTTGAAGATACTCAGTATACTGTACACAAGTTGAGATACCACTGTACTTAATTCATGCTGGGAGGGACACTTAATAGGTTTGTGCGCAACATGTTGTTCATTACTGCCGCTTTCCACCTTAGTCCAGTACTTCAAACCGTCTTCTTGCCTACTTCCTGTTTTCTTGCGACAAGTAATAAGAGAAGAGTGATCTCACTTGGTTTGTCGTCACGCATTTTGGTGCGCTTGGATTTTTAAACCAATCAAAAAGGCGCACCTACAGAAATGAAAAGGCACCCTACATTTTGTGGATTTAAATGCGCAAGAAAATCCAGAAGCTGTCCAGTGGGATACGTCTTGGCGGTCTATGACCATTTCTATTTTGAATTGCAACGCAGGCGCAAAAAGTAAAGTTTTGCAGCAGCTGTCTGTCTGATTTGTCTCCTCTTCATACTTCTGATGGTCCAGGGGCCGAGTGCCAGTGCGTATGTCACCTATGTCCGCTCAGAAGACGCTCTAAGAGCAATACAGTGTGTGAACAATGTGGTGGTTGATGGCAGAACACTCAAGGTAAGTTTTCAGTGCTGATCCTCCCGCTAGCCCTGAAGATGAAGTCAATTCTGTTTGAGTTTCTGTTATTTTAATTCTCTTCTTCCTCTCGCAGGCTTCTTTAGGCACAACAAAGTACTGCAGTTACTTCCTCAAAAGTATGCAGTGTCCTAAACCTGATTGTATGTATCTACATGAGCTAGGAGATGAAGCAGCTAGCTTTACTAAAGATGAAATGCAGGTATTACAATTGATAGTGTGGTAATCTCCTTGCTTTGGTTATTCATTCATTCATATACATTTGTTTTTTGCGTTGACTTAATTGACTCCTTTTTGCGTCCCGTTTTCAGGCAGGGAAACATCAAGAGTATGAGCAAAAACTCCTCCAAGACCTGTATAAAATAAACCCTAGCTTTCTACAACCTCCAGTATGTGGAACAGAAAAGTCAAAGAGTAAATCAGGCTTAACACAAAGGTCAGCATTTTCCTTTAATCAATCCATCATCTGCTTTCTAGTGCTGTCACGATGTGTCACGTCTTCTTTCTCTTGTTTGTTTTTTGTTGCGACAGACAAAACAGTAGCAATGGTAAAGATGGGTGGCCCACGTTGTCAGGGCATACCAAACTAGCCAATGGCCTTTCAGAGGACCGCAAATCCCCTCCGCTGCTAGACTATCTAGACCAAGAGGGTCTCCCCTCAGATGGTCTTGATACAGACATCGGTCCTGGCCAGTGCACTGCCATGTCCCCCTTCTCCTCAAACTGTGACAGCAACAGGTAGGACGGGTAACTCCCAAGCCGCAGAGCGCATGCGTATTGCATGAAGCTTGTTTGTTTTTGCAATATTAATACACAAAATATTGTGCCAGCAGCCCCAGTGACAAGCCTTCAGACTCAATTGGTATGGTGAATGGAGATACTTTCCAACAGGTAGAACCAGTTCAGATACTTGTTTTCCCCCCCAAAATGAACAAGTCAGACAAGGAAACAGGCACATTATCTCTCTCTTATCCCCAGATGCCCACCAGTGACTCCCCGTCCCCTCCCCCGGGTTTAACCAAGCCCAGCTTGGTGGTCCCCATCAGCGTGTCAGACCCCACAGCCCGCTCGCCCTTCGAGGGCGCGGCGGCCGAGTCGCAGTCGCTTTTTTCGGACAACAGCAATTTCAGACACCCCAACCCCCTCCCCACCGGTCTGCCCCCATTTCCCACCGACCCCCGCAGCTCTGACTGGCCCATGACTCCTGAACCACAGAGCCTATTCACGTCAGGTAACTCAAACTTTTCATACTGTATCTCACCCTGTGTTTACAAATATAGTGAACCTGTGCAATATGTGAACATTTTGCAATATTGAGATACCATGTAAAAACATTTGAAGAATATTGTTTTACCCTTCACACAAGCTTTAAACACATCTAAACTTATTAAACCACACTTTTTAAAGTATTCCTTTTAGCACCTGTTCTCACGCTCTTGTGCTCCCAGTTCTTCAGTAAAGAGGCAAAGCATACTTCCTTCAAGCTATTTATTTGTCACTCACAGTTGAAGTTTACTGTAAGACTGACACATAAAACAAAAGAAAATAAATAATTGTATATTTAAATACTAAAATATTCAACCCAACTGTGTAATTTCGTCTAATGAAAGTCCGCCAGCTTGATGCTAACATATAATGCGAAACGCCATGACATGTACAACAAAAGACAATCTGCAACAGTACAATGTTAGTCGGTGTACAGCTTGTAATGTATAACGGTGTAAATGTACCATCTTCTCAATAACTCAACCCAGTCAATGTCTAAATCGCTGGCAACGAGTAATATTAAAGAGTATTTGAATAGACCACTCAAATTTTTGAAATTCTTTTTACAATTTTGTGAGGTACTGTACAAAAAGAGCATATAACACTCACAGGCATAATAGTCTGTGGTAACGTTTAGGGGAGCTTAGTAGGCGACCTCCGTCTCGTCTTACTCTTAATCAGGCTCCCAATGTGGTACGAGACTGAAGGCGCTCAACTCCAAATTCACAATGATAGAAGTATTGAAAAATGTTTAACACAAAAATGTCTGAATTATTTGGAATGTGAATGTTCATAAATCTTAAAAATCCACAGGGGCATGAATAATAAACCGCAATTTAGCGGGAGAACACTTTAATACATTTTAGTATATACAGGCACTTGGTTTACGAGTTCTATAACAGAGTTATACTGAAGGCGGAACACGCCATAGTTACTAACCTATGTGAACACACTTGTAAAGTCATCATTACAGTGACTATTTGACAGGAAAAGCACTTCTAGGCCTTAAATAGGACGACAATCAAATTTAAAAAAATGGTATGTATGGCGGTACTGAGTGTGCGTTCTTGTGCCGGATAATGAAATATTCATACATTGCGGTACAAACCAGTTCATTTCATGCCATTCCTGCTTATGATTAATGGTTCACTTCATATTAATATTTATCTTGCGTTAAGAGTAGTGGGATTGTATTGGAGTTACACTTCAACTGCGCATAATCACTTATAAATTATTGATGTACTGTCTTTAAAATATTCACCAGACTTTGATTTTTCATTAATAAACTGTACGTTTACTGAGTTGTGTAATTAGGAAGTATGACCTTGAATATGTCATCACTGGGACATGATGAGCAGTGGAGACCAGAATTAGACTTAGCTGAACACATTTATCCTCCATGAGCACACAATGGGCAAAAATGTCTTTAACCATTTGAAACTTTTTTTTTTTAATTTTTTTTTTTTTTTTTTTAATATTTTAAGGGGACATATTTTGCCAAGCCAACTTTTTCTAATATTTGGGATGTAATATTGTCTCTATGGTGTCTCACTAAACGTGAAATATGGATTAAAATCGTCGATGTTTTTCTGCACAGCCCTAAAATCAGGTCATTCAAATTTCTCGAGCTTATCGATGTCACTAGCGAAGATCTCCGCCTACCTCTGTGCTCCCGAGCCGGCGTTGTGAACATAACAGACACGTCTGCTCTCACAAGTGGGTCTTCTACACGGAGGCAACAAATCAGAGGAAAGGTGGCGGTCTTAGCCAAATATGGACAAAGCGGATACCAAACTGGGTCAAACAGATGTAGCTGTCAGGGGGGCCTTTTCTGGACACTCGTAGGACAAAACCAATGTGTTTTTTTAAAATGAAATTGAAAGTTATACTAGGTCCATGTTAAGAGAGTCACTCTATGGAGGTCTAAATAGCCAAAATTGAATTAATTGAAATCACAATGGTTAAGACTGAATCCCTGTGTTGTGTAATAATTTGGAGCAGTTTCCTTTGGGGTCTTGGTTGATTCGACGCACTGTACAGTCTGTCGCTGTGTTGTTGACTTTACCAAGCAAATAACTGACACTTAACTGAGTACAAATGGTATGCACATAATGACAAACAGATACTTTTTGCCACATGACACCCTGCTCTAGTCTTCTTTTCCTTTCAGCTTGTCCTGTTAGGGGTCGCCACAGCGTGTCATCCTTTTCCATTTAAGCCTCTCTCCTGCATCCTCCTCTCTACCACCAACTTCCCTCACGACATCCATCAACCTTGTCTTTGGTCTTCCTCTCGCTCTCTTGTCTGGCAGCTCATCCTCATCACCCTTCTATCAATATACTCACTATATCTCCTCTTGACGTGTCCAAACAATCGAAGTCTGCTCTCTCTGACTGTCTCCAAAACATCTAACCTTGGCTGTCCCTCTGAGGAGCTCTTATTTAGTTTTATCCAACCTGATCACTCCGAGAGCGAACCTCAAAATCTTCATTTCCGCCACCTCCAGCTCTGCTTCCTGCTGTCTCTTCAGTGCCACTGTCTCTAATCTGTACATCATGGCTGGCCTCACCACTGTCTTATAAACTTTGCCCTTCATCCTAGCAGAGAATCTTCTGTCACATAACACACCTGACACCTTCCGCCACCCGTTCCAACCTGCTCGCACCCCTTTCTTCACATCCTTACCACACTCACCATTGCTCTGGACTGTTGACCCCAAGTATTTAAAGTCCTCCACGCTGGCTATCTCGTCTCCCTCCACACCTCTTATTAATCCACATATATTGTGTCTTACTTCGGCTAAACTTCATTCCTCTCCTTTCCAGTCCATTCCTCCATCTTTCTAACTGTTCCTCCACCTGCTCCCACTGCAGATCACAATGTCATCTGCAAACATAATGGTCTATGGGGATTCCAGTCTAACCTCGTCTGTCAGCCTATCCATCACCACTGCGAACAGAAAGGGGCTCAGGGCTGATCCCTGATGCAGTCCCACCTCCACCTTAAATTCCTCTGTCACACCTACAGCACACTTCACCACTGTTCTGCTGCCCTCGTACATGTGCTGTATTATTCTAAGATACTTCTGCCACTCCAGACTTCCGCATGCAGTACCACAGTTCCTCTCTGGGTACTCTGTCGTAGGCTTTCGCTAGATCCACAAAGTCACAATGTAGCTCCTTCTGACCTTCTCTGTACTTTTCCATCAACATCCTCAAGGCAAATAATGCATCTGTGGTACTCTTTCTCGGCATGAAACCATACTGTTGCTCGCAAATACTCACTTCTGTCTGCACACTTTTCCTCCATTCCTCAGGCATCTTCTCACCCGCTAGAATTATGTTGAACAAGCTGGTCAAAAACTCCACAGCCATCTCTCCTAAATGCTTTCATACCCCCACAGGAATGTCATCAGGACCCACTGCCTTTCCATTTTTTATCCTCTTAATGTTCCACCCTTACTAATCATTGCCACTTCCTGATCCACAACTCTTGCCTCTTATTCTCTTCCTTCTCTCTCATTTTCCTCATTCATCAACCCCTCAAAGTATTCTTTCCATCTGTCCAGCACACGACTGGCACCAGTCAACACATTTCCATCTCTATCCTTAATCACCCTAACCTGCTGCACATCCGTCCCATCTCTAGCCCCCTGTCTGGCCAACCTGTATAGATCCTTTTCGCCTTCTTTACTGTCCAACCTGGCATACATGTCATCATATGCCTCTTGTTTGGCCTTTGCCCTACGTCGCATCTCAATGTATTCCTTTCGCCTCTCCTCGGTCCTCTCAGTGTCCCACTTCTTCTTAGCTAACCCTTTTCCTTGTATGATTTCCTGTGCTGTGAGGTTCCACCACCAAGTATCCTTGGCTCCTTTCCTTCCAGAAGATTCACCAAGTACTCTCCTGCCTCTCTCTCTCTCTCTCTCTCTCTGATCATCCTGGCTGTAGTGGTCCAGTCTTCTGAAAGCTCCTCCTGTCCACCGAGAGCCTGTTTCACCTCTTCCCGAAGAGCTGCACAACACTGATCTTTTCTCAGCTTCCACCACATTGTTCTCTGCTCTGCCTTTGTCTTCTTAATCTTCCTCGCCACCACCATCCTATGCTGTCTAGCCACACTCTCCCCTACCACTACCGTAATAGTCGGTAACCTCCTTCAGATTACATCGTTTGAACAAGATGTAATCCACCTGCGTGCTTCTACCTCTGCTCTTGTAGGTCCTCTTCTGGAAAAATGTGTTCACTACAGCCATTTGCATCCTTTTTGCAAAGTCTACCACCATCTGTCCCTCCAAGTTCCTTTCCTGGATGCCGTACTTACCCATCACTTCTTCATCACCCCTGTTTCCTTCACCAACATGTCCATTACAATCTACACCAATTACAACGCTCTCTTTGTCTGGGATGCTCAGAACTACTTCGGCTAGCTCCTTCCAGAATTTCTCTTTCACCTCTCGGTCACAACCTACCTGTGGGGCATAGCCGCTAATCACATTATACATAACACTCTCAATTTCAAGTTGCAGCCTCATCACTCGGTCTGATACTCTTTTCACCTCCAAGACATTCTAGGTAACTCTTCCTTTAAAATAACCCCTACTCCATTTCTCTTCCCATCTGCACCATGGTAAAATAATTTAAACCCTGCCCCTAAACTTCTAGCCATACTGCCTTTCCACCTGGCCTCCTGGACACACAATATATCAACCTTTCTCCTTATCATCATGTCAACCAACTCCTGGGATTTTCCTGTCATAGTCCCAACATTCAAAGTCCCCACATTTAGTTCTAAGCTCTGTGTTTTCCTCTTCTCTTGTCACTTTCCACCTCTCCTTTGTCTTCGACCCACAGTAGCTGAATTTGCACCGGCGCACTGCAGGTTAAGTGTGCCGGGGGCGGACATTGTTAACCCGGGCCACGACCAATCCGGTATGGAATTCTTTAGATGAATGCTCATATTTGTTTGGAAAAGTTTTAAGCCAGATGCCCTTCCTGATGCAACCCTCTGCATTTATCCGGGCTTGGGACCGGCCTACAGTTTTCACTGGCTTATACCCACCATAGGACTGCATTATGACACCCTGCTCTAGTACACAGACTATATCATATGTGTGTCCATGTCCCAGTGATTGTGAAATAGTGCGCGTGTGCTTGGCATTCTTAAAAGACTTGAATGTCAGTGTTGTGTTCTCAGGGTCTGAAAACTGCTTGAGCGTTGGATAAAGGGCAATGAAGTGCTTGGAATAATAACTATTTCTTTCACAAGCAGTAGCTATCTGGCTGAATAGTTTGCTTGTTCGAGGGGGGGGGTTCATTAACTTGTGCATGCTGGAATTTAATCTCCCTCTGCTCTTAGGAAGTCTACATTTATTTAAGGCGTTAAACAATCGCTTATAACGTGATATAGTGCTAATTGAGTATACAGGTACAGTTTTTTTTTTTTTTTTTTTTTTTTTTTTTTTGGGGGGGGGGGCTATCCTCTGTCAAACTCACCTATTTGCTGTTTGTGCTTTGTCAGTAATGTGTCATACAAAAAATATTGCTTTGGCATTATCTCGTGACCAAGGAAGTATGAAGTATGTTGAATTGAGGGGAGGAGCTATTCTAAGTGCTTTTCCAACATCAAATCTTGTGAAAAATTGTGAAAAATCTTTGGGCAAAAGGTTTGTAAGGTGACAATTACTCATGGATTTTCACTATTCATGGCAGGGCTCAGTCACTATCCCTCACCAATAGGGAAAAATTTACTTTACATGTCAATGAATGGCAACCGTGGTACTCGAACTTTTTTTTGTAGCACCTAAGAAATATTTGGCTCTCTTAAGTAAAACAATTATAACCAACATTAAAATGCAGCAGTGCAGTAGCCTAGGTTTTCATCCAAAACGAGAAATGTTATATTATTGTAAGTAACTGTATTGTGCTTAAATGTAAGAAAATATAAAAACCCAGGCTTTAATATTTATTTAAAATGTATTTTACACAAAAGTTAAAACATTTTACCTAAAAACACAGTTTTTAAAGAATAAATGCAAATGCATTACCAATACATGTACCACTAGTGGAACGTGTACCACACTTTGAAGATTGCTAAATTAGAATATCAGAGAAAAGTTTATTTATTTCAGGAGTTAATTTCAAAAATGGAATATATAATATATAATTTTTAAATTATTAAATGTAAATGATTAAAAATATAATAATGTGTAATTATTGTAAATCTAATTAATATAATTGAATATCCATCCATTTTCTCCACCGCTTAAACTCACTCGGGTCGCAGTCCTGCTGGAGCCTATCCCAGCTATCTTCGGCGAGAGGCAGGGTACACCCCGAACTGGTCGCACACATATAAACAAACAACCATTCACATTCACACCTATGGGCAATTTAGAGTTTTCAATTAGCCTACCATGCATGTCTTTGAGATGTGGAAGGAAACCAGAGTGCCCGGGGAAAACCCACAGACACTGGGAGAACATGCAAACTCCACACAGGTGGGGCCGGGATTTGAACCCTGGTCCTCAGAACTGAGAGGCAGATGTGCTAACCAGTCGGTCACTGTGCTGCCATAATTGAATATATAATTATATATATAATAATTAAATATTGATTAATTGAACAGAGGAAAATACTTTTCATACGTTTCCTACCAAGTTTCTACATTAACAACCATTTTGATGATCATTTCTTATGGATCTTGAAATTTCTTGAGGTTGTCAATTTTTGTTTCTTTAGTTGTAAGCTCTAATTATCAAACTTGTGTAGACAAATTTTATCATAAAATATTTCACTCTACGTAATAAATGTGTGTGCAGCCCACACACTTGGCTTTGCTGCTCATCCCACAAATGCATAATCTATACAAATGTGTCACTATTTTAAAAGGTAAAAAAATGAAAGGCTTTCCGACAGAATGATTGGGACCGGCCTACATCTACCAAACACAAATTGCCTTAATTTTTATGCTACGTTTCAGTTTCACTTTTTTAATTGAGCTCCTGAAATAAATTGTTTTCCATAAAATTCTAATTTGATGCATGTTTGTGTATTTGTTTACTTTTTTTTTTTTTTACCACTGCTATAGGATGATGTAAATGTAGAATTTGACCCAAGTAAAATTATATGACCATTAATAATTCTGACAGTTAAAACACACATTTGACATAATTTCTGAGACCAGTTATTGATTTTTTGTTGTTTTTGTTTCTTTGTTTTGTTTTTATACTTCAGTCGCTCCTCCAGTAACGTCCATGTTTGCTCTCGCGGCAGACACGATACCAGTGTCGTCGTCCACAGACTGGCAGGCGGCCTTTGGCTTCGGCTCGTCCAGCAAACAGCAGGACGACGACCTGGGCTTTGACCCGTTTGACGTCACTCGCAGAGCGCTGGCCGACCTCATCGAGAAGGAGCTGTCCGTGCAGGATCAGAGCCCCGCCTCCCTGGTGCCTCTCGCCCAGGGGAGCAATCACGCACCTGGTCTCCCGCCCCCCAACGGCAACGCAGCCAACTCTCACCATTTCCCTGGCGCCCTGCCCCGCATCCCCCAGGTCCACCACAGAGCAATCTACAATTCCTTCAGTTTCCCCGGCAGTCAAAGCAGTCAGGCCAGTCAGCAACAGCAGCAGCAGCAACAGCAGCAAGCCGCCAGACACCCCTGGATGGGCATCCCTTCGCGGAATAACCTCACACACTTGAACCACTCAGCCAGTGCTGCCTCACACAGTAATTTCCTGGACCTGAATCTGCCTCATCAGCACAGCACAGGTCTGGGAGGGATCCCCATCTCAGGTACTGTCTGCATGCTGCCCCAACCACTTATACAGTGTTCTTCTGTGTTATCGCTTTTTTAAAATGATTTTTTTAAAGCGATAGTTTTCATGAGTTTTTGCAGTACAACAAAACCCCATTTATCACAGGGGATATATCTCAATCCCTCCAACGATAGGTTAAAATCTGCAATTATAGAGAAGCCATATAAAATCCTTCTAGGTAAAGTTTTTACCCTTGCCACACACTTGAAAATAACTCCAAATTTAAAGCAATTAGACCACACAGTTATTAAAACACTTTAAAGTAGTCCTCGGCATCTGACCTTATCACGTCATCACTTTGAGGAAACAGACTTGCTTGCAACGTTCTCCAAATAAGAGGCAAAGCATACTTGCTTCAAGCTGTTTTAGTCACTCCTCGATGAAGTTTACAGTAAACCAAAAAAAAAAAAACACTGTATACTCACTGTATACTTACTGTAATGCTCTTACATGTGGGAAAGGAGAGCCACCGTCGCGGATACACGTTTTGATTGGCTTGATCGCCCAAGGTTAAAGAGAACGTGAATCGGTGTTGTTCCTCTGCTGTGATCAAAACGTGAATAACCCGGAGCATGTTGTTTACCCTCTTGCAGAAAACAGCAGCTCTATAGAAGGCCTAAATGTGAAAGAGTGGCAAGATGGCCTTAGAGCTCTCCTGCCCAACATCAACATCAACTTCGGGGGCCTTCCAAACTCCTCTTCCTCCTCGTCCTCCTCATCCTCAAACAGTGTCAACCACATCGGCGGGCCGGCAGGCATTTCACACAGCCTGAGCTGGGACAGCACAGCTAGCTGGATGGACCCTGCAATCATCACAGGTATGTTGGACATGGCTCCAGTTCATTCTAAAGCTTTTATCTCGTTAGGTAGCTCATATGGTAAGTGGGTGGCGAGGCAGATAGAAAGGTAGGTAGCGAGGAGGCTCAAAGATAACTAGGTAGGTATGTAGGTGGTTAGGTAGGTAGATTGGTGGCTTGTACCCAGCAGTGTTGGTAGATAGGTCGTAGCTAGGTGGCTGAGTTGTTCAGTAGCTGGGTGACTACATAGATGGATTGTTAGCTTGGTGGCTAAGATGGGATGGGAAGGTAGGTAGATACTGATGGCTTAGTAGCTAGGTAGTTTGCTAGCTTGGTAGATGGGTGGCTAGGTAATTAGTAGGTAGATGGGTAGGCCGGTAGCTACGTGGCTCAAAGCTAGCTATAGTGGGAGAAAAAAGTACGTGAACCCCTTGGAATTTCTTAAATTCTGTGTAAATTGGTCATAAAATATGGTCTAATCTTAATCACAAGAATAAACATAGTCTCCGTTAACTAATATCATACGCTGTGTGTTTTAATTTTTTTTTATTGAAAACAACATGTCAACATTCACAGGACAGAGAGGAAAGTTTGAAGGTTGGCCATAAGCTGCTTTGGCCACTAGAAAACACACAGCAGGTTAGAATCCGCCCCTATCAAGAAGCATTTCCTGATGTGTACCATACCTCGCTCAAAATAATTTTCAATAGACCTTAAGAGTTAAGTTCTTGACGTGTATAAAGCTGGAAAAAATAGAAAATTACCTCTAAAAGTATCGATGTTCATTAGTTCATGGTAAGACAAATAGTCTATAAATGGAGAAATTTCAGCACTGTTGCTTCTATTCCAAGGAGTGACCATCCTGTAATGATGACTGAAAAAGCATAGCGAAGAATGCTCAGTGAGGTAAAAAAACAAAAAGAACCCTCAAGTGTCAGCTGAAAACTTACAGAAAGCACTGGCAAATGCCAACACATCTGACAGATTTAACATACGTAAAACCGTAAACAAGAATGGGGTTCATGGTTGAACACCAATAAGGAACCCGCTGTCAAAAAAGAGCACTTGGATGTTCCATAGCACTACTGGCAAAATACTCTGTGGACAGATTAAACCAAAGTTTGTTTGGGAGGAACTCTGCACCGTGTGTGGAGGACAAATGGCACAGCACACCAACATAAAAACCTTTTACCAACAGTGATACACGGTGGAGGGAGCATCATGCTATGAGCATGCTTTCTTGCGTCAGGCCTGGACAGCTTGCTGTCATCAATGGAAAAATGAATTCCCAAGTTGATCAAGATATTTTGCAGAACAACGTAAGCGCATCGGTCTAATAGTTGAAGCTCAGAAGAGGATGAGTGTTGCAACAGGGCAATGATCCAAAACAAAAGCAAATAAACAACAGAATAGCTTCAGAAGAACAAAATACGTGTTCTGAAGTGGGCCAGTCAAAGTCCTGACTTCAACCCGATTGAGTTGCTTTTGCATGACCTCGAGAGACCTATTCATTCCAGACATCCCAGGAATCTTGCTGAACTGCAACAGTTTTGTAAAGAGGAATAGTCCAAAATTTATTCTGATCCTTGTCTGATCTGCAACTACAGGAAACATTTGGTTGAGGTTATCGTCAGGTCAAATAGTGGAGCACAGAGTCCAAAGCAAACCTAGTGAAGCAGCGTTTAGCTATTATGTTGCACACAAATGGAATAAGTTGCCAACAGAAGTGACGTCAGCGCCAAGTGTGAATGTTTTGAAGTCCAGGTTAAAAACTTTTTTTCTCATGCTTTTTAGAATATTTCCACTTTTAAATCATATTTCTTGCACTGTACGCTGTTTTAATTGTACTTTTATTTTTTTTCTCTTTCTTTTATTTTTTTTCTTTCTTTGTTTTAAAATGCTTTTAATCATGTAAAGCACACTTGTGTATGAAATGCGCTATATACAATGGGTACGGAAAGTATTCAGACCCCCTTAAATTTTTTACTAATTTTTTCCTTATTAATGTACACACAACACCCAATAATGACAGGAAAAAAAACGGAATTGTTAACATTTTTGCTGATTTATTAACAAATAAAAACTGAAATATCACACAGCCATAAGTATTCAGAACCTTTGCTGTGACACTCATAAATTTAACTCGGGTGCTGTCCATTTCTTCTGATCATCCTTAAATGGTGCTACACCTTCGTTGGAGTCCAGCTGTGTTCGATTATACTGATTGGACTTGATTAGGAAAGCCACACACCTGTTTATATAAGACCTTACAGCACACAGTCCATGTCAGAGCAAATGAGAATCATGAGGTCAAAGGCAATGCCTGAAGAGCTCAGAGACAGAATTGTGGAAAGGCACGGATCTGGCCAAGGTTACAAAAAGATTTCTGCTGCACTTAAGGTTCCTAAGAGCACAGTGGCCTCCATAATCCTGAAATGGAAGACGTTTGGAACGACCAGAACCCTTCCTAGACCTGGCCGTCCGGCCAAACTCAGCAATCGGGGGAGAAGAGCCTTGGTGAGAGAGGTAATGAATAACCCAAAGATCACTGTGGCTGAGCTCCAGAGATGCAGTCGGGAGATAGGAGAAAGTTCTAGAAAGTCAACCATCACTGTAGCCCTCCACCAGTCGGGGCTTTATGGCAGAGTGGCCCGACGGAAGCCTCTCCTCAGTGCAAGACAGATGAAAGCCCGCATGAAGTCTGCTAAAAACGCACCTGTAGGACTCAAATATGGTGAGAAATATTATTCACTGGTCTAACGAGACCAAGATGCAACCTTTTGGCCTTAATTCTAAGCGCGATGTGTAGAGAAAACCAGGCACTGCTCATCACATGGTGGTGGCAGCATCATGCTGTGGGGGTGTTTTTCAGCTGCAGGGACAGGGAGACTGGTTGCAATCGAAGAAAAGCTGAATGGGGCGAAGTACAGGGGTGGTATCCTATACAAAAACCTTCTCCAGAGTACTCAGGACCTCAAACTGGGCCGAAGGTTCACCTTCCAACAAGATAATGACCCTAAGCACACAGCTAAAATAACGAAGGAGTGGCTTCAGAACAACTCCGTGACTGTTTTTGAATGGCCCAGCCAGAGCCCTGACTTAAACCCAATTGAGCATCTCTGGAAAGACCTGAAAATGGCTGCCCACCAACGTTCACCATCCAACCTGACAAAACTGGAGAGCATCTACAAGGAGGAATGGCAGAGGATCCCCAAATCCAGGTGTGAAAAACTTGTTGCATCATTCCCAAAAAGACTCATGGCTGTATTAGCTCAAAAGGGTGCTTCTACTAAATGCTCAGCAAAGGGTCTGAATACTTATGGCTGTGTAATATTTCAGTTTTTCTTTTTTAATCTACAAAAAAATGTTTTTTTAATCTACAAAAAAAATTTTTTTTTAATCTACAAAAATTTAATCTACAAAAAATGCTGAGCAAAGGGTCTGAATACTTATGGCTTTGTGATATTTCCGTTTTTCTTTTTTAATAAATCTGCAAAAATGTAAACAATTCAGTTTTTTCTGTCAGTATGGGGTGCTGTGTGTACATTAATGAGGAAAAAAAATGACATGACTTAAATGATTTTAGCAAATGGCTGCAATATAACAAAGAGTGAAAAAATGGAAAGGGGTCTGAATACTTTCCGTACCAACTGTAAATAAATTTGCTTTGGTTTGCTTATTGCTGCCAAAGGAGAGGCATCCAGTTATTAAAACAGGTTTAATTTACTTTTTCCTCCCCGTCCTTTGAATGTTCAAGTTATAAATATAAAAACATATAATTTCATACATATTCATACATACAAACATATAAGTTCATGTTGTATTAGTTTGAGCAGACTTGTGATTTAGATGAACATCAGACTACAGTTTCTGCAGGATTTTAAGAAATTCCAAAGCGTTCACATACTTTTTCCTCCCTCGGTAGGTAGGTAGGTGTTTGCGTACGTCGTTGGGTAGGTAGGCAGGTGGCTTGGTAGCTAGTTAGGTGGTTATGTAAGTTGGTGGCTCGGTAAGTAGGGAAAGTAGGAAGCGACGTGGCTTGAAGCTAGCCAGGAAGGTGGATAAGTAGCTAGCTAGCTTAGGGTAGGGTAGGTATCTAAGTAGTAGGGATGTAGGTGGTGGTGTTAAGGTTGTTGCCAATGTTTTTGGTCAATATCCGATGACATATTTCATCCCTGTGTAATAGTTTCAAATGTGGTATACGCTGTTTGTGAACTGTCTTGTAACGTATTGTGTGATGCTGCGATCTTCAGGCATCCCGGCCTCGGCGGGCGCCAGTTTAGACTGTCTCCACGACGACAACCCCCCGCACTGGCTCAAGTCCCTGCAGGCGCTCACAGAGATGGACGGTCCAGCCAGCTCTGCGGCGCCCGCCCTCCAGCCCCTCCACAGCGGCATCCTGGACGGCCACCTGCCCCTCCACCACAGAGCCGCCGCCGGCTGGGGCCCCTACCTGCCCCCCGCCACAGCCGCCCCCGTCAGCCAGTTCCACTCCCCCCCGCCAGGCTTCCAGACCGCCTTCAGACCCCAGGGACAGCCCGCTACAGAGTTGCTACAGAGTGCCACCGTGGACCGCCACTGAATACAGACTACACCCTTCCATTTCCCCCACTCTTCATGTACCCCTGCACCCCCACCCCTCAAAAGCGAAACACATCAATCTGCAGAGTATGAAAAATGATTAACAAAGTAACAAATATGCTTTCTTTTGGTCCACTGTTTTTTTCCCCTCTTTTTGTTTGTGGCACACAAATGATCCATAACCTTTGTCTGCTACCATCACCACTCCTTAGATGTAGATTTGGGGGGGGGGGTTGCATTGGGAGGGGGGGATCCAGTATAGCACTGAGGACCCCAAAAACTGACAAAGATTCAATTAAGCTTAAGTGAGGGTCGTCTTTCTAAACGTAACTAACGATGAAATGTAAACTGTTGACCAGTCGGCGCAGCCCCCTTTTTCTTTTCTTTTTCCCCCCCCTCCCCTCCCCTTTTCTTTGAGGGGCGGAGCAAGCTGTGAATCAAGGATGATAGTCGTCACTTGGCTTTATCGCTTGCTGAGGGACGACAACACGGACTAGGGTTTCGGGCAGTACAGGGCGCAGGCTATGCACAGGGCTCGCCGTACGGTGGGGCACCAAAAGGCCCACTGGCTCGAGAGGCCTGGTGGCCCACATTCCCTCTAGTGCAGGGCTCCCACCGGGGACATTTTTGCCGAACCTCTGTATCAGAGGGTAGAGCAGTGCCCGATTGCAGGGGAGGGGCTGGTAGGAGGGGGGAGTCTGGCCCCCCCGTGGGAGATGGTGGCACATATCCTGAGCACGAGGGTTAGACTCCTTACTCACAGTGCCACCGTGTGGTACCTACAGTAGCCTAGCCCTAACATGGACAGCCACCAAGTAGATAAAAGGAAAACTAAACGCAGGAGGATTTAAGTTCTAACTCGGGCGGTGAGGACGGGGGCAATGGGAGCCTCCCCCAACCCACCCCACCTTGTCGATCTGCGAGGGCTTAATCGAGGCCTTAATGTGGAGTGAAGACAGAACAGAGCTTGAGTGCATGTAGGAAGCGAGGTCCCATGTCAATGATTGCAATATGCAGACCCACACATTGTGGGGGGGGGGGGGATTTTAAATTGTGGCACACTATAGATGAAACATGCGTATAAAATAATACTTTGTGTCCGCACAATACTCAATTGGGGCTGCAAGTTGCTAATATGTTGCCACAAATTAGTAATCATGTCAGTGAAATGTTAATGTGTTGCTGCAAATTATATATAACGAGCACAAAACAGTCATTTGTGTACATGAAATACTAGCAAAACGTTTGTTTGTGGCTGCGAAATGCTAGTTTGTTACCAAAAAAAATGCTCAGTTGTGGTCCGACTGGGGCATAACGTGTGCAAGAAATACTAATTTTGCATAATACTAATTTTGAAATAGTGAAATAGTAATTTGTGGCTGTTAATTACTACAATTTGCCTGCAAAATGCAAATTTGTGGCTATGAAAAGTGCATTACTGGCCTTGAAATGTTCATTTGCGGTGACAAAATGGGTATAATGTGCACGCGACATAATTTGGTTGTGACCTCCAAATTCTAACTTGTGGCCACGAGATGCTCATTTGTGGTTGCGATATGACCATGAATTAGGTATGACATCTGCACAAAATGCTTATTTTTAATTACAAAACAGTCATTTGTAACCGCAAAGTCATAAAATGATAACCTGTGGCCACAAAATGTGAATTTGTGACATCAGGATGTCAATTTGTGGTTGCAGATTAGGTGTAATTTGCGCACAAAACAAATTTTGTAGATTTGACATGGACAACCAGGTAAGCAAATGTAGCACACCTTTCCTAGAAACTGCAAAAGACGCCACCCTCTCTACGCGTTTCCCAACCTTTGAGTCACGCCACATCACATAAATTGGAAAAAAATAAAAATAATTGGCACCAAAGGTGGCGAGAAGGTAATTATGTACTTTGTGCCATTTAGTGGAAGCGCATGTAATTGTTGTGCCTGTCACATTTGGTCACTGGCATTATGTGCGTCCGTTATATATGCTGACTGCAGTTGAATTCCCCCAGTCGTGTTGGGGCTCCGTACATTATTGGGTGTCACAAAGAAGGGTGCTAATGCATATTACTGTTGTGGTCTAGCTCAGCCCCCCAAGCCCCCAGCCGTCATTTCACCCAACACCTGCCTTTCTTCTTATTCTTTTCAAGTCTTAATAATTTCTGACCCCAGTTTACTCTCCTTTTACTCTCCCCCCCCCCCCCCAGCCGTTTAAAAGTATTGACTCACAATGATCAAAATGGAAGAAACCGCCAACAGTCCTGAAAATGGGTTTTAACGCAATGCCGTCAGGAGGAAGGAAAAAAAAAAACGACAAAAATAAACTTGAGGCGCTTAAAAGGAAGTTCAACTGTCCTCTGCAGGTCTGGAAAAATGAACCTTGAATAAAACAAAAAATTCAAGACCCGTTGTTTGCTGTTGTCATTGAAAAGTCTATGGAAAGTTGGTTGAGCTGTTTCATGTTGCGCACTAGGGGGCGACACAACACCAGCAAAGTCTGCCTGCAAAGTGGGAATTTCCTTTACTGGCTTGCAGAGGGCAACTCCACTAGCACAAGGACGGTAATGTTTAAACTGGAGTCCATGCATCTCATTTATTGCTCCTGAAATGCAGAGGTAGCATGCTCTACCTAAGTAGAAGTACAGATACGTGTGTGTAAAAAAAAAAAAACTGGTAGAAGTACAAGTACTGATTATGGTCTTGACTGGGAAACATTAAGTACAAATGTAAAAAAAACAACAGTATTTTACTGTTTTTAAATATAGGGACCTAGAGTAAAAACTCTCACATAGGTTTGAATGTGATTGGTGCAGCCACATCCCCAGTTACAAGAGGGTGTGCACACTTGTGCAACCACATCTCAGTTGTTTTTTCTCTGGAAATTCTATATTTTAAAGTATCTTGAGCTCTATTTTAATATAAAAAAGATTGCATTTGAGGGGTGTGTAGACTTTATATATACTCTGTAAATAAAATTGTGTATTTTACTAATTCACAAATCAATTGCGTTTATTTTCATAAAATATTACATTTTCATTTCTATTTTTAGAATCATAATTATATTTCATTATCCCATTTCTTTAATATAATAAAAATGCTGAATGTGTATAAAAATGCATTTTACAATTTTTTTTGGTTATTGTAGTTAAAAATGTCAATTTGACTTTTTGATTTACAATTTACAATATTAAGAAATAAAATATTCTTATTGCATTTTTATCAAATAATTAATTGTTTTACTGTAAATAAAATTAACATTAAAATACACTTAAATAAACTCAACATTTTTATTTACAGAAAATCTATAACAGAAACAATAAATGAATAAAACAGAAAAAAATGAATACAGTTTAATTCACCAATTTTAGGAAGAAACAAACTAAATGCAACAAATATAACAAGACTCATCGATCATGTAAATGTATCGGTGGCTCTGTCGTCATGTGACCATCAGCAAAGGTCACCGCAATGACAAGTTTGGAGGAAAATGTGGTTCACACATCCATGACACCACAGCTGTGTTGGGAATAACTCCATATGCACCATACTGGAACATATAGTCGATATAAAAAGTCTACACACCCGTGTTTAAATGCCAGGGTTTTGTGAAAAAATAAATAAAATGAGACCAAGATAAATCATTTCAAAACGTTTTACACCATTAGTGTGACCTACAACCTGTACAACTCAACTGAATTTTTTAAAGAAAGGGTAACTAAAAATCAACTGTGATAATGTGGCTGCACAAGTGTGCACACCCTCTTATAACTGAGAATGGGCCTCTCTTCAGAATTAACCACTCACATTCAAACTCATGTTAAATGGGAGTCAGCACACACCTGCCACCATTTAAAGTACCTCTGCTTAACCCCAAATAAAGTTCAGATGTTTTAGTAGGCTTTTCCTGACACTCTCTTGAGAAAATGTCATTAGTTTTTTTCACTTGAGTTGTATAGGTTATAGGTCACATAAATGGTGGAAAAAGTTCTGCAATGATTTATCTAGGTCTAATTTTTTACATGACAGAAACCTGGCATTTGTGTAGACTTTTTATAACAATACATATAGTGAGGTCACCATTTTGATGATGATGATGATGGTCACGTGTGGTCCTTGCAGGTGCGGACATCCATCACCTGGCGGCAGTCTCTGCAGCGCACGGCGCAGCACCAGTGGAACTTGCACTCGCACTTGGCGCTGCGGCTCACCCGCGCCGTGTCGTAGCCTCGCCCGCAGCACATGACCGAGCAGCTGTCCGTGCCCCGGGACGTCGCGTTACACCGCCGGCCGCCCGTCCCCACGGACCCTACGAGGGAAACACACGGGTAGTCAGGTCACGGTCGCCGTGGAAACGTCCACTTAGAGGCGGGCTCGCAAATTAGCCCCAGGCTTAGCGTTTCCGGTGCAACCTGCGTCGTGGTCGCGTACGCAGAAGTCTGGAGATTGGTCCGAGTAGACCAGCTGGTTCTTGCCCGGCGCCACGCGTCTTCCCGCCGTGGTCAACGTAGTGAGAGCGGCTCTGTACTGGTTGACGGCCACGTGGACGGCGCGCTTGTACATGCCGCGGAGTTCGTCTCCGGTGCGGCGGAAGTCGGCCATGGCTAGCCAGCAGGTGCGAACGCTGCACGAACCGCTGACGCCGTGACATTTGCACTCCAGACTCAGGAGACGCTTCACCGCCTGACGTGCCGCAAACGTAAAGTCACAGCACAACACATTACTAAAGAGACACAACTGACACTGACACACGTACACACACAAACAAATGACACATTCACAACACAATGACACACAATTTACACGTAAACGCAGTATCTCTCTGCACATTTGAGATTTCAAAATTTCATACTTTTCCCAGACCCTAATTTCCACTTCTCAGTTAAAAAGAAAAAAAAAACATATACAGCAATTTGTGACATTTGAGTTAATAGATGATAATATCATTCTGATTCTCGATATGTCATTATGTCGCCAAATAATTTCCAGAAGATTCTAGTTAGGTAATGCAGCTCACAACTGCTGGCTCCTGGTTGGAGATGTCAAAGCATTTCACACAAAGTCTGCATTTAGCTTTCTTTATCCATTGGAGAGCCTGAGCCAACCAGTCATTATGTCCGGAATTGACGAGCCGGTCGTCAGAGAATTTACATCTCGCCACGATGAGTTATGATGACAATCAAACAAGTCCGTCAATCCCTGATAATTATACACCTCGAAGGGCATGAACCCGCTTGTATCATGGTCACTTGCCAAGCAAAAGAATTTATGAAACTCCAAATTTATAATTGCAAACTTTTTGTAGTCAAGGTAGGAGGTTTTCCTAAAACAATGAATTTTCCCTTGCAACGCTTGAGGGCTTGACTATGAAGAGGCAATCCAATCCCAAAACTTGGGAATGTAAACACCATGCAGAACTCCAGCAAATAGATTTTCTAATTTGACATTGTTAACGACAGCGACGAATGACGATAGTCCATTTTTATTACAATTACAATGTGAAATGCTAACGCTGTCTTGAACCTTTACTTTGAAACCTTAACCCTGTTTTGAAAACCCTAACAATGTAATGGCAAGCACACAAATGACACACACAAATAGATTCATCCACAAATGAAATTCTTTGTTTTTTTTCCCTCTTGACATACGGACAAAGACCCAGATGACATCCAATAATTTCCCCCTTGCCGTTGTGTGTGTCGTGCGTACAGAAGAGCGCCTTCAGAGATGTGTTGCGCGGCGTCACCTTGCGTCCGGCTCTGTTGTTGTGCAGGTTGATGAGGGCGCGCACGTCGGGCTCCTTCCTCTCCTTGGCGTCCACGAAGGCGTGTCCGAAGCGCGCGGCATGCTCCACGTGGTCGCTGCAGCCGCCCCAGTCGAAGGCGCCGGCGCGGTCGCGCCAGGAGCCCGCCTTGCGCGGGTCGCACGAGCACGAATCCAGCTCGCCGCGGCTGCACGCCCGCGCCAGCGCGTGCACCGCGCCAGCCGACGAGATGGCGTAGATGAAAGCCACCTCGCGGCTGCCTGTGGGGGAGCGCCACATAAACGTCTCCTGACAACGCTATCGCCTCTCACGCCTCTTCCGTGAACAACAAGGCCTCCGAACACTCACAAACACACATTGATGGCACAAACACACTCAAATGTCAAACGCAAAGCCACACACGCTACACAAACATACACATACACACAAATGACACACACACACCACAAAATACAAACACGCATATCCCAAGTAAATGACAAATAACCCGTATGTATGTAAATGATAGTACATACAAATTACAAAAACACACACACACCTAAACAATAAATACAGACTTGCAAATGACACACACACACAAATGACATGAATGACACAAACACACACAAATGCCACAACATTCAAATGACACAAACATGCAAATCCCACATAAACGACACGTAAATGATACATACAAATGACACACACACACACACACACGGACGCAAACTCACACACATAAACGCACTAATAAATGACACACCAATACAAATGACACAAACCCACCCGTGACCCACGCAAATGACAATCGATGCACGACACAAACATACACGCAATACAAAAACACAGACAAATCACACACACACAAATGACACACAAACACAAATGTGTGTTTGTATTCGTGTGTGTGTGTGTTTGCGCGCGCGTGCGTGCGTGTGTCAAGCATGCCAAAGGAGTTGAAGGAGAATCGTAAGTGCGAGTGGGAAAAGTGTGATCATGTAATTCTTGTCAATGAGCCGTGTGACATTGACAGTAATGAGATGCGAGACCGAGGGGAGTGAGGAGGGAATCTGCGGTGGTCCGGTTGGGCCGGGCCGGGCTAGGGGTCGGGGTCGGGAATAGCACACGGCTGATCAAAGGCCTTGACATGAGACGGACTAAGTAGAAGGATCAAACCACGGGGCACGGGAGAGGAACATCTCGCCAAGGCGCTCATCCAACTCCAGTGGCACCTTGACTCAGCGGTGGCCCAACTCTCGACTTTCTCCAGTTTCCAGCCGTCGCCTGGTCAGCCGTTCATTGAACGGAACAGAAACACAAACGCTCGCAGGGAGCCGCCGGAGGCCACAACTCACGCTCACACGCTGACAGCCACTCACAAGGCCGCGCCCCTTAAAGGCACACATCCAACACACGTATGCTACAGTTTGTGCGGTAATTACCATCATTTCTCGTGTATAATGCGCACCCATGTATAGTACGCACCCCCAAAGTTGACCTCAAAACTCTGGAAAACCCTTCTACCTATGTAGAATGCATTTTTGAAATGCATGATTTTGCTTCTACCCATATGATCAAAACGAAGTATTATCTGTATTTTGTATTTTTCAGGGAATTATTCTGAAGTTAAGCAGTTTATTTGAAGACGTAATACTTTATTTTTATTTACTTGCTCTTATTTTGAAATTCACAGCTCTACTTTTATTTAGTAAATGAGAAAACACACAGTTGTGCTTATATGTTTGATTACCCAGGCAGAATTTGTTAGATGGGTACAATTCTTGAAAGAAAACATGAAGGGCCAGGAGAAACACATGTAATGTTATTTTAATGGGATTCAAATTAAACTGTCAAGCATTTCAGAAAAGCATTATCATCAAACAATTTGCAATGTGGGGGGAATGTACATGCATTATACACGAGAAATTACGCTACACTTTATAAAACCAGTTTATTTTTTTACATTTGTCTTTTGTTTTTATAAAACAGTTTATTTTAACATATTTTTTAAAAATTTAACTAAAAAAAACAAAACAAAATTAAGACAAATTTGTATTCACATTTTAAAAAATAATTTTGCATTTTTTAATTGAATAATTATATTTAAAACATAAAATGTGTCTATTAACATTTTTGGGGGGTATTTTTTAATACACTTTATTTTTTAAATACACTTTATTTATGAGCTTCGACACTAGGTCTATTTCGATTTTTAAGAAATGAATAATTACAAAGGAATTAAATATTATAAAAATGTAAAAATTCTATTTCAATTTATTTTTTTACTCTTTCACACGATATTTTACTTTTTAAAGATATTTGAAATATTTTTGTAATTTCAAAAATACTTTATAAATTGTAAATTATAAATTTATAAAAAATTATAAATGTGACAATTTAATCTTTTGAATAGTTAAAAAAATCTCTCTCTCTCTCTGTAAGTTGTAGGTTTAAAATTTTCCACACATTTATTTTCATTAACGGTATTTTTAACCTGCCATATTTTTTTTAATTTAAAAAGTATTGTTTTTTTTTAAACAAGCTTTGTTTTTAACTTTAAATAGTTTTTTTCAAAACTTTTATATGTAAATTGTAAAAAAATATATATATTTTTTTTACTTTAAAAAAATATGATTAATAAATACTCCACAATTGCTTACATTTAAAAAAAATTCCTAAGTAAAAACGTGGCAAAAAAATGGCTGGAACGGCATAACCGTATTCAACTTATTTCAATGGGGAACACTGAATCTGTTGAATGGCTGAATCCTATGATGTCATTTGCCATCCCGCCTCCACACGCGCGCATGATGATTGACAAGCACCAGGCTGACGATAACATCCCGTCCCGGACTCACCTCGCAGCAACAGACGTCCGAACAGGCTGTGGTCTCGTGCCACCGTGTTGCAGTTCCAGCGGTGGTTGCGAAACTGGTGCTGGCACTCGCCGATCCAGTCCTGCACGCCGGCGCCGATGGCCTGCATCACGCGGGGATGGCGGCGGCAGAGCCGGCGCTGCTCGCTCACCAGACCCGGAACGTTGTCGCACATCACGCCAGAGCCCAGAGTGCTCATGTACCTGTTGAGTAGGGATCACGTCATGAGGTACAACGGCCGGCATCAGCTCATAACATCCAACGTATAAAGTACAGGATATATAAAAGATAAAAATCCATTTAAAAAAAAGTTTAAATAATAGGTACTAGTTCTTTAAAAGCTCTAAAAATTTGGTAATTTCAATTTACAAAAATCTTTGTGTAAAAAAAAAAAAAAAAAAAAAAGTATATATGACCAAGTATTTACATTAAAGGATTGTTAAATAAAAAAAATGTGCAAATTTCTTTTTTTTTTCAAGTTACTATATTTAGATATAAAGAAATAGCCCTAACAAGTGATGATATTAGACGGTGTATTTAGCTTCATGCCCGCGTGAGGTATAAATAATTGGTGTGGCTACAGTAGATGTGCAAGATTATTGCAAGAGGTGTTGAAATGTTTGCCGTGAAGGGAAAAAGCACCAAGAGACCGGTTGAGACTTGTGAAGATGTCTTAAAGGCTTCAATGGGAAAAAAAGAGAGCAGTATGAAACATTTGATAATAATGGGTCAAGTGTAATCATGTAAAATATGAGGGTGTGGGGGAAATCAAAGTCATCAAACATTTGTGAAGATTATGTACAAAATTCCCCCCACCTCATCCTTGCAATACAATTTACACGGCAAATAATGGCAATCTCCACACAGGACTAAAAGGACTTAAAGAGCAAGCGTTATGATCGAAACTCACCACCAAGACGCATCGACGCTCAGCGCGCACAAGGTCACGCACACGCACCAGCAGACTCCGCAAGCCAAGGCGTTCATGTCGGCCGGGTCCGCGCACGCAGCATGTCCGCAGGGAGCACGAGTGGCAAATGAGCGGAGACACCAGCGCATCCTCACGTTCGTCCGGGTGGGCGGCGGAGCGAGGTGCGCTACTCTGGAATGTTCAGCGCACACTCATTTCCATAATCCATTTATATACGTCGATACATGTGGTGTTTCGTTTTGTGCTACATCCAATCAGTGTTGGGAAGATTACTTTGTGTAACTGGTTACAAATTACCCTGTTGAAAATGTTGTGGAAATATATCAATTACTTTCTCAAAGTAAAATATTCATTACATTTCATTACTAATTTTGAATGAATGCATAACAGGACCATTGAATGTTTTGTCTAAAAGAGTGGATTAAAACCGTAGATCATTATTTTAGAATTAACCACATAGTTGTTCTTTACAAAAATAATAAACTGATAACAAAACATGTAAATCCATGTAAAAACTGTGTTGTGTATGCTACAGCATGTGGAAAACCATCATACCATACCATGTTGACCTAATGACAAAAGTGCACAACTTAGACAATAACACTTCATATGACAAGCCAGATAATTGAAAGTTCCATCACAAACTCACAAATTATAAAGATGTTCAAAAGTCATTGTGCTTTTATGTGTTCAAAAGTATAACTATGAGTCTAACCTTTTCCAAATTTAAAACTAATAGATTGCACCACAAGGTGATTCGAGATCATATTTGGAAAAATATGTCATGTTTGAGACGATGGCAGAATGGAACATGACCAGAGAGAGACAATCACAAGCGTCGGCTTCAGAAGAAGGAAGTGATGTGGACAAAATAATTATTTTTCAAACGTAACTAAAATGTTATCATGGAAATGGGGCAATTTCTCCCAGTCATATAACGGATTACAATAACTTTTGTAATTGAATTACATAATCTCGTTACGTATTTAGTTGCACCCCAACACTGCCTCCAATCCTGCAAACTATTCGTGCTGCTGTCCATATTCAGTTCTATGTAAGGTACAGTATGCATAGGACAGTATTCTTCATCAATCGCAATCACTGAGCTGCCAACATACAGACTGCTTACAGTAGATACAGACTATTGATTGATACATTTGATTTTGCTAAAACGCTGCTGACTATTCTTGCTGCGAGCAACATTCACTTCTCTATTATAGTACGGCAGGATAGTATATCATGTTTATAGATTTATTCATATGAAGTTGTCGCTCAACCGATTAAACCGATCGGTTTAAAGTTTTTCCGATAAACACTGCTGCTGACTATGCCTGCTGCGGTTCACATTTACTTCTGTACATATAGTATGCATTGTATAATCTATATATTAAGGATTTATGTATAGTTGTCACCCAACTGCCTAAATATGAACTATACATTGATACATTTCAATTCTTATACTGTACATACAGTACAACACTGCTGACTATCCTTGATGCTGACCATTTACTTCTGTCTTTATAGTGTTCTGTTTTATATATAATGTAATCACATATACTGTATGTCACTCAGCTACTAAAATAGACAGAAATGATTGATAAATGTGTAGCATTTTTTAACATACAATGCTGCTGACTATTCTTCCTGCTGTCCACGTTCACTTCTGAATATAGTATTATAGTATATTAGTATAGTACAGTATTATGTTATCTATATGCGATATAGAGGTAAAAAAAATTCAATGCTACGTACAACTCTGCTATTCTTACTGCTGTTCACATTCACTTCTGTGTATACAGAGCAGCCATTTTTTTCATGCACAGTTGACACATAGACTGACACCCATTGCTGATATTCCAGATTTTTTTGGATTCTTTGTTATTATTATTCTCGTGTGCTGCTACATTCCCCTTTGCTGTTGCCTTAGTAGAGGTCTGGGTGCTTATTAATGAGTGAGATATCGGAATGAGCGATTCTCCCAAAGCATCACCTATGAGATTATGTGTCGCACGCCGTTTGAAGTGTCACCATGCATTTCCTCCATCTTTGATCTACGGCAGACTAACGAGGCAATTGGATTTTTCGCATCATTCCCGGGAAGCAAAAGTCACTTCAACAAATCAAACCTGCTTGCTGCTGCAGCATCTTTTTTTTTTTTTTTAAATAAAAGATTTAAAAAAAACGTCAAATAAAGAGCAAATTTTCACATTTTTGCTTATTTATTTTTGTTTTTGTTTCAGGGACGGTGCTTTTGAAATTCAGGAGCAAATTAGTTTTTTCATTTTTAACTTCTTTATCAAGATTTTCATCTCGAGACCATCTCTTATTAAACAAACTTGTACATTTGAACATATTTTTGTAAAAAAAAAAAAAAAAAAAAAAAATGGAAAATGGAAAAAAAATAAAATACATCTTAGAAGAGGTCCTGGTAACAACATACAAATAAAAATGCCTGGTTAAACATAAAGAAGAATAAAAATGAAGTGAGAACATTCCTTCACTTGGGCAGATAGCGGCGGCTGAAGAAGAGGAGGAGGGCGGCCCCCAGTGTCCCCACAGCAACCCTCGCGAGGGGTGGCAGCTTCCTGTTGCCGTGGGCGACAGGAGGCGGAAGTCTACAGTAGTTCGGGGCCTCGTTCATCTGTGTGTAAAACGCATCCATTTTATTCCATTTGTGGCTCCTCTGGACCATAACCATCAGTCAATAGTGGCATTGGAACCCCCCACCTGTAGGCTAGGACCTCCCTTGACTAGTCTGGAATCTCTTTCTTGGGCTGGGACACACCTCGCCAGATCAGCAAATCCCTACCCTGGGCTAAGTCCTGGTTCTCAAGCTCAGCCTAGCTCTCCCTCTACTACCTGGATCCCCTTCTAACTAGGACCACCGTCCTCAGGCTGCAAACAACTCGGCTTGTTTAGGACCCGCTACTTTTCTAGTCTGGGACCACCACAGTCCCAGACTAGAAAATATTACTAAGCAAAGAATACCCGGCCGGTCTTGGTATCTCAATGCAGAGAACACTCTCCTCCTAGGCTAGAAATACCTCCTTGGGCTAGGCCCGTATCCTCCTTTATAAACTGGGACTCTGAGACGCCCACCTTGCGCTAGGGATGGTATTTCTATGTGGGGAACCAACCTTTCTACGCTAGGGCCCACCTTTACTAGACAGGACACGCGTTCCTGTGCTGGGACCTCTCGCTCTAGGCAAGGACTCATTTCTAGGCTGGAAACACCACAGCTTGGACTCCCCACCCTGGGCTAGGACCTGCTTTCCAAACGTATTTGGGACTAACTCACCTGAGTTGGGACCTACACCGTGGGCTGAGGCCCACCTTTCAAGGCTGGGAGCCTCAAAAGCTGGGAACCAAACAATTTGATCCGGGACCTCCAACGAGGACTGTTCTCACCGCCACTTATGCTGAGGACCCACATTTCTAGGCCGCAACCCACCTCAATGTAGGACATGGCCCCTCTCTGGACTAGAAACAACTTACCGAGGTTTGGACTCCCCACCCTACACTAGGTCGCACCTTTCTAGGCCAAGATACTATGCACAGAACATTATCTCATGGCTGAGAACCAAATAAACAATTTGGTGTGGGACCCCCACCATAGGCCAAGGCCAAGGCCCTCCTCTGGATTCCGAGACCTTTCCCTAAGCGAGGAACTACTAAAGCTGAGAACCAAACAAATCATTTGGTCTGAGACTCCCACCTTGCTCCTCTCCACCTTGGGCTAGGAGCCACATTTCTAGGCGCCAGCACCTCATCCTGTACCGGTACTCCAAATGTAGTCTAGGACCAGTGAGTCCAAAAGGGCTCCACTGGTCTTCAGATTTTTGCTTGACACAGCTGAGGAACCACAGTCCCCCCACCCCCAATATGTCTATGTGCTGCTCCTTCACCTCTTTTTCTCACCCCTCAACCCAAATCCTAACCCATCAAGCCCTCTAAACTCCGTCACCCCACAACATACGCCGCCACAAACCCCCCATCTTCCCTCTCCCTGGTGTCTGTGTTCTGACAGGGCCATGTCACAGCGGTGCTGACTTATGGGCTGTGAGGATTCGCTTCTTTCAGACTAGACTATCTGCTACGAACACACACACATACAGACCCACACACACATGCCGCAGCTTGTCAACATTCGAATACAGTATGCAGACGTTTGCGGACCTGGCAGAGCAGATTGTGAAGGCAGTTGACTTCGGTCTGCAGGTCTCTGGTCTGCACCATCAGTTGGCTGCACACGGCCTGCGCCTCCCTCTTGTGGTCCAGTGTGAAGACCAGCTACACCCAAACACAAATTAGCACACAAAAGCAGCACAACTGCTCCCATGCAGTAGGAGAGCCAATCTAAAATTGTCATGGTAACGCTTCAAAATCTTTGATTACTAAACTGCAGATCGGTAGGAGGGGGTACGGGGGGGGGGGTATATATTTGTACAAAAGCATATTTGGAATAACAGTAAACAATATTATCAATTCATTTATACCATGGGGTAAGACTTGGCACTTACATTCACCCAAGAGACCACTCCACAATATGTATGTGCCCTGACACTGAACAGTTCATAAATAGGGTCCAGCTCACCTGCAATCCTAATGCGGACAAGTACTATAGAAAATGGATGCTGGCATGGCAACCATTTTGTAATGTGCATTAACGCCACCTACAGGACTGGAGTGAAACCCCCCCCCCCAACCGAATAAGTAAAAACTGAACTTTTTGATGTGATGTTGGATCTGATGGAATTGAGCACGTGTGGCTAATGAAGTGGCCGGTGTACCTTGGAGACCTGCATGGGAAAGCGGCGGATGGTGTCTTGAATGGTTTCCGTCAGGCAGCAGCAGTGCTGCTTCAGCTTGATCAGAAAGTTAAGGCAACTCCTCGCTCCTTAACGACAAAAAAAAAAAACAAAAAAAAAACAGTAATCACTGAAATAAAGTTTATTTTATGGATACAAATGAAAATGTTGAACACCTCAGCAAACAGGTGGCCAGCCATTCTCACACCCAGTGAACATGGTCTTCAGATGATAAGTGATTCGTATTCATCAAGCCGCATACTTGACAGTGTGGATTATTGATAGTTGTTATTTTAGCGCTACATTTGCCTCGGAGGAGGCGCACTCTGTCAGAGTGAGCAGTGTAAACAGTGTCAGGCGGCCTGGCCTCCCTTCTCCCTGCTCCTAGTTTGTCTAGCACGGCGATGACAGCACGCCCGCAGAAATATCTGATGTTATGTTACGCTTTGTTGTTTTACAGAGGGAAAAATGTGTGAGACTGCCTGGTATTGTTTTTATTTCTTATTTTTTTATTTTAACAATTTAAAATCAATTAATCCCTGTTTTGGATGCTCTACAAGTCAGAAATGGGCTAGTTACTCAGCCACTTCTAAAAAGAAAGTAATCAGTGTCGCCCAAGATGTAGGAAACTGAAGCAGCGCGACAGTTCAATCTGAGGAAATCGGAGAATATGGTGCGAATTATACACATGAATTGTTTTCCAGATTTTTGGGGTCGATTTTGGGAGTGTGTTATACTCAAGCGCGCATTATACATAAAAAAATTACAGTAATATAGTTGCAATATAATTTTTTTTTTTTTTAAATGTAACTTTCAGGTGGTAATTGACTTTCTAAAAAGGTATGAATTTAAAGATTCTCTCATTTTTGAACTTTTTTTATATGTACAATTTCTATTCTTAATATTTTATTTTCATTTCAATTGCTTTTATAAAATTTCAAATATTTCTGTTTTTATGCAACTTTTACTTTGGTTTGTTTAATTCATTCATCTTCCGTTCCACTTCTCCTCACTAGGGTCGTGGGCGTGCTGGAGCCTATCCCAGCTATCATCGGGCAGGAGGCGGGGTACACCCTGAACTGGTCACCAGCCAATCGCAGGGCACATAGAAACAAACAACCATTTGCACTCACATTCGCATCTATGGGCAATTTAGAGTCTTCAATTAACCTACCATGCATGTTTTTGGGATGTGGGAAGAAACCGGAGTGCCCGGAGAAAACCCACGCAGGCACGGGGAGAACATGCAAACACCATACAGGCGGGAATGGGATTTGAACCCCGGTCCTCAGAACTGTGAGGCAGATGTGCTAACCAGTCACCCACCGTGCCGTATGTTATTAATTTTTATACATATATACAGTATATATATAAAACATACAGTACATGCCAACATTGTGATTGTGTATTTCCAGACTTTTGAATAAATAAATAACTCCATATTGGAAACTCGGATTTTAGACTTAGGATCTATGGACATGCTGAAAATTGTGTTCAACCATTCTTCATTTGTTTGTTTTGTTGTCTTTCTTTGCTTTTCTATGCATTCTGTCCATATTAACGGCATTTAAGTCATGTAAGAATAGCCTTTCAAAATATGATCCCTAAGTGCCTCCTTCAATTGATCAAAAGTTCCCCAATATCCATCCAATCTCTGTACCGCTTATCCTCACTAAGGTCACGAGTGTACTGGAGCCTTTCCCAGCTGACTTTGGGCGAGAGGTAGGCTACACCCTGAACTGGTTGCCAGCCAGACGCAGTTCCCCAATAATGAAATGAATATAGTGTATTATATCAAATATACACAATTTAGGATTGTTATTGTTTTACACAGTAAAAGCTGTTAGTATGCTTAATATCACTTGTCGCTTAATGAGTGTCTTTTCTCAGTAGGTGAGCGAAGAGGCAGCTCAGGAGGAGGTCTGGTCCTGGTCAAGCCTTGCACCATCCTTCTATCTCCTGACGTCCGTCCGTTGAGCCCACACGGAGCGATGGGGTGCGCCGAGCCGACTCTGCTGTAAGCTCTCATCGCCTCTCGCCTTACAAATCATTATATCTCTACTTCATCCATTACTTTACTACTTGGTGAACGTTCAGTTGAGCACACATGGGGTAGGGGAGGGGGGAGGGATAGTGAGGTGCTCACAGGTGTGATGGACAACTTCCAGTGGGGGAGGACAGGCACAGTCTTAAACCCGCCATACACCACCGAGCGACACTGCCGAACCCGACTGAACTTCGGCAACTAGTTCTTATGACTGGCCGACGGTCAGCCAATTGTCTGCGGCGATTCAAAATTTGAACTGCCGGTCGGTGCATGGCGTCGCAACGTTGCACACGTAACAGCCAATCAATAATGCGCATGAGCTTTCATACAAACAAAAAATAACTTTCCCGATTTTAAGTTTAAGCGAGACCCAGTCGGCTGCCAATGAGCTATACAAATACAGTATATTCAATATACACTGTGTTTTATAAACAATACTTAAAGGTCTTCCCCATTTTTAATCGGGTTTGCAAGATAATTTGGGCTGAAAATGCCCAGAATGTCTTTTTTTGCATGCTATTCTAGTTGGTCTTTTTCACCTGGTAGTTGAGATGCACGGAGTTCTCATGAATATGCGACATATAAATAAGCTTTGCTCTGATTGGATTGGTCTTCTTCTCAATATATATAAGGAAAACAGCTGCGCTCCGATTGGCCGTTGGTGATATCTCAGCAGCCAAGCATTCATAGAGTCTTGCGTTTGGATCATTCAATGCGGCTTCACTAACATTTTGAAGCAAAATTCACCAAGCGTTGGATTGTTCGCCCAGTACTCACAACCTCACAGAGGAGGGGACAGGGGTGAAATAAAAGAGAGGGTGATATTTTCAGTGGCGGGTCCCATTCAATCACTTCAACGTACAAGGCATTCATCGCTCACCCACATTATGACGACAATGACCGAAAGCTTCGCTATTTAATCCACCTCCTCCACCATTGTCACTCAGCCATTTTTCCTGAGACGAAAGGGCGTGTACCAACCGTGAAGTGGGAAGTTACTCGAATAATTAGCAAGCTTCTACGTCACAAAGACACGGAAATCTGATCAGGTCAAGCTTTATGCCGTCTTTTGCATTCGATTGACAAACCACACAGATTAGGGGTGTCAAACTCTTTTTTTGTCTCGGGCCCGATTGTAGTTATGATTTCCCTCAGAGGGCCGTTAGAACAGTGAAACCATATAAATGTTTAATCATCACCAAAACATATTATTACCATTACACAACAAATTGAGGGATAACTACTTTTGAAATCAGAAGACAAGGACTATCGTTTGTTCAAGTATTGTTTAAGGTACTGTAGAAGAAGGGTTTGGTACCATAAAAATGCAATATCTCAACATTATTGTTTATTATTATGACAATTTGGGTACAGATTTTAGCAAAAATCACAAAAGTTGACAAGCATGATTTTGCTTTCGCGGGCCATATAAAGGTGGTGCCGAGCAGGTGTGGATATACTTATTGTCCCCCGACTCCGAGCCTGTACACTGGTGTTCACTCCGGTGGACGAGAGGGTAGCCTCCCTCCAACTTTGGGTGGGGGGACGGGTCCCGACTGTTGTTTGAGCCTATGCACCAAACAGCAGTTCAGAGTACCCTCCCTTTTTGGAGTCCTTGGAGGGGGTGCCGGACAGCGCTCCTGCTGGGGACGCCACCATTTTGCTAGGGTACTCCAATGCTCATGCGGGCAATGACAGTAAGACCTGGGACCGTTCTGTTATCGGACTTCTGTGCTCATCACGGATTGTCCATAACGAACACTATGTTCAAATATGAAGGTGTCCATATGTGGACTTGGCACCAGGACACCGTAGGCCGCAGTTTGATGATCGACTTTGTGTTCGTGTCATCGGACTTGCGGCCGCATGTCTTGGACACTTGGGTGAAGAGAGGGGCGGAGCTGTCAACTGATCACCACCTGGTGGTGTGTTGGCTCCGATGGTGGGGGAAGATGCCGGTCCGACCTGGCTCTCCCATACGTATTGTGAGGGTCTGCTGAGAATATCTGGAAGAATCCTCTGTCAGGAGTTTCCACTCCCACCTCAGACAGAACTTTGCTCAGGTTCCGGAGGAGGTGGGGGACATTGAGTCCAAGTGGACCATGTTCCGCGCCTCCATTACTGAGGCGGCCGACCGGAGGTGTGGCCGTAAAGTGGTCAGCCCTGTCGTGGTGGCAACCCCGAACCAATTGGTGGACACCAGTGGTCAAGCAGAAGAAGGAATCAAATTGAGCATTTTTGGCCTGTGGGACTCCTGAGGCAGCTGATGGGTACCAGATGGCCAAGCGGAATGCAGCTCTGGTGGTCGCTGAAGCAAAAACTCTGGTATGGGAGGAGTTCGGTGAGGCCATGGAGAAAGACTACCGACGGGGAGAGGTGGTCCGGTTTGGTGGCCTCAGTATTGCATCTCTGCTTTTTGCAGATGATGCAATTCTGTTGGCTTGATCAAGCCGTGATCTCAAACTCTCACTGTAGCGGTTCGCAGCAGAGTGCGGTTGGAATGAAAATCAGCACCTCCAAATCTGAGACCATTCTCCTCATTCGGAAAAGCGTGGCGTGCCCTCTCTGGATTGGGGATGTGATCCTGCCCCAAGTGGAGGAGCTCAAATATCTTGAGGTCTTGTTCACGAGTGAGGGAAGAATGAAACGGCAGATCGACTTTGTATCGGTTCGGTGTGATGAACAACGAGCTAAGCCGAAAGGCGAAGCTCCCAATTTACCGGTCGATCTACATTCCTACCCTCACCTATGGTCACGAGCTGTGGGTCGTGACCGAAAGAACAAGATCCCGGATACAAGCGGCCGCAAGGAGTTTCCTCCGCAGGGTGTCCGGGCTCTCACTTAGAGATAGGGTGAGAAGCTCAGTCATCCGGGAGGGGCTCAGAGTAGAGCCGCTGCTCCTCCGCATTGAGAGGAGCCAGAACATCGGGCATCTGATTATGATGCCTCCTGGATGCCTCGCTGGTGAGATGTCCTACCGGGAGGAGACCCCGGGGAAGACCCAGGACACGCTGGAGAGACTAGATTTCCCGGCTGGCCTGGGATAAGTGGAAGAAAATGGATGGATAAAAAAAACATAATTTAGCGAATCACGAATGTGTGGGGAACACTGTACATATTTTATATGGACTCCTACAAACTGTTTGTTTATTTGTCCATCTGACAAGAGCCGTTTGATCAGAATCAGAATCATCTTTATTTGCTAAGTATGTCCAAAACACACAAGGAATTTGTCTCCGGTAGTTGGAGCCGCTCTAGTACAACAAACAGTCAATTTACAGAACACTTTGGGGACATAAAGACATTGACAAAAAACAATTGTGCAAAAAGATGCAGAGTCCTCTAGCACTTAGAGCAGTTCGAACGACTAATATTGCAATAGTCCGGTGCAATGACCATTGTGCAAAGGGCGCTGAGACTTCAAGGAGTGTATGCGGTTTAAAGTGACGAGTAGTGCGATCATCTGGGACAATGAGAAGACGTGGTAATACGAACCCGCTGTCATTCACCCCAAGTCCCTCAATGGTGTCCAATTCCACTTTGTCCAAATGCATCTGACGCACGGCACTCAGAACCTTCTGCTGGTCCTCTGCATCTGTGATTCCAACCTATCATAAGACAACAGTGGTCTTAGCTCATTTGCATACCATTAGGCACACCTGCAGAAACTAATGACATCTACAATTCTGCCTTTACAAAGATAGTAAAGCTCACTTTTAATGGGCACTGTCAGTTCCTCATATGCATTTTGACCCTCTCGTGTACCTAAATAAAGTAAGTTCATTTGCAGGCCATTATATTTCCATTTTATTGTACAATATTTAAATGTGTTAGTCATGTGTACTGTATTATACTGTACATGAATAAATATTTATTTACATGCTTTATTATTTATTTTATATACTTTGAACATAATTTTACAGTACCTGAACTATTCAAAATGTTAATAATATTAACATTATTTATGTATTGTATTGTCTATATTTACATGCTATAATAGGTTCTCCTATTTCATATTTTGAACTGCTCATATGACTAAATAACACAATTTCATTGTTTAACCATTACACGTCACGGTGTAAGCCTTGCTGCTGTTTAATCTGCAAGGGTCCCACACTTAAGACACCCTTTGTCTTTTTTTCCAAGCATTTTTTCTTCCATTTCGTAGTCGTTGCCGTTTCGGTTCACCGCTTTCATCTTCCCACTCATTGAATCACACATGTAAAGCTCGCTCTTTTTTGGGATCCGAGGTACTCGAATTATTTGACGATTCGTGTCACCCCTAATACCAGTGCAAACTACAACCACAAAAATACAACCACCATTATTATCTTAGTAAAGCAATTTTGAATACAGCTCATTAGATTGTCTACATAATGACGGGTGCTGGTAACTCAGTAAATTGAACTTGAAAATAAAGGGTCACACTTGTTGTAGATGTAACATACTTCCCATCTACACAACATTGAAAATTCACAAAAAGCTGCAACACATCATGTGACGGTCACTGGAGCGTAGCAGCGTCATACGTGTCCTTGTACAGCACAGACTACCCTCATTTTCATCCTCATGTTCACGGACAGTCGTCGCAGATTGCAATCACCCTGTACCTTGGCCAGGTCCTCCTCCTCCATAGTCAGCAGCTCGCTCCAGGCGATGTCCTTCTCCTGTGAAGGAACACGGCACAACTTGAGCGCACGGCAGGAGCAGATGCACCTGCATGGCCGACACCAGCATCTGTCAAACTGGGTTCAAACCTGTGTTAATTCCAGCTACCGTGCTAATAAAATATGTAAACAGCACACCTCATTACGTGAACATGTCATAGCTTCTCACATCTGCTACTGTAACATCTCACCTGTGGAGGTAATAAGAGTGACAGCATGCTATCATTAATCAATATGGTGACATCAGGGAGATGTGGGAAGACCACACAGACCTGGATAATTTCACAAAAGCATTTTTTAAATTGCCTTTTGGCAGAAAACTTGTTTGTTTGTTTTTTTTGTCCACAAAACCTGATCTTTTTATACATAATGTTTAAACATGATCCAGCTGTAAAAGTGATTTTAAATATAACAATTATTTTAAACCCAATGTACATTTATGAATGATTTTAAACATGTGCATCCATCCATCCATTTTCTGAGCCGCTTATCCTCACGCGGGTCGCGGGCGTGCTGGAGCCTATACCAGCTATCATCGGGCAGGAGGCGGGGTACTGAACTGGTTGCCAGCCAATCGCAGGGTAATTACAAACAAACAACCATTCGCACTCACATTCACACCTAGGGGCAATTTAGGGTTGTCAATTAACCTACCACGCATGTTTTGGGGATGTGGGAGGAAACCGGAGTGCCTGGAGAAAACCCACGCAGGCACGGGGAGAACATGCAAACTCCACACAGGCGGGGCCGGGGATTGAACCCCTGTCCTCAGAACTGTGAGGCTGACGCTTTAACCAGTCGGTCACCGTGCCTAAACATGTACATGGAGTATTTATTTTTATGTGCATGTCATAATGCTTTTAAACATAATATACACATGGGAATGGTTGGAATGATTTTAAAAATGCACATCAAAGGGACGATTTTAAACAGTGTACATAACAGGAACCATTTTAAGCCCAATGTAAATGCAGTTGCATATGTACAAATGATTTTAAACATCATGTATATGTAGGAATGATTATTATGTAGTTCTTGCAGTTTAAAGAAAATATACTGTATGTATGAATTATTTCACACACCATACATTAATGGAATGATTGTAAACATGTATGTAGCAATGTTTTCAAACAATGTACAACTCAGGGATGATTTTTTTTTTTTTTTTTTTCTTTAAACACCGTACCTAAATGTAATGATTTTAAACATCATGTATACATTGGTATGACTTTAAACATGATGTATAGCTCAGGGATGATTTTAAACCTAATTTAGATGTAGAAAGGATTTCAGACATAATATCAATCAAAGGGGTGATTTTAAATATTAGGAATAGCTGAGAGATTATGTTAAAAAAGCAGGAAAGAAGCAACCAAATTGGATTTTTTTTTTGTTTTGTTTTTTTTTTACATCCCAAAGCTAGGAAAGTATACTTTCTAAAAATATGTGTGCGCATGTGGACATGGCTGGAAAGTGTACAAATAATATAATATAATAAGTGGTGACGTACATGCATGATGTCAATGAGATAGCCGAGTTCCAGGCCGTGAAGGAGGAGCTCCAGGTCATCCAGCTTGGGTACGCTGGCGTGAAAAAGAGACACTGTGACTTATAATAATTAATTTATTATTTTCTATCAGGGCGAACATATTGATTCCTGCAGTTGACGAGAGAATCCAGTAGGCGGCAACAAACACACAAAGTCAAACTGTTACCTCAGTGTGATGTTTTCAACCAGGACAGCCCAAAGCAATGTGCATCTATGCACATTTTTATGCACATTTTGCAGCTATCTATGAGTATATTTTCATATCGAGGTTACTTTACAATGCTTTACCTTTCCACAAAAGATGGAGGCTGAGTATTGGTCTTGATGCTTGTGGAAAGTGATTCCTCAGTGGAGCTGAAAGGCAGGACAGGATCTATTTTCCATGAGGAGGACAGGATCCTGGAGATCTACACGGTGTGAGGAATACACACAATATAGTACATTTATAAACAACCGTGTTTTTAAATGTACATAATTTACATCATAACACAAAAATGTATTCATTAAATAAAAGGTACAGAGTACAGCTGTCGCTGACATGTCGCATGTGAACCCGCACATACAGCAGTCGCGGCAATATCGTTCTTCGCTGGGTTCTGCGTCAAAAGGCAACGGTGGATTAATTACATTGCTGGGCTGTGAATTTCAAGCTTGTAAATAACTGTACTGCCGAACAAACGGCACACATGACTATGAGGGGTAAAATGGCCACAGGTTGGAAGTCGGACAAGCACTTTACAATGGAACAGTGTGTACGTGTATAATACTAGCGGAGTATGTGTCGCGGAAGTTAGAATAAGTGTGTGTGTGTTGTGATCGTGACAAAGTACAACGGAGATCCCGGATGAATGATAAGAATGACGGTCAGCATATAAAAAGCCACTAAAAAATACGAGCCCATGACTGAAGTGTCATCCGGTGAGGCAACGTTGCTCACGCCGCATGTATATTGGTAAATACAATCTTTTGCTATCAAAAGCAACAAATATTTGTGTCAACGATATGCATCTTTTCACAAAAAGCTAGTTTTCGCCGCTTTCTGCAAGAAACGACTATATTTTGTGAAACCAACCTATTCTGCTGATGATTGAGCTGAAGAATGGTAAAAGGTTGAATCAAACTTTTTTTTCCCTGATGAAAGAAGAGTCTATTATTCTTTCTTTTGGTAGATTCGGTGTGTGTGTGTGTGTGTGTGTGTGTGTGTGTATATATATATGCGCACAGACACTACAACATTATATACATTTTATCTTTGAAATTTGTTAATTTTTATTCCCATTTACAATATGTTTCAAAAGTTTTTTTTAATAAGTTTAAGTGTGTTTAAATAAGTTTACATGTGTTCAAAGCATGGTCATGGTCTCTCTATAATGTGGATTTCAACCTATTGCAGGTGGGTCTGGAAAGCGTCTACCGTGATGAACGGGGGTTCGCTCTAGTATACTGTACCTACCTAGTTGGGTATTTGTCATATTTGCTCCACGTAGAGTCAGTGTCGAAGGTACCTGAGCGTGCTTGAGAAGCAGAGCCAGCTGAGCGGGGCTCTTTCCTGCATTGGTCACGATGGTGCTGTCGGCTCCGAGCTGGAGGAGCTTCAGCACGGCCTTCTCCCGGCCGTGGTGCACGGCAAGCGACAAGGCCTGAATCGCCACATCACCTTTGTTACACACGCACACACTGTATACGTGTACGAGCAATAATGTCACATACGGTGTATCCGTTGGCGTCCTGCATATTGAGGTCAGCCCCGTGGGACGCCAGCAGGTTAAGGACCTTGCAGTAATTGTCTCTGGCGGCCAGCATCAAGCACGTCACTTGAGACCTTAAAAAGACGCACGACAAGTTATAAACTGGGTTTTAATGCTCTAATTTAACTTTTTAAACCTTGCACCACCTTCAGATCCCAAAACAAAGATGGTGTACTCCCTGTCGCACGCAAACACCTTCCAAAAATAAGACACCATATGTGGTAAATCATCAAATGTCCATGGTCCACCACACGCAACGACAAAAACTTAATGGTTTTGCAATTTAGCATCGTCCATCTGTCTATTATATGTACTTCAAATTTGGTAGCAATTAGACAAAATCTCAAGGACAGGTTTGTCTTTGAGGACACCTGGAAACAACCCAAATGACTCTAAAATGGCTGGTTCTCACCAAAATGGCAGACTGCCCAAACTTCCTGTCTTTTGGGGAACGGCTTCTTCAGACTTTTTTTTTTTGTGGCTCTACTCATAATAGACATGAAAACCACATTTCATGTCGATAAGTGAAACTAGCTTTGGGGGCTGAATTTTCAAAGAACTCTAAATATAGTTGTTATTGTAAACCAATACTATAATACATCAATACAGCTTTGGGGCTGCCGGCCGGATCTGCCTTAGTACCCAGAAGCGTTATTTTTGTTGAGAAAGATCATGTGATACAACATAGCATTTTTGATTGGCTGTCACATCTGCAATATTTCAACGCCGTTCACCTGCGTTTCAAATTTCAAATTGTGGGAAAATATAATTGCCGACGGGCAGCCACTCATAAAAACTAGTTCCAGAATCCTGCACACTGCACGGCAGTTCACTCGACTTCGGTCAAGTCGCGTGGTCTACAACAGGCTTTAAACATTCAATTTACACCTCTTGACAAATTCATTCATGTATACGGGATATAGAGTAGGCGGGAGAGGACGCAGCCCTGGGGGGACCCTGTAGATGAAGACAATTCCACATTCAATTCCTGTAATCGTGCTTGAGAGGGACAAACACTGTACATCAATCGCTTTTTACCTGTCACACCTCAAAGGCGAACTCACTGTTGACTTACGGCGGTGATTTAGTGAGTCATCTGGGAAAGAGTCCGCGCTGGTCAAACAGCGTGACAGCAAACAGTCATATTAATCACCTTCAAGTAGTTAATGTTTTATGCCAATTCGCATACATTCCTCGCCACTTCACCTCGGTGCACTTCCTCTTTGAACAGTGGGAACCGGACCGGTCGCATCGTTCATTTCTACTGCCGGCGTGGCGGCCCTCACAAGGTCTTTCTCATACAGCTTCTGTGTGAGTGTTCCAATCATTGGCACCGTAGATCACTCTTATCTATTCAACTGTCCAACCATAAAAAGGTCAGTTGAGATTTAAGGTCTAATCGTGATTAACAGACGTCACAAATTCAAAAGGAAAGCTTAAGCCTCCAGTTATGTAACGGGTCAGACTGACCCATTTTTAAAGTAAAAAGACAGAGCTGAAGCAGTACTTTTCGGTATGAAACTTCTTTTTGGCTTTATAAGCATAATCAACATCCAATGAAAAAAGTGAATTCCACATAGTGGTGAAATGGGTTGACTGGATTCTGTGTGAAAGGGAAATGCGGATAAATGTTGGATCTTCTGTTGTGGGATCTCTGTGTGACAGGCTACAGGTAGTAACAGTGCCTTACCACAATCAGGACAGTCAGCGCCTGTGTGCAAGGGTACTCGGCTATTCCAGCGCAGTGGTGTGAAGGTTATCATTCACTTCCATCGGCCCGTTTTCTTGATATCTATTCTTGCTGTCAGGCAACTATTTTATACGTCACACTAATACGGTGGTGCTGACCTGTTTAACTATCCGATTGTGGGATGCTGTGTCACGGTGTGAAAGTACACACAATTGTTGCAAAATTCACTGGATTCTATGTGAAAGGCAAATGCGGATTAATGTTGGTTGTTCCTTTACAACTCAGATACAACAATTTTCTCTGTGTTTAAGGGTTCACTGTGCAATGACAACCATTTTAATTCTATTTCTTTAGACTTAATCCCATTTCACACTGCCTGTGAAGGGTGACATTTTGTCAAATCTCTGTATGAAAGAGGCTATTTTTGCATAGCAATGAATTTGTCAGATTTGGTGAGAAATGTCTTTATTAGGCTGGAGAGCAAAACCGCAGCTCCAGACCAGCGGGCCTAGGAGCCGCTGTGCATGCTCACATGTGCATAGCAGCTCAAAGCCACTTCCGCCCTCAACAGTCGAGTAAATTTGAGCGCATGTGAACAATTGGGAGTCCACATCGTGTTTGTTGAGAGTGTGTTTGTTTACACTGAAGCAGAGACCAACGCAGCTGGTGTTAATTTTTGGTTTGATGCTCCGACGTAAGCGACGACAGCGGGGGAGGAGGTTTGATGGCGCTTAACCACATCAACGTACATTTCTCTTTGAGCTGTGGGGTTTGTTAGCATCTCTGATATGCGGCCTCGCTCAAACATTTGGTCTCGCAGGGAACTGATCACTTACTTGGCACTGGTAAAGTGAAGCGTGCTAGTTTGTAGGCTAAACACGGAAAACATTTCATTTGCGCACAGCGTAATCTTAGAAAATAAAACACGCTCAACAGCAAAACAAGTTTTCTTTTAAGATGGCCGACAGTTTCCGAGGGTGGTCGCAGATGGTGACAAATCATTAGCAAGGGATAGTGTAACACAGCCTGTTTATCTTACAAGGCAATGTTAAGTTTCCAAGAGGTCGTAGGAAGAAACTAGTGCTTTAGACTTTGGAAAGAAGAATTTCAGGACACAATGAACACATTTACATAACGGACACACAAGATAAACAAAACCAAAGCTCCAGAAAAAAGAAACGGAACTGAAGACTCGAATCTGAAATTATCTCCCTTGGTAAAGGGATGAGGTCATTTTCTTTGTGCTTACCAGCAGACAGTATGCGTCACTGAATTTCCTGATATTGGAACTGATCATGTTCATTTGTACTTAGCGCTTTGTACTTCACAGAACAGCAGCACTTTGAAACAGTAAGCCATGCCTTTATCAAATCCCGACTGAATTACAGTAATGCACTTTACTTTGGAGTCAGCCAGTCCTCCCTCAAACGACTCCAGTTCGTCTGAAATGCTGCTACTCGCTTCTTAACTGGAACACATAAGAGGGAGCACATAACTCCTGTCCTGGCTTCCTCCACTGGCTGTGCACATTACAGTCCATTTTAAGATTCTGTAATTTGTTTTCAAAGCTCTGCGGTTAACACAAAGTTGGGCCAGCAACAACTGAAACCATGCGTTTTCTATAACTGGCAAAGAATCCTTCATATCTTAGTGGAGATGTTTTGCCATAATGTGCATTACTTTATTTCTTGTCTGTTCTTGAATTTCTTTGGATTGTGGCATTTTGTTACCTTTTTGAGATTTTAGCGGTACAGACAATGCATGGATGGATGGATGGAGGTTCTATTTAAGTGATTTCTTGAACAGGTCTGTAGGTAATCAGGCTTTGGTGTGTTCAGTGAAAATTAACCAAAAAAAATGTGATTAGCCACAGGTAATTCATGATTTAACAAGGGGGGTATTACCGTTACATTACAGAGTCAGGTAGCTTTGAATAGGTTATTTCCTTAGTAAATAAAATCAGCATTTAAAAACTGCATTTTAGGTTTGTTTATTTTTGTCTGATTTACATTTGTTTGATGATCTTAAACAATGTGGGAAAACAATGCAAGAATATAAGAATTTCAGGAAGGGGCCAGAAGTTTTTTTCACTGCACTGTACTATACTGGGGCCATATGTCAGCAGAAAACAACCGTCAGGGGGAATGAAACTTCCTTGTTGATGGCAGACTCACCTATCCGCCATGTTGGGATCAGCGTTCCTGGAGAGCAGAAGGTCCACACAGCGAGCAATTTTGTCCTCCTTGGCAAGTGCAGTACAGCCAGCCATGAGCACGGTCCAGCCATCTGTAGACAGTAATACAACATTTTCTCACATACAGTATATACATTTTTATATTAGTACAAATCACTATGGGGTTCCTACGTGGACAAACATTGAGGCATGACCTGACACCTCGAAACTCATCAACACATTCTCATATATGTGCTTCAGACTTTGGTAGCAATAGGACAACATTTCTTGGAGGACTTCTCATCTTTGAAGGACCCCTGTAAACGAGCCTAAATTGACCATAAAATGGCTGCTTCAAACCAAATTAACAGGCTTCGGCTTCTTTCGACTTTTTTGTGTGCTTTCTCATAATAGACATGCCGACTTTCATGTTGGCTTCAACTGGCTTCAAGGGCTGAACTTTCCAAACAATCTGGAGTATTTTTGCACCTTGTTCTCAGATCCTAATTGAATTTTTCTTTGGTCGGGAGTTCCATTCTTGATTTAACTTCTATATTTGGACAGTGATTAAAGCTATAAAATGTAACTTCTGTTGCCCCCTAGGCTGGAATTCAGTATTACAACGAGAGTTGCAACAATTAATCAACAAATTAAATGACAACTATTGGGTGAAAAGGACTTCTTTTTTTTTTTTTTTTTTAAACAAAAAAAGCTTGGATGATGTTCCCTCATGGGAAGCAAGGGATGAACTTTGACTATGTCGCTAGATTAGCATCTTTTGTTCAAGATGACGTCTAGAGTTGTTCATACGCTGATAAGAGCAAGCCGAGACCCCCGGCGCCGCATTCAATCCCCATTTAGTTCCGGCAATGTGTTTGTGTGTAAAGTGTATTTGTGTTTGGGCTTCTCCATCTGTATGTGTGTTACTGTGTTTTTGTTGTTTATATATTCTTTGCGTAGGCGCAAACCAAACGGGCCCAGCTTGCGACTGCATGGGATCGGAGTAAATAAATGCTGATCCTGAGATTTTGGTGAGCGGGAATGGCAGCAGTGTGACGACCGGGTTGTGCGTCGTTCATGCGTTTACTCGTGGATTCACTTGGGGAAAAAAGGCCATCGGCCCGTTTAATTGTTTACTTCACCTGCCTCAACCGTCCCGTCCGTGAAATCGTCCTGGACTCACTTGAACTTTTGATGGCGTTCCAGCAAAAACTTATTTAATTTAACTGGGCCTTGTGTTAGTAGCATGGCATTAGCATTTCGGCTAATAAGATAACAACAGTGTAGCGTGCTTTTAAAGATGACACAAGCACACTGCTTACCTTGGAACACACAAAAAGACGTGCCTGTTGATTTTTGAGGAATTGAAATTACATAGCTTAATCAAGAGTATGCTCTGTTTTGGAAATAAAACAAACAAACAAACAAAACATTTAATTTCAACATCAGTGTATAAAATGTGTCATACAAAATTTGGAACTTCGTATGGACCAGGGGTGGGCAAAGTATGACCCGTATGCTACATATGGTTCTTTCTTAATCCAGCCCACCAAGCATTTATATTATCAAGACTCCTGTAATACCTGTTGCATTAATTTAGTGGTTTCCCAAAATTTGTTAAATGAGTAAAAAAGGAATAAATTCATTTTACCTCATTAAATAATTGGCCAATTGATTTACTGTAAAGAATAAAATTTAACAATTACTAATATAGATCATTCAGAATGTTATTTCATTAAATAATTGGTAATCATAACTTAATGAATCATAGAAATAAAAAAACTAATTGTCTTTTAATCCACATTTTAACGAGTTTTTTTTTTTTTACCCTCCTCTACAAATGAATGTTTTAAGAAAAGTAGTAGTAGTCGTTAGCCAACACAACGCAGCAGAAAAGACTGTCCAAATACTTTTGTCTGGTTTGCATGTCCATAAATGCCATGTTTAGCACTACTTTCTTTCATTTTGATAGTCATCTATTCATCCATTCTCCGTACCGCTTAACCTCACAGGCGTGATGCTGTCTATCCCAGCTGACTCTGGGCGAGAGGCGGGGTATACCCTGAACTGGTCGCCAGCCAATCGCAGAGTCATTGTTAGTTGATGATCATCTATTTCCTGATTTTGTTCCCATTCCCAGTAGCTTAAACCAGTGATGTCAAACATTTTGTTGAGAGCCACAATGTTGGCACGGTTTCCTTCTGAGGCCCGTTATGACTATGAAATCATATAAATGTTTCATTGTGCAACAAGTGTGGCGCTGCACTGAGTAAAGATGTAGGCCTCCCCGACATGGAAGAGTTGCTCCGCCGTGGCAAACCTCGACACAACACATGCGTTGGATGATGAGGCAGCGGTCCTTTGCCTGGACTAAAAAGAACTCCCAGGGATCAGCGGTGTGGTGTTTCTGCAACATTTCCTCTTTAGCGTCATCGTAGTTAAGTAATGTCAGATGAAAGATGTTGATGCCGTGGAATGATTGCTCCGCGGTGTTCTGCTTATGCCAAGTGAAAGGAGGCCTCATCAATCTCGTCGACTTATACTTTAGCAGAGGTCATAAAATAAACGAAATCAACATCTGATGATCATTAATGATGTGTATGTGGAAATTGTTTTATTCACTTGTTTAAATATGGCTTTGTATCTTGTAATATTTCGACCATATAACTATCATGTTATGACTATAGTGGCTTGTTTTGGTCTCTTCTTAAGACAATTTTCACGAAAATTCAACTGCTTACAACAAAAAGTATGACTTTACCCACAGAAGATTACAACTTTATTCTCATAATATTACTTTTTTCTCGTAAAAATGACTGACTTGGTTTTTGTTTTTTTACTTTTTCATACACTATTCTAACTTTATTCACTTTTAAATTATATGAAAACGACATAACTTTTGTAAGAGCGTCACTTTTTGTTATTGAAAATATGGATTTTTTTTTCACCTTGAAAAAATCTATTTTACTCCGTCCAGATCTGGACTTCATTTTCTTTTAAATTTTTAATTAAAAAAAAAAAAAAGAATCCTCAATAAAAACAACATTTAAAAATCAACTTTATTATTGTAATATCATAACTTTTATTCTTGAAAAATAAAGACATTATTCCAAGAAAAATCGGATTTTCTCTGAACGTTTGTCTTGCATAACATTTGACAAATCTATCGGGGAAAAAAAATCTATTTCTAAAATAAAAATGTAAAATAAATTCTGGCACAATTGCAACTTTTTTTCTCTCCTAAATACAACTATAATTTTAAGATTACTACTTTTGTTATGAAAGAAAATCAATATGACTCACTAGTTTCATATGATTAGGAAATTGCTTATTATTGTCAAAAAGGATTTTCTCTTGCCACTTCATAAGCAGTTATAATGTACAGTAACTGAAGACACACTGCTTGGTTTGTCTCATAGTGGAAGGTAAAAGTTTAAATGACTCTACATGATCAAGACGCATTTATTTAGTTTGTGAGGGAGACCTTTGCTAAAGTTGCCGTTGGCTCCTCGGTCCAGAAGGAATTTGGCCACGTTGTCGTTCGCCACACCAACAGCACACATCAGAGGAGTCCAGTCAAAGCACAGCTTGCAATCCACATCTATGCCTGTGCACAACGTCAACGATATTACTACTAGGTAGCCTCATATACTGTATACAAACACATTTAATTGTTGTGTTTTATGAATAAAAAGGTTCTTGCCATTGTCCAGCAGCTGTTCAATGGCACCAACATTGCCTTCACTGATGGCGTTTTTCAGTAAACAGACTTTATCTACAGTATCTGCCATGGCATTATCAAGATTCTGTCACAATGACAAATAAACCAGTCATATACAACACTGTGATTCAGTACATGAACAAAACAACCCCTGTAAATGGAAAATGAAAGAGCTATAAATGCAGTGGTACCTAGACAAATGAGGCCCCCAATTTACAATCTTTTCAAGCTACGAGCAGACGCTTGCTCGACTTTTTGCTTTGTGTCGCGAGCTAAATATACTATCAAGTGAAGTGACAAAAAATAAAATGGAGCAATGAAGGTACTGTAATGCCCTCACATGTGGGCAAGCAGCGCTACAGTCGCAGATGCACTTTTCAGCCATTTACTGAATAGGACAATCAGTCAAACACACAAATACAAAATGAGAACACTGGCAAGGATATTCCACACTATGCTGAAATGGGACTTTGTTTTTGTTACTTAATGTGTGTGGAGTTAAGCACTCTAGTTTTGCTTCTACAATTGATTCATTGACCATTTAATATCTTTATTTTGTTACTACACTAAGAGGAATTTTTTATATTTTATGTTTTAGTTTGTTTATTTCAGACAGGATATTTAAATGTAATGTGTTTGCATCGTTGTTTTGTACTTCACCACTAAGATGCTATAAAAAGATTTTGTTTACTTAGTTTGAATCACTACTGCACGAGACATTTTGTAATATAAAAAGGTATCATGTTGGGATACTTTTATACAAACTAAAAAAAAATAAAAAAGTCAACTGAGACAATCTGTAGGCATGTTTTTTTTCGTAATGCATTGCCAAAGCACCAGATCAGGACTCTGTATTAGCAAATACTCATAATCAAGTGACTCGAACTTGGGTGCAAAATAAATGAATAAATAAATAATGTGATCGGCACATCCCTACTTTAAAGGCTACCTTCATCAAATCTAAAAAACCTCTCATTCAATAAAAGTGGGCCATGCAAACCACATAGACTGATCTATACTTAATAAAATATCTGTCTTGTCAGCTGACTCAATGCCAGTGGACACCAATGTGACATTTCTAAGACCTCTGAAAGGTGAATTTATTGATGTCTGTAAATCCTAATTAGGAGAAATACTTAGACTAAACTCATTAAATGTTGGCACACACATTTACATACACTATGTCATCTATACTCAAAAACATCAACATTTCATCTTACAAGAATTCCACTTCAAACGCATCCTCTTTCATCAGTATAAAAACGAAGAAAGTTAATTTAAGACCATTTCTTGTGGATGAATTCCCCGTATTTTATAAAACGATGTTAAATGTTATGTTGTATCCGGCAATATCTTAATTTGCACATTCCTATTTTATATTTTGGTCTATTTAACATTTATGCTGTGATTTAAAAAAAAGAATAAGTCATAAATTAGCCACCAATTACTAAGATATTTTTGTTTCTTTGAATACTTCCCCTTACTCTCGTACCCTAATTGTTTGGATGACTACTTTTGATTTTTACTTGAATCACTTTATTCAAAAGTAACACTACTCGAGTGCAATTTTCGGCCACTGCCCACCGCTGACAGTACAGACTTGAGGAAATAGCAGACTAAGCCTAAACTAATAGCTTACGATACTACGATTATAATCATCGTTTAATCATTATCAGCACTTCAGCAAAGTCATTTATGTTGTGATGAATAAACGCGTAAGCATTTCCAACTGTTAAAGGCGGAGTTTGATGACAACGAACGAGCAAAGTTAGCTCGCGAGCTAGCCAGGAATAAGTTATTAGCAAAGCTAATGGCGGCAAGCTAGCTAATTCTGGTAGCGCGAGGCGACGTTTACAATAGTTTTTCACCAAGTCGAACTTGCCTGAACGTCGAAAGACTTTTTGTCAGGGGGACGCTCCATGTACCACTCATCGCTGCTGTTATCGCTCTCGTATCCCGCTGGGAAGGCGCTAGTCTTCAAGTGGTCCATGTTTATGTTACCCACTCAGAGAAACTTGCTTACCAAGCCACTTTCCGAGCGCCTAAATCAAAAGATAGGTGGCGCTAACAACATACAGGTACAGGCTGGACTACATTTACTTTTGTTTTTTATCCATTTATTTACTATATTTGTATGAATTGCTCAATATTCTTATTTTGTTGATTGACTGTTTCTCATTGCGCAGCACCTTGTAACTTGTAACACCTTGTAAAGGTGATATACAAATAGTACTGTACTACATAACTGCAGTGCACTATTGTTACTACTACCAGAGGTGGCAAAAGTCTTCACAGTTTGGATTTAAGTACAAGTACAAATATTTGTGTAACAAAAAAACAAAAAAAGACTGGTAAGCAGAAGTACAGATTCAAGATTTACATAAATGTAAAAAAAATATATATATGTAATTAAGTACCAACGTAAAAACGTTTTACTGTCAATTATAGGACTGCAACTATAATGGTTATTTTTAATAATCGATTAATCTGTCGATTTTTTTTTCAATTCATTGGACAAAAAAACCGTTTTGAAATTCATATCGCTTTATGAAAAACAGGACATTTCAAATTAACAGTGCTGAAAATGCACAAATATTAATTGATTATGATTCAGTTACTGGTTCAGTCCTTAACATCACAAAATAGGCAAAAAAGGTGATCACTCTATTCCAAAGTAAAAACAGATGTTTACAAATGTCTTATTTTGATTAAATAACAAAGATAATCAGTCTGCTTTCATGGAGGACTACAGAAGTCTGAGATGTTGAGAGGCTGAAATTCCGAGAATTTTGACAATTTTAAGTTAAACAAGGTCTCTAAACGATTAATCGATTATCAAAATAGTTTTTGATTAATTTGAAAATGGATTAGTTGTAGATTAATTGATTAATCCTCGCGCCGCTCCTTGTAATATTGAATTCCAGCCAAGGGGGCGACAGAAGTTAATCTTATAGTTTTAATCGCTATCCAAAAATAAAAGTTAAATAAAAAAAGGAACACTCGACCGACCTAAGAAAATATCAGTTTTTAGGATCCGAGTACAAGGTGCAAAAACGCTCCAGGATATTTTTGAAAGTTCAGCCCTCTCCTTTTTGTTGTTTCCGTCACTTGCTCTGTTCGACTGAACGACTGTAATTCTCAATAAATATCAATCAGAATGCAAAGAAAGCACATTGGCATCTTAAAAAGTCCACTGTGTGGGATACAGAACCTCCTTTCTGCTTGACCTAACAGCCGAACAGGACAAAAAAAGAAAGAAAGAAAGTTCAGCCCTTGAAGCCAGTTGAAGACAACATGAAGGTCCGTGTGTCTATAATGAGACCGACGCACAAAACAGACCATTTTAAGTGAATGTCTCTTAACGATTAATCGATTATAGAAACAGTTGTTGATCAATTTTATCATTGATTGTTTGTTGATTAATCGATTAATCTTTGCACCCTATGGTCAATTATATATAATGTAAAAAACTCTGCACACAAAAGTTTCCATCGTTTTGCTAACATTATGGATTAACTAACAAAAAAATGCCAATTTACCTAGTGATGGCAACTGAAAAAATACACCTTGTATGTGTAATTTATGAATGGCAGAAGCTGATAGATTTTAGGCAGAGACAAAGACACAACATAATCACGACTTACCCTTTTTGGAGTTGACAACATCAAACAGTTTTCTTAAATAAGGCCATGAATGCATTGGGAATATCTTGCTTCTCTGAATCTATTGCGTCATCGTCGTCAATGTTCTTTCTTCACGTTCCTCTATGTCGCTGCTTGTCTGTTTTTTTTCCCGCCTTATAATATTCCAAGATCTCAATCAATCAAGATATAAACCACAGTTGACTTTACCTCTTTTTTATGTCATCATCTGCAGAGGTTGGAAAATTAAACGGCCTATTTTGACAAAGTAAGGCATAGAAAGTACAGATATCTGTTTTCAAATGACGAAGTAGCAACTTTCACCTTTTCCCTGTCAGCAGTCGCCACAAGCGAGTCACTCACGTGTTTTGTTTGGCACAGGTTTTAACGGTAGATGTCCTTCCTGACACAACCCAGCCATTTTTCTTTCTGTGCTTGGGACCAGCAGTGGCTGGATGTTGGTACACTGACTGGGAATTGAACCAGCCACATCTGCCTCAAAGGCTACATACAGCATGTACCACTACTCTACCAGTGCTAGATATTTGTTAGGTATATTACTTCTACTGTTACACGAACACCCACCCCCGCCCGGCTTGTATAAAACATAAAAAAAAGTAAATTTTTCATTTTATTTTGGCTTTTAAGAGAGGCCTTCACATCCACAAGAGCAGTGCAGTGATTGTGCTGTGTGACCATATATGTCCAGCAGACGTCACTGTTTCCTCCAGTGAGCACTTCAAAGACAAGTATAACTCCACTGGCAATAGACTGCTCAACCTTAACTACTTCATAGATGTTTGTGGTAACTAACTAGCTATTGTTCGAGTTTATTTTTAACGGCCACAGCTCTCTGTCACACACAAAAAAAAACCCACACACACTAAAGTAGCTCCATGTGAGCGAGAGATCGCCACTGTTTTTCAAATGAATAAGACCAAAACAAGCTGAACACACCTACAGTGTTGATAAGACTTCAAGTTCACCCACTGCACCGTCACCGCTTTATCTGTGTTCCCCTGTGGAATGTTTTTTTTTTTATACTCCCTCTCCTGAAACTGTGTGTAATCTGAAACTGATGTTTGAATTATTATTATTTATTTATTTTTATTTTCTGGAAATTCATATAGATGTAGCGGAACTATTTCGTATATGATAGGAGGAGTGTGGTGTGGTGGAATTGATAGGCCACACATGTGGAGCATTCTGTCAAGGCCTAAAGTAGCGTCCCAAAAAAGCTTATTCGCGATATTGAAAAAACAAAAACATATGCCTTAATGGAAATCAAAATCTGTTCCTGGGTCAAACTGTGACATACCCTCCAAGTTTTGCGCACCCAGGCGTGGGGGCTGCTCTCAATTATTATTCAGGTTTTTTTTGGTTTTTTTTAATACAGTATGCACTTTTCTCTTTTTCAAAAGGGATGAATCAAATAAACAAAATAATGTAATTTGATTAAATCAGTGTTTTTATTGATTTATTTAATTAATAATTACTTTCATATTTTCGGGATATTGGTACAGTATATGCATTTAAATGGTGATAATGGTAATCTGTATTTGTTTGTGTGTTCTTTGTTTAGTTAGTCGTGTTATGTGCATTTTTATTTTTGTATTAACTTGGAGTTCCAAATTAACAAATGAATTGACAAAAATAGTTTAAATACAAGTAAAAAATATATTATGAAGAAAATTTTAAAAATATTTTTTCCTTTATTATTTCGGCTATATACATTTTAGTAGTTGTGTCCTATAGCTGTATATTTTTGTGTCTTTTTTGTCGTTTTTCTTTTGTGGACTGTTTAATTTGGTGTTTCAAATAGACAAATTCATTTGCAAAATACAGTTCAAAACATGTTTTTAATTTCATATATATATATATATATATATATATATATATATATATATATATATATTGGTTTCATTTATTTTGCGATTGGCTGGCAACCAGTTCAGGGTGTACCCCGCCTCCTGCCCGATGACAGTTGGGATAGGCTCCAGCACGCCCGCGACCCTAGTGAGGAGAAGCGGCTCAGAAAATGGATGGATGGTTTCATTTTTTAAATTCAATTTAAATGTACTATTAATACTTTAATGTTTTAATGGTGATAAGAGTTGTAAGCTGTTTTGTTGTTTTTGTTTTAAGTGTTTGAACATATTTTTCTACTTTAATTGATATTTATTTTATGTTTTGTGCATTTTTAAAAATACGGACTTGTGCATCTAACAGACGGAAAAAAAAGATGAAATAATAAAGATTTTTTTAAAAATGATTTTTACCTTGACATCATGGTATATCCATTTTGACGGCGACAATTTCTTTTTTTTTTTTTTTTTTACTGCTCTCAAATTATTTTGAACTTTTAAGTGAATTTTTATTTTTTCATATAGCATTTTGCACTTGGGAATGAATTCAGTGGGGCAAAGTCACAAAGTACAAATATTTTGTTTCTGTACTCAAGTAGAATTTTCAGGTGTTACTTGAGTATTTAGGTTTTACTTTCTGCATTTGACAACGTTTACCTTTTTACTACTGATACTTTATCAAACTAGTCCCTATTGTTCAACCTCAATATACAGTATGTAAAGGTGCGTGTGTGTTCAGCGGTTGGACTCTTGCAGATGACGCGATGGTGTGTGCCGTGCGCGCGCACATAAAGGATGGCCTGCGCTTCCACGCGCGCTCACACTCCACCAGACAAATCAGTCGGTCACACCGCGGAGGCTGCACTCACATCGGACACTTTGCGGTGGATCGTCACGCCGAGCCGCGATACTATCCTGGTGGTCCTGGGCGCTGGGAAGTGCATGATTTTCGGGGTCGGGGGGCAAGCAGCTCATCGCTCTACGCGTGCGTGTGGTGGGGGTCCACAAAGGAAAGTGGGGGGCGCGCTCGCCTTCCTCTCAGGTGCACACGACGCAGCTGAGGATGCAGAAGTCACCCGTGGAAGATGCCAACTTTCTCTCGAGGTTCTTCTTCTGGTACGTTCCACGATTCTCGTGCGTGTACTCGCGCCAGTCGTGTTCTTTTTATTTTTCCAGAGGTGGCAAAAGTGCTCGTGTACTGTCGTAGGCATACACATACTTGTGCTCTGCTCAATGTAGAAGTAGCGATTCAACTCCTGTCGTAAAAAGGAAAAAAGGTACAGACTGTGAAGAAATGCATTTAAAAGTACAAAAATTATTATTATTATTATTGTTATTTTACTGTCTATTATATACGATGCCCGTTTTGATAAGTTGGCATTATGCGGGGGAAAAAAGCTTCCCTGCACACTCAATAGTTGACCTCTTTTATTAACGTGCATAATACTCATACTGAGAATCAAAACACAATCTCATGCTAGCTAACATTGGTTTGACTTTTATGCGATCAAAACAACGTTTCCATAGCTTTGCTTGAGAAGTGCAACAACAAAAGTGCTACATTAGCTAATGCTAACAACTAACTAAAATATTATTGTGTGCGGGTTTTTTTTTTTTTTTTTTTTTTAGATAAGAATGAGATTATTATTTTTTTCGAATCCAGACGCTGGTGGTTTTTAGGCGAGCACAAGACACGGCACATTCAGCGATAATCATTCGTGGAGCTGTCAACCTCAAACAATTGTCTTAAATAAGGCCATGGATGGGGAATAACTTGCTTCTCCAAATAATCATTAATGCTTCCCGGTTCAACTTCCTCCATGTTGCCGCTGTCCACGTTTTTTCCAAAGAGGATCCCAATCGATCAATCATGAGGTCCACTGCAATTGACTTAGCTTATTTACATCATTTTATTTGATGTCATCTGCCAGGGTTGAAAAAAGTAACAACCCGATTTTGACAAAGTAAGGACTATAGAAAGTACAGCTATAGGTTTTCAAAGTAGGGAGTTCAAGTAAAAAGGTGTGAGAAAAACACTCAAGTAAAGTACAGATACCTAAAAGAATCTATATAAGTAGAGTACTTCGTTACGTCCCACCACTGTATTATATGGTAGGGGGTGCTGTAGAAAATGTATGCATTCACCGTCAAAGAGTGTTTAAACCAGAGGTTGGCAAACTTTGGCGCTCAAGGACAGATGAGCCACGCCATTTGTAGATGAAGTATTTGTATTTGCTTTTATTTGCTGTCTGCAGCCAGGTCGGCGTTGCTAGTGAGACTTACCTGGATAAATAAAGGTTGAATCGATCAATACAAAACTGTGTATTCAAATGTGAAATTATTCATTGTCGTTTTAAAAAATATAAATTAAATAAATATTGTATACAGTATTTACTAATATTTGCATATTTTATTGTTTACAATAAATCATATTTTATTTATATAAATGCAAAATAGATGTAAAGCAGTTCATTTTAATAACATAATTAATTCTCATTTTTAATTTTATTATCAATAATAAATTACCATGTATTAATTATGCAATTACATTACATTACAATGTTGTATAAAACTGTTTTATTATTGCAATTTTGTTATTCTTTAATAAATCTATTAACAATTTATTTAATTTTATAAATAAATAAAAAGTGAAAATATGTAAGAGTTCATTTCAATAATATGTATGTATATGTAATGTTTTAATTTTCCAGGTTTTTTTGTATTTCATTATTTACAATCTATTGAATAATTATTGAATCAGATAAATGAATAAAAATAATAAATACATTTGAACTAACCAATTTTAGGGAAAAAAAGGGCTCCATTAATGCAAGAATCTTTCAGACCTCTTGATCTTGTTGTGGATGTTTTAACTTGCTTAACTGCTGTACAAGTGCAAAACAAAAACGGTTAACCACTGTTAGCTACCCCTGGTAGTCTGTTTTAGCGGTAATAGCAGGTGACAGTGCATGCGTTGACTGGTGTCTTACTGTTGTGAATGTGACATCACTTCCTGTTTATATTTTTCTTTTGACCCTCATGTTTGTTTTATGGGCCAATGGGACCAGCTGCATGTTCAATGCGATTTTTTTTAAATGTATAAAATAAGATGGAATTAACAAAAGTAAGGCCCACTGAAGTTTTATTCTAAGATTTCTGTAAAAAAAAAAAAAATACATAAAAATCTTGCTTTTTATGTCAGTTGACCCTTGGCATGTTTAAGGCAAACATAATCCAAACAAATATATCATAAAATAAAAAGAAAAGGACAGAAATACGGCCAGCAGAAGACGTAAAAAAAAAAAAAATAGTGTATTGTACCTATAAAAAAAAATCTAGATTTGTACAGATCAATTTGACCCACACTATAGCAGGAGGCTTTTTACAGTCCTAGTTGAGGCTGCTCCTTCTTTTGTAATAAATAGAATGCACAAAAAAAAAGACCAAAGAGACATAAAAAAGCCCACATAAAGTGATTCTTGCTGATGTTTCGTGCAACTTTCAAGGTGTATTTTTTTGTTGAATATTTTAACTTGTTTTAGTTTTTGTTGCATCATTAACGACTTTTTTTTTTTGACAACGTTTTGTGTTTTTGCTCAGGTGGACGTCTCCGCTGCTCAGGAAGGGCTTCAAGAAGAAGTTGGACCTCACTGATGTTTATAAAGCTCCTTCATACGATCTTGCCGGGAACCTCTCCGAGCGGCTCGAAAGGTTTGAGGACACCCTTCAGCCTAGTTGACAATTACTGTATATCCACACTTGTGCTCTAATTTGAACCCAAAAGTAGAGCATCCTTCATTTTTTCTGCCTCAACTTTAAGCCCAACGTGTCTTTTGGTGTTTGTATTGTTGTCCCGACGTGTGCCCTTTCTTTCATCTGCTTACAGTGGCAGGACGTCTTGCCTGCTTCCCTCAGTGCCCACTTCAAATACGGGCTGGCATTTAAACGTGCTCGGATGTAAACTGAAGCCGTGTGTGCCAAACAAACACAACTGTTTTTGTCTTTTTCATGTTCTATATGCCTTTAATGCTTTCTAATTCTGTAATTAACATTTTTAAGCCTCACAACATCACAACAGAGATGACACACCCCCTTGTTCCCCTGTAAACTCCCCTCCAAAATAATACGCACACAAAGTGTTTGATGAGGATCTGACCTTTTGGAGATGACTTACTAGAGTTTCCCATTTTATGGCTCTGGCCGCAAAGTGACGAAAATTCAAACTTTTCACCATTTCCCATCAGCCATCTAGTGTGAGTGCTTTCTATTAGCTATCTAGCTAGCTCTAAAATGGCCAGTTCAATCAAAAATGGTAGACTTCCTGTATCTTTTCAGGTTTGACTTCTTGAGACATTTTTATGGATATAGCCTTGATAGAGACATGCATACCAAATTTCATGTTGCTAATTGAAACTCGTTTTGGGGGCTGAATTTCCCAAATATTCTGGGGTGCAGTACTGAACGAATGGCTAATCATCGCACTTTGCTGCCATGTTGCAAGCAATGGCAAAACAATGGAAATTAATGGCTATATCGCGTCACTCTTATGTCTAACGTACATGCTTTGAATTTGGAAGCAATTGGAACAAATCTTTTGTACAACTTTGCCCTGGAATGACTCTCCCCTTTAAACGAAAAAGCTCTTTTTGGGGATATTTTGAAAAGTCAGTCCCAGAAGCCAATTTCACTTTCCAACATGGAATTTGGTAGATATGGCTATCATCAGTATACCCTCAATAAATTCTCAAAAAGCCATGCCAGAAAAGGCACAAGACGTCTGCCATTTTGGTTAGAAGGGGCCATTTTAGGGGTTATTTCTCGGGATGCTTCAAAGACAAACTAATCATTTCGGGAGTACCTCCGGGGATGTTTTAAAAATTGTATTCAATATCATGAGTAGACGCACAAAAAAGTCTCAAGAACCCATATTGGAAAAGACACAGGCAGTCTGACATTTTCATTTCAAGTCATCATTTTAGGGTTCATTTCCAGAGATTGTTTAAAGGTGAACCTGTCCTTCCCCCCCCAGGAATGAATGTTTTGAAAATTCAGCTCTTGAAGCCAGTTTCACTTAGCGACATGAATTGTGATAGCCATCTCTATCATGAATAGACCCACAAAAAACAAATTCCTTGTGTGTTTTGGACATACTTGGCAAATAAAGATGATTCTGATTCTGATTCTGAAAAAGTCCTGCGAAGTAATTCCTGAAAAAACACAGGAAGTCTGCCATTTTGGTTTGCAGCGGCTGTTTTAAGGTCTTTTGGGCCACTTCCAGGGGTCTTTTAGATAGGAACGCCTACAGATTTTGTGTGATTGCTACCAAATTTGAAGATACTGTATATAAGATATAGTATACTAGACAAATGGACAACCCCATGAGTTTTCATCATTGCATGTGGGCGAAGCATGGTGGCAGAATTTGATGAAACTGGCCATAAAACACGTAACTAATCAGTCAGCGCCACAGTGTGTCCTTGACTCCCTGACAGTAGGCGCTAAAAAAGTCGACCTTTTAAAAAAAAAAGTACGCCAGTGAGTGATTGGCTTCATTATTTTGGGCCAGCAAGACAGTAAAAAGGCTTCTGGGAACGTGAACTTTATCTTCCCTTAAAAGCTGCACATCACTCGCTGGGGTCGAGAAAAACACTCGATGAAAGAGCTGGAAGGCAGGGACAACAAAGTAAGACACCGACAGGAAATGAAAAGTCAAGAAAATGTGGAGTTTGTTTGCAGTGATCGCTGCTGCTAATGCTTCTGCGAAGACTGCTGCCACTGATGTTTGTCATGGCAAAATATAATATATGCATAGTTTGTCAAACATAGTCTTTTTGTCAGCAAATATAATGTTTATATAATGGCATAACGTTGTACTTAGTTACATTGGTAACTAGCCTGCAAAAAAACCTTTAAAACATACAGTATAGTCTTTTAATGCTAATTATAATGTTAATTTCACCTTATATACAGTATATATTGTAGGTCTGTTTTTGATGCGAAACATTATTTTCAGGGCCTAGTATAGCCCTGTTAATAAATGTAGCATTTTCATCGCATCACATTGACACTTACTATACATCAGCTTTGTCTTTTAACTTACAATGTTTTCTGTGGTCTAACATAAACTTTTTGTGAGCAAATATAGTGTTTTAATTGCATAATATTGCATTTAAATTGGAGACATCCCTGTTTAACCAAAGAAATATAGTTTTAATGGTAACATATAGTATAGGCTTTTTAAGGCAGAATACAACGTTACTTTGGTCTAATCTGTAACATTTTGTGATCAAACTGTAGTGTGTTAATGACAACATTACTTGGGGAAACTTCCCTTTTAAGGTGAAATATAATGTTTTGCAGACTAATATAGCCCTTTCCAAGACAGGCTGAGTGTTTTTGAGGTAAAAATATAACTCTAATAGATAAATGTAGCCTTTTCATGAGCAAAAATAGGGTGTTGTGTTTTAATGGTGTAACACTGTATTTACATCGACAACTAGGCTGTTGAAAACAAAGATACTCGTATATAGTTTTAATGCCAGCATATAGCCTTTTAATGCATTATACAATGTTACTGTGGTCAAATGTAGCCTTTTGGTCATCAAATGCCGCATGTTCAGCAAACAGGGAAACTAAATCTTTTTTTTTTTTTTTATGTGGACTTATACATATATCATCTTAATGGTAACATATAGTGTTTAAGGCTCAGTACAATGTTTCTGTGTCTGAAAAAATGGCACATGATTGCACTTACAAACCTACCCTGTTTAAGCAAACAGCTATCATTTTTTTAGCACCATACAGCATTTTAAACAAAAACGTGGCCTAATCTAGACTTTTCCTAAGCAAATATTGTTTTTGAGGAAAAACATACACTTTTCATAGCCCAGTATAGCCTATTTGGAGCAAATATTGTGTTTTAATGTCAGAACAATACACTACCATTTTTTGCCCAAGTAGATCATTTTGGGGTAGAAAATCAAAAATGTTTTGGGTCAACTACAGTATATGCACCTTTGAGCCAAAATATACAGTTTTTTGTGGCAAAAAAATCGCATTGTTGAAAGACTATATGCAAGATGTTGGAGTGTATCTGGGCAGTTGTGTTGTAGTAAGCTCCACCTGTGTTTCTCTGATTATCATGACACACTTCCAAATGTGGATTTCCTCCTCGAGATGCTCACTGAGCGGTATTCTTGCGAGACTTAACCCGCCAGGTTTGGCACATTTAGCTCCAACTGCACATTGTTGCACTTTTGCAGTGCTCCACTGTGGTCATCCTTCTTCTTGGCAGAATAAATCTGTCCAAACACTTTTGTCCTCCTTCTTTTAATCGCTCTTGTTGTCCACGCCGACGTCCTTCATTCGTCTTTTCATGGTGTCACTCAGCACGTCAGTCGCCTTCTAAATGAGCCCCACAGAACAAAGATGCTTCTTTGACTTTTTTTCCCCCCTGCTGTCACTGCTTGTGGGAAGCTAATACAAGTGTGAGGTAACAAGGACAACGCAGCTAACACTAATAAATGTCGAGTTTAAAAAAACATTTTTTTTTAAGTTGTGGCAAATTTAGAGGAGTCAGGAAAAAGAGTGTTTTGTACATTCTCTAGTTCCACACACTTTCTGCTGTTTCCAATTTTCCTCAGTTTGTTTGTATTTGGAAGAAAGTATATCATATATTGAGTGGGCGCACAGTGGCCGACTGGTTAGAGCGTCAGCCTCACAGTTCTGAGGACCCGGGTTCAATCCCTGGCCCCGCCTGTGTGGGAGAGGATAGCTGGGAGAGGCTCCAGCACGCCCGCGACCCTTGTGAGGATAAAGCGGTACAAAAAAATGGATGGATATATTGAGGTTCATCAGTCGAACCCCAGCTATTTCGCGCTTCTATTATGCAATCGTTTTTTAATGGGTTTTTGTAGTATACGTACTTACTGTAATGCCCTCACGTGGGAAAGGAGAGCCACAATTTGCCGAAGCACTTTTCAGCTATTTTTTTTTTTAACATCTGGAGAACAATAAAACACGCGAACGCTCTCACAGCACACTCATGAGGAGCTGCTGGCAGCCACACCTCACGCCCAGTCACACATACAGACTTGCTGATGTCACCCAATCAGGCCCCGCCTCTTAGAGGCACATGCATGTGTCTAACACAGACAATACAACATACAGTATTTGCATTTTTGTTTTCAAATACGTTTACAATGTGTTTAAAAGGTGTGTTTTAATACATTTGAGTGCACTTTAATAGGATTGAATGCGTTTAAAGTGTGTGTGAGGGGTTAAAAAACTTTTATGTTTATTTTTTATTATATTCTATTTTCACATATTGTGTGTAGGTTTGGGATGGGTCTCTGTAACTTTCCTTGCAGATTTCTTTATGAAAGACACGAATCAGTGCATACATCTTCTTAAGTCAAGAAAATGGTTTCTTGTCTGATTAAAATGTTAACTGGTCATGTTGTAATGTAATTATCCTGAACTCTGCTGGTAAAACTGTGTGATCACATGTTGTTGTTCTGTTGTCCGTGCAGAGAATGGGACAGAGAAGTGGCCTCGGCCAAGAACAAACCTAGGCTGATCCGAGCATTAGCACGATGCTTCGTCTGCCCCTTTGCCTTCTTTGGGGTCCTCCTCTACTTTGGGGTCAGTTATCTTCTTTATTTGTTTGAAGATAGATAGATAGATAGATAGATAGATAGATAGATAGATAGATAGATAGATAGATAGATAGATAGATAGATAGATAGACAGACAGACAGACAGACGTGCAATGTGAAAGTGACGTGCAATGTAAAATATGTGCCATGGCTGAAAAAAAGGTTGGGAAACCATTTTTAAAAATGTCCATATTATGATCTATGAATACCAGGAGATGAACATTATTGGAAGAAACCTTTGACACCTTCCAAAGGTTCCTAAATGTTTCCTGATTAAGCATGAAGTTCAGCCAACCTGGCCCGTACATAATGACCAACACAACGTAATAAAAATGTCAAACATGTGGCACCATTGTGTCGAGGAGGATTTGATGATGAGTGGCGCTTGAATCCATTTGTTCTCTTCTTACTATCTGCTCTCTTCTCAAAGGAGGCCTCCAAGACGGTGCAGCCTCAGCTTCTAGGGCGCATCATTGCCTCCTTTGACCCCTTCCACGCACCGGAGCGCAGTCAGGGATACTTCCTGGCACTGGGCCTCTGCCTACTCTTCACCGCGCGCTTCCTGCTGCTGCAGCCGGCCATCTTTGGCCTGCATCACCTGGGCATGCAGATCCGCATCGCCCTTTTCAGCCTGATCTACAAGAAGGTGAGGACCGAGTGCTTGCTGGAGGCCATTTTACATCAACATCTGTACCAAAACAAGCCTCAAATTGGGGGAAGCCAAAATTGGTTTGTCCGCTGGATGGAGTAGTCAATATAAAGTATACAAAGTACACAGAGGTAAGAGTTACTGCGTCTATCCATTTCTGGCAGAAGGGCAGACGCCATCACAGACGAGAAGTTTGGTCAAGATCTGACCTTGTGGAGTGATGAGAATTTCCTGTTTTTTATGGCATGTCATCAAACTTCTCAGCTATGGTGTAAAAGATTTTCAGTATAGCGTCATCCATCTGTTTCAATTTCAACAATTCAGTTTTTTTTCTGTCAATATGGGTTGCTGTGTGTACATAAATGTGGAAAAAAACAAACTTAAATGATTTTAGCAAATGGCTGCAATATAAAAAAGAGTGAAAGTTTTCAGGGGGTCTGTATACTTTCCGTACCCACTGTATATGGGTATATATATATATGTGTGTGTGTGTGTGTGTATATATATATGTATGTATATATATGTGAAGCTGATGATCTGTGAAGCAGATGTGCTAACCAGTCGGTCACCGTGCCGGCTTTATATGCATGTATATATATATATATACACACACACACACACACACACACACACACTCACACACACACACACACACACACACACACACACACACACACACACACACACACACACACACACACACACACACACACACACACACACACACACACACACATACATGCATATACAGCCGGCACGGTGACCGACTGGTTAGCACATCTGCTTCACAGTTCTGGGGACCGGGGTTCAAATCCCGGCCCTGCCTGTATAGAGTTTGCATGTTCGCCCCGTGCCTGGGTGGGTTTCCTCCCACATCCCAAAAACATGCATGGGAGGTTGATTGAAGATTCTAAATTGCCCGTAGGTGTGAATGTGAGTGCGAATGGTTGTTTGTTTCTATGTGCCTTGCGATTGGCTGGCAACCGGTTCAGGGTGTACCCCGCCTCCCGCCCGAAGATAGCTGGGATAGGCTCCAGCACGCCCGCGACCCTAGTGAGGAGAAGCGGCTCAGAAAATGGATGGATGGATGGATATATATATATATATATATATATAAACAATTTGTTGATTAATAACTCCTTTTGTAATCAGAAGTCAAGCATAATAGTTTGATCAGCCTTTGTTCAAGTTACTTTAAAAGGGGTTTTGGTAATGAAAAATGCTTGCAATATCTCAACTTTATGATTTGTTACATTAGACAATTTGAAAGTTTGGTACAGATTTGAGCAAGAATCATGGACATGAATACCGAATTTCATGTAGCTATATGAAACTAGCTTTGGGGTTTGGGAAAAACAAAACAATTCTATTGGGCGCTACCAAGATCATCTCTGAGGAACCCTGGAAATTAGCTGAAAAGGGACGCTTCGCACCAAAATGGCAAACTTGCTGTGTGTTTTCAAGCATGGCTTGTGAGACTTTTTTGTGGTCTATTCATGATAGACATGCCTACCAATTTTTGTGATGCTAATGAAACTGGCTTTGGGGGTTGAATTAAAAAAACACACACACACACGTACCACCATGTACCCAATGTGTCTTTGAAATGTTATGGTTTTCCCATGATAAAATGTGACTCATCAGAACAAGACAACCCAGCCGATTAGATTACAAACACTTTGTATTGTTAGTTCACATGCAGCAATTAGTCACCACCGCATTCATCACGCCTGACCCAATGTTCCTACAAAGTCTGGCTAGTCTGCGAGGGGTTTGGGAGGTTGTCTTAACTTGAACCTTTTCTTGTCTTTCATTTTGTGCAGACTCTAAAGCTGTCCAGCCGGGTCTTGGATAAAATTAGCACGGGTCAGCTGGTCAGTCTGATGTCAGCCCACCTCAACAAGCTGGACGAGGTGAGTGCGCGAATGTAAAGACACAAAATACATTCACACTGAAGCATAGAACACAGTGTTGTCCAGAACGGTTGAAGGCAAATTTTGTTCCTAAAACCAAAAAACTAATACAGATAAATGGATAAAGCTATGCCGTTATCACATTGTGCCTGGTCTGAGAGGACCAATTTACTATCTAATTAATTAATGAAGCTATGCACTCTTCTGCATAGTCATTTGATGTCAGGTACTTAATGCTGTAAACCCAAACGGGGAACGTCTTGTTTTCAGACATGGCCTTTTGAGACTATTTTGGATAGACATGCCTTTCAAATTTCATGTTGCTAAGTGACACTAGCTTTGGGCGCCAAATTAAAAAAAAAATCCTTTAAGTTAAAATGGGCCTGAAATGGCCACTTCAAACTAAAATGGCACATGTCATGTGTCTTTTTGGGCATAGCTTCTCTAGTCTTTTTTGTGTCCCTGCTCTTGATAGACATGTCAACCAAATGTTTTATTGCTAAGTGAAACTAGCTTTGGGGGCTAAATTTTCAAAGCATAACAGAGAGTTACAAAGCTAACAAGTTTGTCTTTGAAGGATCCCTGAAACTGACTCTAAAATGTGGCAGACTTCCTGTGTCTTTTTGGATATGGCTTCTTGAGATTGTTTTGTGCTTTTGCTCATTATAGACGTAACTACCAAATTCCATTTTACTATATGAAACTGGCTTTGGGGGCTGAAATTTCAAATGTTTCCATCAGGCACTACCAAGCCAAGTTTGCCAGGGATGGAGGGGTACTCTAATAGATAACTTTGTCATGCTTAGCGACGGTACCTAAGGAGGGGATAGGTGGGCTTGGTCTATTGGAGCACAATAGAAGTTTGACAGTAAACAATGGCGTAGCAATTGTGTTTCCGGGAGGTGACAACCAACAGTGGCCGATGATGCAACAACATAGCTGCAGGGTTGAAGGCAGCGAGGTCTCGAGGACACGTTGAATGTGGAAGCACTCTGAAACTCGCTGACGCACAATTAGCGCCTGCCTCCAATGTGGCTGTTTGAGGGATGTGGGGCAGCTACAAACTGTGGGAAAGACCAGGAATATTTTTATTTTTTCACACCAATACTGCACCGGACACTTCTAGGAAGAGGAATACGCGATTACACAGCATTTTTCATTGACACTTATATATTTATTTATTAGTTTTTTTGTGTTTATTTTTTTTCACTCTTACATACTGTACTGTATGTCGCCTGACATCTTTAATATGTAAACCACGTTTTAGGTTAATATATGAACTCAAACAAGCTATTGTAACTACAGTACACTGGTGGAGGTAATAATGCTCTTCCTCTATGTGTGTATTGGTAGAGCTTGGGCCTGGCGCACTTTGTGTGGATCACGCCCCTGCAGTGCATCCTGTGCGTGGGTTTAATCTGGGAACTGATCGAGGTAAACGGTTTCTGTGCGCTGGCATCTCTCACGCTGCTCGGCATCGTCCAAGCCTGCCTCGCGCAGAAGATGGGACCTCACCGGTGGGGAACAAAAACAAAAAACACATCAGATCACATTATACTGTTTTATTGTGTGTTTGCTCTTCAGAAACGTCCTGCTTTTATGGTCCTTGTGAAAAGATTAACTTCAGAGGACATTATGGTTATGGTTGCCCTGGAATAAAATGCCTTTGTTATAATTGAAAAACTGGTGCATCTCAACATACAGATTGAGAATATGGTAGAGATATGTTTTTTCTTTCAGTAGTTGTTCAGTAGTAATTGAAAATTCTAACTCATATACAGTGGTACCTTGATTTACGAGTTTAATTTGATCCATGACCAAGCTTTTAATTTAATTTATATTTATATCAAATACATTTCTCCCAGCGGCATGGTGACCAACTGGTTAGAGCGTCTGCCTCACAGTTCTGAGGACCGGGGTTCAATCCCCGGCCCCGCCTGTGTGGAGTTTGCGTGTTCTCCCCGTGCCTGCGTGGGTTTTCCCCGGGCACTCCGGTTTCCTCCCACATCCCAAAAACATGCATGCTAGGTTAATTGACAACTCTAAATTGCCCGTAGGTGTAAATGTGAGTGCGACTGGTTGTTTTCTTATATGTTCCCTGCGATTGGCTGGCAACCAGTTCAGGGTGTACCCCGCCTCCTGCCCGATGATAGCTGGGATAGGCTCCAGCACGCCCGCGACCCTAGTGAGGAGAAGCTCCTCAGAAAATGAATGGATGGATGGATGATTAAGAAAACTGTAGCACTGTAGTATTCATGTAGACCAGATCCAATTTGTTGAGATGCACCCTGTATACAACGGTTCATTTTAACAAGCGTGCTGTAATTGGTCAATATAAAAAGGGTGAAGCGAGCGGGGATGATCAACCGCCGCCTGGCGCTCACCTCGGAGATCGTGGAAAACATCCACTCGGTGAAAGCATACGGCTGGGAGGAGGTGATGGAGACTATCATCAAAAACATCAGACAGTAAGAAAGCAAACCGCAAATACACAAAGATTTCATTTGTTCACAATGACACCTCAAGCACATCACAACATTAATAGGATGAGTTTCCTTTTGTATTTTGTACACGTTTTTATGATATTTTACAATCACCAACAAAGGAAATGTTACCGTATTTCCACATGGTAAATGTAAGATTTACCGTATAATCTAGAAATGTGTATTGTGCCTGACCATGCATATTTTAATTTTGATTTGATTTGATTTTGTATTCAAAACAAAAATAATGCTTAATTAAAACAATAACAGGAAGTAAAATCAACTTAACCAGTCCACTTGAATTTACACTGTAAAAAGTTACCACATTTTATGATAATTTCTGAATGTGTTGTTTTAAAATCCAAATTTTAGAAACTGGTGGAATTCCCTCTCGTGTGCATTAATAGTCTTGATTGATTATTAGTGCCTCATCAATCATCCAATACCATAACAACAAGATAAAAGCTCAACAGAAGTGTCCTTATGACACCATCATTAGCGTCATGTAAAATAATGTGAAATCAGTACGTTTCCATGTACCAGTAATAAAAGTAAGATCCCAACTGCAAATGTGTGTGGTGTATAAATATGCATATTTCTTTGGTTTATTTTATTCGTTTTTAATGTAATTTTCCTCTGAAAAATACGAGACATTATACCAACTTAATCAGGCCAAAGTAGCATTTTTATGTGGCTTTCTCATTAAAAAAAATCTCAGAATAACAAAACTACCTCCTAAAATTCCCCGTTGATTGTCTTAAATTATCACAACAAGAAATAATGCCAACAGAAGTGTCCTAATAACACCATAATTAAGAGCATGTAAAATTGTGTATTGTTATTTTATCCATAATTAACTATAATTATCATCAAACTATATGAAATTACATGTTTATTACACATCCTCCTCCTCCGTCTTCAGGGATGAAGTGACGCTGACGAGGAAGATAGGCTCTCTGCGCTACTTCTACAGCGCCGCCTACTTCTTCTCCGCCATCCTGGTGATCGTGTCGGCCATTGTGCCACACGCCCTCGGCAAAGGCATCATCCTGCGACGCATCTTCACCACCGCGTCGTACTGCATGGTGCTCCGGATGACGCTCACCCGCCAGCTGCCCGGCTCCATCCAGATGTGGTATGACACGATGGCGCTGGTCAACAAGATCGAGGTGGGCCAGTCACGCGCTTGTCCAGTCGAAAGTTGTTAAAAAATGCCTTCCTCAGTGAGTGTGTTTTTTTTGGGCCTGAAAAAGGATTTCTTGATGAAGGAGGAGTACCGCGTTCTGGAGTACAACCTGACCACCACCGAGCTAGAACTCATCAATGTCTCTGCTTCCTGGGACGAGGTGAGACAGTCGCGGCCGTCATTCATTTCTAAAAAAAAAAAAAATAAACGCCTCCCTCAAGCAAAAAAACAAAAAAACTAAAAAAAATTATATAAACGCCTCCCTCAAATGAGAGAATATAGATGACCCTCTCAAATAATAATAAAAAAATCACCGCCTCCTTCAAATAATAAAACAATATTTGCCTACTTCAAATAATATGATATACGTAGACACCACTCTCAAATATTATAAAAAATCAATGCCTCTCTCTCAAACATAAAATATCACAGTTTCTCTCAAATAATCATTAAAAAATAAACACCTTCCTCAAAACAATAAAAAAAGATGTCTCCCACTAATAGTAATACAAATAAATGACTCCCTCAAATATAAAAAATAAACACCTCCCTCAAATAATATAAGAAATAAACGCCTCCCTCAAATATTACAAAAAAGAAATACCTCTCATAAATAATAAAAAAAAGGCGCCTGCTTCAAATAATAATAAAAACAGATGAATAAAACAAATAATAATTTTGATAGACACTTCTCTTCACACACAGACATGAAAGATGCTGAACCCACTTAAACTATGTTGCTAACCAAAACAGTAGCACTGTGTGCGGCATACAAACTGTCTCTCAGAGAAATAAAAGTCTACTAGTGGACTGGTTGCCAGCCAGAGGCAGGGCACATAGAGGCAGACAATGGACTGGTTGCCAGTCCTTGTCGGGGCACAAATAGGCAAACAAGCATTGACACTCACATTCACACCAATGGACACTTTAGTTTTCGATAAATCTCACACACATGTTTTTGGAATGCAGGTGAAAAACTCCTGCAAGCATGAAAAGCTGACTTCAGACAGAAATGCCGTAGCCCAGATTCGAGCGCAGAGCCTCAGAACTGTGAGGCAGACGTGCTAAACACTTGCATACCGTGCTGCCCAGCATTATTATCACTATCCACAAAATTGTTCTTATTAGATAGTGTACCTAGAAATGAAACGTATGTGTGCGTGCATCCCTTGTGTGTCTGTAGGGCATCGTCGAGCTCTTTGAGAAGATTAAGCAGGAGAACAAAGCGAACGGTCATGCCAACGGCGGGCTCTTTTTCACCAACCTTTACGTGACACCCGTGCTGAAGAACATCAGCCTGTACCTGGAGAAGGGAAAGATGTTGGCGGTGGCCGGATCCACGGGCTCCGGAAAGGTGAGACTTCCTGCCCACCGTGATGCCGCCACCCTCTATAGCAGTGATTCTCAACTGTTTTCGCCTCGGGACCTGCAATTTCCTATTTTCAGTACTGTATGCGGTTGTCATCTTTTTTGGTCCAATCAGATTTCAGCCTCTATGTGCTGCCATGTCAATCTAATCTGTCCAGGGAATTCAGAATCAATCATATTGGCCGTTGTAGTTAAACTATATTAGCAACGGGACAGTTTCTTGAACCAATCTCATTCCAAATTCAACTTCACATGGCCAGTTAGCTGGCCCTCAATGACGTCAGTATTTTTCTGTCCTCTGATTGGTTGGTCAGAGCAAAACTTGTCACAGCCAACTTTGACTAGCAAAACATGTACCACTATCCCTACTTTTCAAAATGACTTCTTCAGAGGACCACTTAGAACACATTTTCTTTCCTGCAGAGTTCGCTCCTCATGTTGATCCTGGGAGAGCTGATGCCGTCCGAGGGTAAAATCCGGCACAGCGGCCGGGTGTCCTTCTCCTCGCAGACCTCCTGGATCATGCCCGGCACCATCCGCGACAACATCCTGTTTGGCCTTACCTACGACGAGTACCGATACACCTCCATTATCAAGGCCTGCCAGCTGGAGGAGGTGCGTACATTCTTTCACCAGGAAATTTCTGTTTAAACGACAGCCAGACAGAACAGGCAGGTAGTGTCAGAGCTATAACAGAAGCAGGATAACTACTGTGTGTAAGCGGTGTGAAGTTTCACACCCAACCAAAGGCGAAAGCCAGAGTGACAGTCTACTGCCTGTATAAGCCGGATTCCTACGCTTTCTCTGTTTTTCACTGTTCCGTATAAATTCCATGGACATGAAATGTGATGACGAAGTTGACCGGGAAATATTCCGACTTCTGTGCTTGTATCAGAGGCGATATGCTGTCTGAGTGAAAGGGTATTCTGTAATGCTGTAAAGGAGTTTGAAGTTTGACACTGAACCAAAGATGGGTAAATGCCAATCTGCATGTGAAAGAGGCTACAGACAAGGAATGGGGGAGCCAAGTCGACCTGGCAGGTTTCTGGCTTTTGAGGTAGTTACCGGAGTATTTTTCTGAGGCAAGAGAATGCCTGTGAGTAAGGGTATTCCAAAATGGCAAGATAGGGGTGTGAAGTTTGGCACCCCACCGTCCCGACACCCATCTGACTGAGAGACTGCGTGTTGCTGTGTGAAAGTGCACATAGTTGTGGTAATATCCTGCTTTGCTGACTTCTGTGTTAAAAAGCAAAGGCGCATAAATTCCGGTTCTTCTGCACATTTTGCGGAATCTCTGTGTGAAAAGAGGGTCTTACTGCCTTTTTTTTTTTTGACTTGACAATTTTTGGGGGGCTTCGGATGTAGTAACAGAGCCATAACAGAGGCGGTTCGCTCGCGCTACGTGTTTCTGTTTCTCTCACACACACACAAACTCTCATAAGCCTGAGTGTTGAGTGAAGACCCCCTCAGTGGAATAAGGTCCACTCTGTTGCCATGGAAATGTGCAATTCTGTCACTGGGATGTAATGTGAGCTGGTTTCTCCTCCATAATGAACGGGACAACACAGGAGACACAACTAGCTGTGTCCGCTTTAGTCACTTCAATGATGTCCATAAATACGACCTTAATCAATGGGTTACATTCAGGAAGTCACTTTACAATTATTGGAGTGATGTATTTTGGTGATAGTGTTGTTTGGTTGTAGTCACAGTGTTCTATTACAGTCGCTCTCACCAACTGTGATATACATACTGGGTTATCTACATTGAAATATATAATCCAGAAAAAAACAACAACAGTAAAATCCACTTATAAGTGAAATCCAGTTTGTGGCTTTGTTTATTTTTGGGATTTTTTATACTTAATTTAACTTTTTTTTAATTCGTATTTATTTTTCAGTTTGACAATATACATTATGTATTTTTACAAGCAGAGAAATCTGCAGACTATTTCATTTGGCAAATTTTGCTATTCAGTAAAACTTTATTTCATTTGTATTTGTTTGGCTTTAATATTTTACAACATTCACACATTTGTTTTGAAAGGCAGAAAAAGGAGTGAAATATCTAATATGGCTTTAATTATTTAGTGTATTCTTTTTTTAAATCCCAAAAAGATTTTGACAGAAAAAAAAGTGAAATATAAATTCTTTTATCTCTATATTTTCTGGAGGGATTTTAAATTAAATATGTAATTTTTATTTGATGACATTTTGCAATTCTTTCACTTTATCTTATCATATTTGTATTTGTCTTTTTCAGTTTGAAAAAGTATAGATTTTGACAGACAGAAAAATAATAAATAATGTTTTGCCTTATTGAGTTTTGTGGAATTTTGATATGAATTTTACTTTATTGTATTTTTGTCTGTGTTTTTTATTTACAAATGTATCATTAGGGAGGCAGAAAAGTAAATAATATCTATTTTTTAAATATTTTCCTTTAGTTTTATTTATTCATCTTTATTATATGAAATACTGTGATAATTATTTGACAGGCAGAGAGAATGTAATTTTGAGACATTTTGTGACGTATTGCAAAAATAAACAATACAATTAAAGATTGTATTTGTTGATTTTATTTTTAAAAATATATTTTGACAAGCAGAAAAATAAGTGAACTATCACATTTCTGGCCTTTTTTATTTCACAGAATTTTACTATTTAATATGACTAAATTATATTTGTATTTATTATTATTTAAACATGCAATGATAGTGTTTCATCTCAGTTCATTAATGTTTGATTAATTTCTCTATCTTAGCATTGTGTATTTTACCCACTTTTTTGGAATGTTTATCTTGGTTTTAGTTGTTTTAGTTTTAAAATAAAGTTATGTAATTGGTACAGAGATGTTTGTTATGGTTGTGAGCAGAGCGGAGCAGCGTTTCATGGCCACGCCACAATGGTAACTTGTGGCGCTGAGTGCACTTTAAGGTGTTTTGCTCCCAATCACATGCTGTTGCCACAGCAAACAGACACAGTGTGCACTGTCCACATGGCTCTGTGACTAGCGGCGGCCATCTTGTTCCTTCAGGACGGTGTCAAAGTGACAAAAAACAAGACAAACGCAGACAAAACATGTGTGACAGGTGATGTCGGTGTGTGTTGATGTAGAAAATGATGACTCAATGTAGAAAGCGATGACTCAACTTTACAGCCATCAATATCTTCCATACTCGGGTTGTATTAGACAGGGGTAGACAAAATTTCAGCAGTCATTTTGGGAGAAGTCGCTTGTACTCTGCCAAACTACAATGATGGTATTCGGTATGACCATTTGAGGATTCTCTGAAAGTTGGAAAAAAAAATCTCCCCTCTCACCAGTTTGACTGATCGACATCAGAAATAAACAGGAAGCAGGCCTTTTTGTTTGAAGCAGCCGAGTTATGAGAACTAGTTGAAAGTGACAAGGTAGCACACTTTTTAATAGATTTTTTTTAAAAATAAAAAATATGTGATGATGAACAATGAATAAAATTGCAAATAAATTTGAACATTACAAGATATGACACAGTTTTTTAACTTTTTTTTTGTGTTGAATGCTAAAAATTTCATGTTTAAAAAATGTGATACGACACTACAGTAATACTAGTAACTTTTTGCTTTGGCACCGGTAACGCCAAGCTTAGACTTGGACAGTTTTTCTCTTTCTTTTAAATATTGACACAGTAAACAAGTGATTAGCACATCTCCCTCACAGTTCTGAGGGTGTGGTTTTCGAATCCGGGTTCTGGCCTTCCTGCGTGAGGTTTGCATGTTCTCCCCTTGATTGTGTGAGTTTTCACAGTTCCTCCCTCAATCCGAAAAACATGCATATTTGGTTCACTGAAGATTCTAAATTGTCCATAGGTGTGAATATGAGTGTGAATGGTCATCTACAGTATATGAGCCCTGCGGGTGAATGTTGTAGGCCGCCTCTTAACAACGGTTGCCGCGGAAACTGTAGAAGGGGGCGTTGATGCCCCAAAATCCCACCGTCCGCCCTCCCTCTGCACACCACTGTGGAGAGCAAAGAATTTTTTGTATTTAAAGTTTCAGAACCACTGACCTATTGAAGCGGTTTAAGCATGTTTCATAAGGTGAAGGCCCCACCTCTTCCTTCCACTTTTCTGTTTGTGATCCTTGTCATAGAAGCTTGAAATAGTTTTCACCTAAAGGTGTTCCAAATTAGGTTGGGGGATAAAGAAAAAGGCGTTTCCACAGCAACCACGCCAGGCAGTAGCTGCAACTGCTTGGTCCGAGCGGAGCCGACCGACTGACTGTAATTCCTGCCCATTGTTGCCCCCCGAAAGCAGCAGACAGACCAGCAGTGGGGGGTGGTCTCCCCCACTGTAAAGTCCAAAAAGCCTCCCTGCACAGCTGCTTTATATTGCTTGTTTATATGAGACGAGTTTGATTACTAGCTGTTAAATCTGCTGTTAACTTGGTCCCTCATGCGCTGCCGTCAGGAGGCCGGACGTCCCGCTCCAAAAAGGTAGGAAGTTTTAACCATGATCACAATTTCTATGTCTATACCACTTGTGTCCATCCCAACTGTGCTTCCTGGTGATCTGTGTAGGCTTGTGAGAATGAATAATAGTTGGTTAAAAACTAAATCTAAGTATAACTGTATATATATACTGTACCTGAGTGTACCATTAACCCACCTTGTTTCCTTAAACACCAAAAACAGAAAAAGAATTTCAGCGAGTAAGTGTGCCCAGCTGTCTGTTTAGTAATTTAAAAACAATATTAAAAATAAAGAAAACTACCTAAAAATGGTTTACATTAAAAAAAACAAAAAAAACAAGAAGTTTTATTTATTTTTGAAATTTTAAACATGAAAAACATGTCGGTTTGACTTGCAATATGATAGGAGTGTTAACTATGACATGACATCAAAAAGCCTGATTCAAGACAATTAAAATACGACTGATGCACCCCTTCTGTGCACACACCTGTGAAAAAAAATCTAAACAAACTTGTTTACAGACGATAGAGGCACAGTTTTGTTACTTGTTTTTTCGTTTGTTTGTTTGTTTTTGGGGTGGGCTGGTGGGGGGATATTTTGAATGCCATACAAAGAAATGCCCATTCTTAAACAGTTTATTTTGTAAAAGAAAAAAAAAATTCTCTGTAAATGTATACACTTTTTAAATCAAACTGGCCTTTTCCAACTTTGATTGGAATTCCATCTTACCCTTGATATATATTTTTAATGAGCGCCACTCAACATATTAAAAAGTCACTATGGGAATTTCACACATTGTTGTCACGTGTTGTTGTGCTTTACTTTTCCATAAACACTGATTCATTTTAGTGTTTGAGGTGGTTTCGTGCACTGAAGTATTGTTTTCATTCCAGCACTATCACAACGCACTGATAAATTTTGAACAAATTTTTTTCAGAGAAAATGTAACACTGAGTACTCTGTAGCTTAGCACAGTGATTTCATGATTTCATTATCAAACGTTGATATCGTGATGATGTGCTGTGCCCGTGTAGGACTTTGCATTGTTGCCCGACAAGGACAAGACGTTGCTCGGCGAAGGAGGCGTCACCCTCAGCGGCGGTCAGAGGGCCCGCCTTGGCTTGGCCAGGTACTTCCTGTCTCATACTTTCTTCCTGTTATCTTTCTTAAAGCTGAAGTTTGCAGTTTAAAAAAGAAAACAAACAAAAAAAACGTTTTGTCATACAAGTTAAAACTGCCTCTGAGTTCAGTGAGGTCATGGAGGCCAACTTCTGACAAATTCTGGTCCATCGTCCAACATCTCAAGAGGGCTAAGCACTGTACCGTCAAAAATGTGTATACTGGAGACGGGGTGCTGATGACCTCAACTCGGGACGTTGTGAGTCGGTAGGCCAAATACTTCAAAGACTTTCTCGGTTCAACCGACACGCCTTCCTTTGAGGAAGCAGATTCTGGGGACTCTGAGGTGGGCTCTCCTATCTCTGCGGTTGAGGTCACCGAGGTGGTTAAAAAGCTCCTCGGTGGCAGGGCCTGGGGGGCGGGTGGATGAGATCCGGCCGGAGTTCCTAAAAGCTCTGGATGTTGTAGGGCTGTCCTGGCTGACACGCCTCTGCAACATCACATGGACATCGGGTACCGTGCCTCTGGATTGGCAGACCGGGGTGGTGATTCCCCTTTTTAAGAAGGGGGACCGGAGGGTGTGTTCCAACTACAGGGGGACTTACACTCCTCAGTCTCCCTGGTAAGGTCAGGGCTTCTGGAGAGGAAAGTCAGTCGGGAAGTTGAATGAGTTTCGGTACTCTTTGCCCATTTTCCCGTTTTTTCTCCTGTAAGGAGTTGAAAGTCAAAATTCACAACAGGTGGCCTCTCTGTATCACGGAATTTGACCTGTTGGTCAAAATGGGTCGGGAAAATATCCGTCGAGAAGATATCCGTCGCGATAAATTGAGGCTTTCACTTACAGGAAACGTGTTCACTAAAAGTGTTTTATGGTATCCAATCTAATTCTCTCTGAAGTCTTACTAGTGTTTTATGGACCCCATCAAATGTGTGCGTGCGCGCGTGGGGTGTGTGTATAGGTGTGTGTGTGTGTGTCTTGCAAGTCTCACATTGTTCTGCATTATTTATGTGTTTTATTTATTGCAAAAAGTGTCCTCTGTGGGTTGAGTTTAAAGCCCCGTCACCGTCAATGAAGCTCATTTCCTCCTGCAAATGCCCAACTTGTCCATTTATTTTCTGACATGACAAATACTATCTTTTTGTAATATGTGTTATTGTTTGTGCGTGTGTGTTTGCGTGTGTGTGTGTGTGTGTGTGTGTGTACAGGGCAGTCTACAAAGATGCAGACTTGTACCTGTTGGATGCACCTTTCACACATTTGGACATTGTGACTGAGAAAGAGATCTTTGAGAAGTAATGTATCATAAATCAAATCAATTCATACATAACTAATTCACACTCATTAAATGTGCTTCTAGTCTCCTCATAAGACAAAAATAACAGGTTCAGCGTTGCGATGCTAACTATTGTGTTCATGTGAGAGAGCAACGGGCTATTGTAGCAATATAAGGTATAATACCAACTTGAACAATGTTTGAAAACTCAAGCAAGGTATCGTTTTTTTGTTTGTTTGTTTAGTTTTTTTTCCATGAAAAGTTGTCATTTTGGAGGTGGTGGGATTCCGCCCGACAGTGACAATATATAAAATATGATTATGATTACGGCCACTTCACATTATAGTACATTCCTTTTTCCACACCAGCTATGCAGTGAATTTGGTCTCCACTTCTGCCACTGACGTCACACCAAGACATGCGGGCGGGATTTGGTGATGAAAAAGCGCTGTTCCAAGGGCAATTAGTTAGATTCCCTTCATATTGTGCAACATTGATATGATATAGAGCTGCTCGTCAGTGCACATGCATCCGTTTCTATCCCTGTTGCTATCCTTGTGAAGCATGGCAGATGAGCTGAAAGGGGACGTGGGTGAAAACTAAAAGAAATGGGGATAGTCTGGGGTTTTGCATGTCATCCACTCCCATTCATTTGAATTGAACCTGCTGCGATGATCATCACTGGCAACAATGAATGCAAGCTTCGCTGTTTCATTCGACTGTTACATCATAAATTATGATTATAGTTAAGTATTGTTGTAAAACACAACATATTTATACTTTATATACTGTATTTGTATGGCTTGACAGCGGCTGAGACACGGAAATGTCGAGTTGTCATTCAGCTGAGTTGAGTGGGTGGGTACCAACCACGAAGTGGGCAGGTACTTGAATATTAATTGACAAAACTCAGTCAAAGTCACACTGTCAGTGTTTTCAAATCCACCCGTTTTGCAAGCCTTATGCCGTTTATTGCCTTTTGCATTCAATCGACAAACAGGATAGATGTCAAACTTAAACTATGTCACTTACTCATTTTGCACTACCGTAATTTCTCGTGTATAATGCACACTCATGTATAATACGCACCCCCAAAGTTGACCTCAAAATTCTGGAAAACCCTTCTCCCTATGTATAACGCATTTCAAGATAATTTTTACAATGCATTTTTACAATGCATGATTTTGCTTCTACCCATATGATCATAACATGAAGTTTTTTCAAATAATTGTTCTGAAATTAAGCCCTTTATGTGAGCGTGTAATACAATTTTATTTACTTGCTCTTATTTTGAAATTCACAGCCCTACTTTTATTTAGTAAATGAGAAAACACAGTTGTGCTCATGTGTTTGATTACCCAGGCAGAATTCGCACGATGTGTACAATTCTTTAAAAAAAACATGAAGGACCAGGTGAAACAAATTACATTTTATTTTAATGGGATTCAAATTAAACTGTCAAGCATTTCAGAAAAGCAATTACCATTAAACAAAACATAACCATAAAGAAATTAATGGTGATTGTTGTTCAGTCATTAGTCGTATTTTAAAAAAAAAAAGCAATAATTCCCAAATTCTCCATGAGTTAGTAGACTTATGAGAACAACTGTACATATATGCAGTATTGTAGGCTAAACCTTTTTCTTAACCTCTAGGTGGCGGTAGCACATTAGAATGAAAATGTACACCTTTTTCATAACCTCTAGGTGGCGGTGGCATACTAGAATGAAAGTGTACACCTATTTCATAACCTCTAGTTGGCAGTGTCATATTGGAATGAAAGTGTACTGCTTTTGCATAACCTCTAGATGGCGGCATACATTTATAAAATGTGAACTCCCCCCCCCCCCCTTTCCCCCCTTATAACTATGTATAATGCGCACGCTTCACTTTTGACAATTTTGGGGGGGGGGGAAATGTACATTATACATGAGAAATTATGGTATGTTATGCATAAAACAGTAGAAAAAAAAGATTCTGGTGAAAGGTGATCTTGAAACTTGTCACGAACGTGGTTAGGGCGAGGGCGAGTAACGCAAGGCAAGAACATGGTGGACCCAATTGCAGGGAAGCAGGGAGGCAAGGCAGGAGTGCGGGAGTCTCAAAATAATATTTAATCTTCAAAAAGGGAAAACTAAACAAAGTCCCACAACAGATACCAATCAAATCAAAGTAACAAAGAAACACTTGAATATCTAAAACTGGAAACAAACTATGACCTGTGAGTAAGACGTGGAATAGAAAGGGAGAATGACACCTGACAATAACATACCACAATGATAAAGACAACTGACGACTATGACATGGCAGAGACATGTGACAACGACAATGAACCGACAAGAACTGAAAGAAACCAGGGAACTAAATACAAACAGATAGACGAGACAACGAGGAACACCTGGACAAGACATGAGTGGCTGGAGAGAGCTGATTGGTTGACACAAAGCAGACGAGAACAGGTGGACACAACAACTTAATGAGCACACGACAAACATGGAACACAGGAAAACATGGAACAAAACTAAACACAACCCAAACCAAAACACAGACCATGACAGTACCCCCCCTCTAAAGGAACGGATCCCAGACGTTCCCCAAACAACAACCAAAAAGTCACCAACCCAGGGTGGGCGGAAGGGGGCCTGGAGGAGGGTACAGAGTCCACCCCTCAGGTCAGTCTGGTGGCCATCCAGGCCACCCAGGGTGAGGTGCTTGGCTGAGCGGTTCAGGAGGTCGTCCAGGACGCCAAGCACCAGGGTCTTTACAGGGCCATTCAGGTGGACGGCCACGGTGCCGAAGCCAATGGTAATGCAGGGGCCAGGCAATAGGGTTGGGTGGCGGCCGCTGGACGAATGCCGCCAGAGCGAGGACGGGTGACGGCCGCTGGGCGAGCGCCGCCGGAGCGAGGACGGGTGGCGGCCGCTGGACGAGAGCCGCCGGAGCGAGGACGGGTGGCGGCAGCTGGACGAGCGCCGCCGGAGCGAGGACGGGTGGCGGCCGCTGGACGAGAGCCGCCGGAGCGAGGACGGGTGGCGGCCGCTGGACGAGCGCCGCCGGAGCGGAAACCTGGCGCAGCTGCCGAGGAGCAGGAGCGGGAGCCTGCCGCAGCTGCCGAGGAGCAGGAACGGGAGCCTGCCGCAGCTGCCGAGGAGCAGGAACGGGAGCCTGCCGCAGCTGCCGAGGAGCAGGAACGGGGCCTGCAGTCGCTTCCTCAGCCTGCCGCCATTGAGGTTCGGGAGTAGAGGGTACGGGAGTGGAAGAGTGCACCAGGTCTCGGGAAGGTGAACTAGGAAAAATGGCTGGTACAGAACATGGTGGCTTGGGGGCAGGTTTGACTGGACGTGACTTAAGTGGAGCCGTGGAACAACGTGTGGGAACAGGTGAAAAATTAAGTGACTTGTGAACAGGGAAAAAACGAGGGGGCAAAATTTGACCTTTACTTGGGCGCCTCCGTTGGCCACCACGCGGCGGTCCCGGGTAGATGGCCAAACGGGTGCCCAAGAAAAGGTCCGAGGGAAAGGTTTTGGACTCACTGGGGTTGGAAATGGGGAGACGTGACAAAAACTGACGAGGACGGGATAAACTAGGGAAGGAACCAGAAAAATCTAAGTCTGTGTCAGAGTCAGAATCAGACAGAAGGTTAACTAAATCGGGGCCATCTTCACAATCAGAAAAATCAGAATCTAAAGAAACATGTGGATGTAAAATAGTAGGGCATGGTGAATAACTAGGACAAGTGGGGGGACCCGATGAAAAGGACAGAAAAGACTGAACGATTGGGCTTACTGGAGGAGGGTAGGTATGGATGGCAGGCTGAGGACGGTGGGAGGCAGTTTGGTGGTGTCCAGGGTGACGCCATCTTCTTCCCGCTGGGTCCTGTTCTGGTCGGTTCATTCTGTCACGAACGTGGTTAGGGCGAGGGCGAGTAACGCAAGGCAAGAACATGGTGGACCCAATTGCAGGGAAGCAGGGAGGCAAGGCAGGAGTGCGGGAGTCTCAAAATAATATTTAATCTTCAAAAAGGGAAAACTAAACAAAGTCCCACAACAGATACCAATCAAATCAAAGTAACAAAGAAACACTTGAATATCTAAAACTGGAAACAAACTATGACCTGTGAGTAAGACGTGGAATAGAAAGGGAGAATGACACCTGACAATAACATACCACAATGATAAAGACAACTGACGACTATGACATGGCAGAGACATGTGACAACGACAATGAACCGACAAGAACTGAAAGAAACCAGGGAACTAAATACAAACAGATAGACGAGACAACGAGGAACACCTGGACAAGACATGAGTGGCTGGAGAGAGCTGATTGGTTGACACAAAGCAGACGAGAACAGGTGGACACAACAACTTAATGAGCACACGACAAACATGGAACACAGGAAAACATGGAACAAAACTAAACACAACCCAAACCAAAACACAGACCATGACAGAAACTCTTCTTTGTGTGTGTTTCTACGTCTGTATTATACTGCTCCCAGGATGCCAAGGCGCATTCTCCAGAAGAAGCAGCACAATGTCCATAAAATTGAAGCAAAAATAATCTGGCAATTTGTTTGATTTTTATACATTCCATTTATTTATGTCACTAATGTATGTTTTTAAAAAGTACAGTATTATAGACTGTTTTTCTTACTGAAAAACACATGACAAAACCTTTGGGTTTTTTTGGGGGGGGGGGGGTCTGGAACGGATTAAAGGCATTTCCATTTTTTTCAATAGAGAAAGATGATTTGAAATACTAGTGTCTTGAGTTACAAGTGTGGTCACAGAACGAATTAAGCGCTGATCTCAAGGCACCACAGTATGTCATATCAAGTGCTGATATAAGCATTTGTTGTCAGGTGCGTGTGTAATCTGATGTCCTCCAAGACTCGTATCGTGGTGACGAGCAAGCTAGAGCACCTGAAACGCGCCGACCAGATTCTGCTACTGCATAATGGCGACTGCTACTTCTACGGCAGCTTCTCAGAGCTCCAGGCGCAGCGGCCCGACTTCAGCGCTCTGATGCTGGGCATGGAGGCATATGACAACGTCAACGCTGAGCGCCGCGGCTCCATCCTCACCGAGACACTCCGCAGGGTCTCCGTTGACGAGAGCGCCGGCTTCCGAGGCCCCGAGCCCGGGCGACAGTCTTTCCGCCACCCGCCGCCGCCTCCCATCATCAGTGGGCCCCAAGGCGGGTGCGACGGCTACCCGGAAAAGCGCAAGCAGTCACTCATCCTCAACCCGCTGGCCGCTGCCCGCAAGTTCTCCTTCATTGGGCAGCAGAACGTCAACGGGGCGGCGCCAGCGTCCATGGAGGATGCTGTTCGGGAGCTTTCCGACAGGAAGTTCTCAATGGTGCCTGAGGATGACCAGGTGGAGGAGGTGCTCCCCAGGGGGAACCTCTACCACCACGGCCTGCCCCACCTGAGCGGGCAGCGGCGCCAGTCCGTGCTGGCATTCATCACCTCCGCCCAAGGCCATGAGCGGCATGAGCAGATGCAGACGTCCTTCCAGAAGAAACTCTCCATCGCGCCATCCCACTACGACCTCCCGTCCGACCTGGACATCTACGCCCGACGCCTCTCCAAAGACAGCGTCTACGACATCAGCGAGGAAGTGGACGAAGAAGACATGGAGGTAACCACTTTGTGTGTTTGTTTTACGTATCCATCCATTTTATTAATACCAGGTATTGTTAGGGTTGCGGTTGACTTGCAGCGATCACTTTTTTATCCCAGCTGAGTTTGGGGCGAGAGGCGAAGTATATAGACAACCATTCATACTCACATTCACACCTAACTAGTTGTAGAAACCTCATGCAGTGTGCAACACAAGTGCGGTTCTGTGACAGTTGACTGCGTTGGTCTGTGTGCGGCTGGCTTTATGGGTGTGGTGTCTTGACAGCAATGCTTTGCGGACGAGCGCGAGAACGGGTTTGAGACGACGTCATGGAGCACCTACCTGCGCTACATCACCACCAACAGAAGTTTAGTCTATGTCCTCATTTTCATCTTCTTGGTCTTTGTCATTGAGGTAATTGACTCTATAAACATATCTACTCATTCTTTTTTGGGGGATTATAAATTGGGATTTATAAAAATCAAACATTTCCCTTATCTGTCCTGACTTTAGGTTGCAGGTTCAGTCATTGGCATCTACCTCATTACTGAGTAAGTATCTTCTTCCTCAAAATAGCACAAGGGGTGCACAACACTAAGTGTAGCCTGATGCCTAACCCTCTATTGAGGTGTGTCATGCATCTGACATAAGCCACCCACCTACCCCTACCTGTAATTTTACCACCCGCCCTAACACCAACCCTAACCACGCCCTATCCTATTCCTAACCCAAACGCTACCCAAACTTTACTAATAGCCCTACCACTAGCTATTACCTCTAGCCCTATTGCTAATCCTATCACTAACCCTGAGCCCTTACCCTATTCCTAACTCTTAACCTAACCGATACCCCTACTTCCAACTTCTACCTTGAATTCCTACCATAATGCCAACCCTAACTCCTAACTTAATCGTTTTAAAAATAGATAAATGCATTTTATGACATGACTAAGACATTTTTTTAAAATCTCTAATATAAAAATATACATGTTTCAAAATGATCAACTTCAGTGCCCCTGCCTACTCTACCCTTTCAGATTGAGCCTTCATTTCTGGATCCAACCTCTACCCCAAACACCCACCAATACTCATTCCCTAATCCATACGATCAACTCCTACCTCTAACATCTACCCCTAACTGCTACCTCAAACCCTACCCCATCCCTTAACCGATACCGCAACTCCTAAACCTACTCCCCCAATTTCTACTGCTAACCCTACCATTACCACAACTACAACCCCTAACCCCTACCCCCAACTCCTATCTCTAACCCCTTCCTCTAAACCTAACCCCTACCCCAACTCCTACCCCTAAGCTTTACCACTAAGGCTACGACAACTAATACACCAAACTAACTCCAACCTCACCCCTTATCCCTATCACTACAGTATCTGAATAACTAGCGTAAACCCTACAAGCTGTCATTTACTGCACCATCAGCAAAATCTGGAGAGACAGCGCCAACCCGTCCTCGCCCAACTACATTGACGAGCAACACCCCAATGCATCGTCGCCGCCCACCCACCTGGCGGTGATTGTGACGCCCACCAGCGCCTACTACATCGTCTACATCTACGTGGCAACGTCAGAGAGCGTGCTAGCGCTGGGCTTCTTCCGGGGTCTACCGCTGGTGCACACGCTGCTCACCATCTCCAAGAGGCTGCACGAGCAGATGCTCAGCTCCGTGCTGCGCGCCCCCATGGCGCTGCTCAACACCATGAAGACAGGTTAGTGATTGCTAGATTGACAGATATTGGCAAATATTGATAGTCCCCTTTATTCTGTGCCAGGCCGCATCATGAATAGATTCACCAAGGACATGGCCACTATTGACGACATGCTGCCTCTGGTCCTCTTCGATCTCATACAGGTAACGCATGCTAAGGATAGCATACGCTAAACCAGAGTTTCCCAACCTTTATTAATCTAAGGCATATATTTGACATGAGAAAAAATTTCACAGCACACCAACAAACAAAATCGGCACTAAAAGTATCTATACAGAAGGGGTTCTAAAATATTTTTTTATCCAGGGACCCTTTACAGGGAAGGATCCCCTCATAATCCTAACACCAATTAAACATAACTACTATGTACCCCTAAATGCCAGAGGAATTAAAAATTTACCTATTTTCTGGGAGAAAAAGTAATGTTATAATTTTTAAAATAAATTCTGATTTCTTTTTAAGATAAAAATGTACTCGGGTAGTTCCAAATAAGAATAGGACTTCAGTCCTGTAATAATACACCTTTTGTTCTAAAAAATATATAATCTATATATATATATAGGTGCGTGAGTGTGTGTGTGTGTGTGATGATCAGTCACAATCATATTAGAGCTTTTAATTGACCAAAAGTTTTATACAAAACAGTGACACGGAAAATGTGGGGGAAAAAAAAGAAAAAGGAAGTTTTAAAGGAATTGTGTTTTTACTAGGTGCTTTGTGGTATAAATGCACATCAGAAATTCACCCTAAATTAAAATGTTATAATTTTTCCCCTGGCACTAGCTTTCAGTGATCGTCTTGGGCGCCATCTTCACCGTGTCCATCATGCGTCCGTACATCTTTATCGCCGCCATCCCGTTGGCCGTCATCTTCGTCATCCTAAGGAAGTACTTCCTCAGGACGGGACAGCAACTCAAGCTGCTGGAGGCTGAAGGTGAAGACTAAGATTTGGTATTATAACAGGAAACAAATTACCATTTTGTATTGTTGTACCTAAAAGGCCACCCGACCCGGGTGCAGTGCGAGCTGGGCGGTGGCCGAAGGCGGGGACCTTGGCGATCCGATCCCCGGCTACAGAAGCTGGCTCTAGGGACGTGGAATTTCACCTCTCTGGCAGGGAAGGAGCCCGAGCTGATGTGTGAGGTCGAGAAGTTTCGACTAGATATAGTCGGACTCGCCTCCACGCACAGCTTGGGCTCTGGTACCAGTCCTCTCGAGAGGGGTCGGACTCTCTTCCACTCTGGAGTTGCCCACGGTGAGAGGCGCCGAGCAGGTGTGGGTATACTTATTGCTCCCCGGCTCGGCACCTGTACATTGGGATTCACCCCGGTGGACGAGAGGGTAGACTCCCTCTGCCTTCGGGTGGGGGGACGGGTCCTGACTATTGTTTGTGCCTATGCACCAAACAGCAGTTCAGAGTACCCACCCTTTTTGGAGTCCTTGGAGGGGGTGCTGGAGAGCGCTCCCACTGGGGACTCCATCGTTCTGCTGTGGGACTTCATTGCTCACGTGGGCAATGACAGTGAGGCGTGATTGGGAGGAACGCCCCCCCCCCGATCAGAGTCCGAGTGGACCATGTTCCGCGCCTCCATTGCTGAGGCGGCCGACCGGAGCTGTGACCGTAAAGTGGTTGGTGCCTGTCGTGGCGGCAATCCCTGAACCAGTTGGTGGACACCAATAGTGAGGGATGCTGTCAATCTGAAGAAGGAGTCCTATAGGGCCTTTTTGGCATGTGGGACTCCTGAGGTAGTTGATGGGTACCGGCAGGCCAAGCGGAATGCAGCTTTGGTGGTCGCTGAAGCAAAAACTCGGGCATGGGAGGAGTTCTGTGAGGCCATGTAGAAAGACTTCCGGACGGCTTCGAAGAAATTCTGGTCCACCGTCCGGCGTCTCAGGAGGGGGAAGCAGTGCACCATCAACACTATGTATGGTGGGGATGGGGCGCTGCTGACCTCGACTCGGGATGTTGTGAGCCGGTGGGGAGAATACTTCGAAGACCTCCTCAATTCCACCGACACGCCTTCCCATGAGGGAGCAGTGTCTGGGTTCTTTGAGGCGGGCTCTCCTATCTCTGGGGTTGAGGTCACCGAGGTGGCTAAAAAGCTCCTCGGTGGTAGGGCCCCGTGGGTGGATGAGATTCGCCCGGAGTTCCTCAAGGCTCTGGATGTTGTAGGGCTGCCCTGGTTAACACGGCTCTGCAACATCGCGTGGACATTGGGGACAGTGCCTCTCGATTGGCAGACTGGGGTGGTGGTCCTCCCTGGTAAGGTCTATTCAGGGGTGCTGGAGAGGAGGGTCCGTCGGGAAGTCAAATCTCAGATTCAGGAGGAGCAGTGTGGTTTTCGTCCTGGCTGTGAAACAGTGGACCAGCTCTACACTCTTGGCAGGGTCGGCGGATCGGTGCAGCGTCTGCAGTGATGTGGACTTTGTATCGATCCGTTGTGGTAAAGAAGAAGCTAAGCCGGAAGGCGAAGCTCTCGATTTACCGGTCGATCTACATTCCTACCCTCACCTATGGTCACGAGCTGTGGGTCGTGACCGAAAGAACAAGATCCAGGATACAAGCGGCCGAAATGAGTTTCCTCCGCAGGGTGTCCGGGGTCTCCCTTAGAGATAGGGTGAGAAGCTCGATCATCCGGGAGGATCTCAGAGTATAGCCGCTCCTCCTCCACATCGAGAGGAGCCAGATGAGGTGGCTGGGGCATCTGATTCGGATGCCTCCCGGACGCCTCCCTGGTGAGGCACGTCCCACCGGGAGGAGACCCCGGGGACAACCCAGGACACGCTGGAGAGACTACATCCTTCGGCTGGCCTGGGAATGCCTCAGGATCCCCCCGGAAGAGCTGGATCAAGTGGCTGGGGAGAGGGAAGTCTGGCCCTGCTAAAGCTACTGCCCCTGCGACCCGACCTCAGATAAGCGGTAGAAAATGGATGGATGGATGGATGGATGGATGGATGTACCTAAAATAATAGATTACGGTGTTCCCCGTCATGTCATGCTTTTTGCCAGTGATAATTTTTTATGGCATTTTACAGTAGACTTAATGTAATTCCCCTTGCATGTGGGAAAGGAGAGCCGCAGTTGCAGATGTATTTTTCAACCGTTTATTGAGCCAGACTAACACATAAACACAATGAGCGCACTTACAAAGAAGCTTCTGTGGGCCACAGCTCACGCCCAGACATTCACAAAGACTCGTGCCACCCGACCAGGCCCCGCCTCCTAAAGGCACATGCATTACACAAACACTGCAGTACGCACAGTATTTTGTATACATTTGATGCTTGCTATTCTTTTGTTCAAATACATTTTCAATATGTTTAAGAAGTGTAATTTAAAAAAATTAAGTGTGTTTTAATAAAATTCAAATAGCGTGCGGAAGGGGTCAAACTAAACTGTATATGGTTTCTCTATATCGTGGATTTTCACCCAATCTATCCCCAGTGATAAACAGGGATTTACTGTCTAAGAACTGATTGTAATTCTGTCAGTCTAGTACAGTAAACCTCGTGCATTTGTAGAAGTGAAAAACACGAGGGAGGAAGAGCAGAGATGAGCTGAGGGGAAATGACGGAAGAGGTGACCGCAGGAAGTGAGCCTGTGCTCTGTGTCAGAGCACAATAACATTGATATGCCGTGACACAACACTCCCTGTCGTGAGCTCACGTCTGAGCAAGTTCTGACACATTCATCATTTTACCATTTGTCCTGAACCGCTGCTTGTTTTGGGGGAATTGTTGCGCTAATATGATTGCTAATGTTTCAATGTGAAAGTGAGCAAAGAGTCATTATTCTGGTTTGTGTTTGGACGTGTTAATCAAAGTCTTGTGCTGCTTCTGCCTTTGGGTATAGGAGTTGAGGTTCGAGATAGGACTCTGGGTTAGGCTTCAGGGATCCGATATGCTGTTAGGGTTCGGGGTTAGTAATTCAGGTTTGTATTAGCGGTTACAATTATAGTGGGTTGAGGATTTTGATTTAGGGTTAGGGTTAAGGATTATGGTCAGGGTTAGGGGTAAAATGAAGGGTTTGGGTTGAGAATAGTTTTTGGAGTCTGGTTTGCATTAGGGGTTAGTGTTTAGAATAGGGTTTGGTGCAAGACTGAATAAACTCATTTACCCAGGTAATTACTTCTCAGGGCATTGAATTGATCGCCACTGGACTTTTCCGGTTGTCTTCGAAAACTACTAGGACAGCTCTAGCCTAAGTGTTGGTGTGGGAGCCCTGTCTAGCCTAAATGCATGAACTGATTAAGGCTTTTCAGATGAGAGGCAAAAGGTCTTTTCAGTTATGGTCAATTTCATGCCCTCAGAAATAGTGTTGAGAGTTCGGGTTAAGGTTAGGGTGATGATTAGGGTTTCGGATTCAGGGTTGTGGTTAGGAAAAGGGGTGATGTTTCAGGGTTATGGTTAAACCTAGGGGTTATGTTTAGGATTAGGGCTAAGGATTAAGATTAGGGTTTGGGGTTAGGTTTAAAATGGCTGTGTGACATCAGTGTTGGGATTGATCCAGGTCCAAGATTGTGGTGTTGGGCTTACAATTTGTTTTTGGTTGCTTCCTGAATGCAAGAAGAAAGTGAAGCTGACTGGAGCATCAGGACTCAGTGATGGTTCTGCTGGAGCACTGAGGGCCGCTGAGATGGGTCTGACAAAACAGAGCCTGGTTATGGGAAAGTGTTGATTTCTTTTTTTCTTTTTTAAGTCTAGCACAGGCCACTTGAAGACTAAGTCAGTTGTGTTGATGACCATCCCAATCAGATGCACGTGATTAAGTGAGGCATGTCATTAATGGTGGCTGATAAAATGTGCTGCTGACACAGATAGCGCTTAGTGTTTTTTGGACTTCCTCCTTCTCTGCCACGAGAGTGCTAAAGAGCTAAGAGTCTTTGACGTGGGGGCGCCGACCGGGATGGGACAGAATGGCATTTCCTTTATCCCCATCCTGGTAATGGCAGCAGTGGGTCCGCCCAGAAGAAGAACCTCAATCACTCATGTTGGGCTCCCGCCAGTAGATTAACTCATTGTTTGCTGGTATTGTGCTACCATCCCGTGTTGCTGTTCAGGGTTTAAAACATTAAAAATTGATTTAGCAATAACTCCTCAAACACGCAGCTAACACTAACCCCTTTCACACTGCCTTTATGCTTAAATTAGATAGCAAGGGCAGGTAGCAAGAGTGAGGCGTCGGCAGCAAGAGTTTGTTGCAAGAATCAGCAGCTATAGTAAGCAGCAAGGGCAGCAAGAATAGTCAAAAACAGTAGATTGCAAGAGTAGGAGGCTACGGTAGGTTCAGCAAGAATAGTCAGCAACAGTAGGCCTCAAGAGTCGGCCGCAAAACTCAAGAGTCAGTAGAAAGAGTTGGCAGCAACACTAGGTAACTATAGTGAGCAGCAACAGTAGGTAGCGAGAGGAGGCAGCAAGAATAGTTCGAGACAGCAGGTAGCGAGAGTCAGCAGCAACAGCAGAAAGCTATAGTAAGCAGCAACAGTAGGTAGCAAGAGTTGGTTGCAAATGTGGGTAGAGACAGTAGTCAGCAACAGTAGGTAGCTATAGTGACTATAGCTCTAACTTGCTATTGACTTTATAGTATAGTCAATAGCAAGTGTCAATAGAGAAGTGAGCAGGAATGGAGTAGTCAGCTCCAGTTGGCAGCAGGAGGAGGTGGCAGTGAGCAATAGTTCATCAGTTTCAGTTTTGAAATTGTACTCACATGTATTCAAAGTGGGCTTTTCCTTTCTCGCGTCCTGCCATGCAGCTCGCAGTACGATCTTCTCGCACGTCATCATCTCACTGAAGGGCCTGTGGACCATTCGGGCGTTCGGGCGTCAGACGTACTTCGAGATGCTCTTCCACAAGGCGCTCAATACCCACACGGCCGCCTGGTTCCACTACCTGGCCACGCTGCGCTGGTTCCTCTTCCGATGCGACGTCATCTTTGTGCTCTTCTTCACCGCCGCCGCCTTCATTGCCGTGGGAACCAACCGTGAGTCGATACTGTGCTATTAAAGAGGGGTACACACGTAACGATAACACACCTCAACACACACCACACCACAGGATAATCAGGCCTCAACGGGATCATAACCATTAACACATAATAATCACTCTTAACAGCATCAGATAATCGCTCACACCACAGGATAATGACTCTCAACACACCCCACACAACAGGATAATCACTCTTGGTACCACAGGATAATCACTCACCCCATACCACATGATAATGACTCTTAACACACGCCGCACCATATTATGGCCACACTCAACACAACCCATACCACAGGACTATCACTCTTAACACCACGTGACGTCACTCACCCCACAGCACAGGATAACGCCTCTCAGCACACCCCAAAACACGGGATAATCACTCTTAACACATTTTACCACACAGGATAATGCCTCTTAACACACCCACACCACAGCATGGTCAACACAACCCACACCAGAGCTTAATATCCATAGCCACTCTTACCACCACAGGATAATCATTCAGCCCACACCACGGGATAACTTTCAGCACACCCCATACCACAGGATAATCACTTTTAACAGATGACAATTCCTCTAAACACTACAAGATAATCACTCACGCCACACCACAGGAAAACTCTGAACACACCCTACATCATGAGAAAATCATTCTTAACACACCCCAGGATGATCAGTCTTGAGATAGACCGCACTACAGAATAATCACTCAGGATCATATTTCCACTCATCTGATTATCGGCATGCGTGTTCTCCACTTTACTAACGTCTTCATAGCTTTAGCTACGCCTCCTTATGATGGAGTACAGTCGCACAAGCGCAATAACTGACATCTACATTAGAAACCTTTTGTAGACCGAGTTTCTCTGCTGGGATGAATTAAATTTCTGAATAGCTTTCCTGAACAATAGGGAACATCGTGTATCTGTCTACGTCAATAATAATGTTGATATTGTTAAATGTCCTAAAAGAATATTTCCATGTGGCGCGATGAGTCTTATTGAGTCTTATCTGAACGCTGCAGTGTGTCCACTGCTGCAATGCTACTGGATACTATATTATGTAGCACAGGAAATGTGTGTGTGCTGGAGTATATGGAGGGGAAACACACGCACACACACACACACACACACACACACACACACACACACGCACACGTCACGTCATTGGCATTATGTGTTTTTGTTGAGAACACATTAAAGAACAATTTAGTGGCTCGTTAATAGTCTCCAACAGAGCCGTGCCTGAGTATTGTGACATCACTGCATTGTTACTGATATGTGCGTGCGTGCGTGCGTGCGTGTGCGCTTATGTTTCCACAGAGGACAAGCCGGGTGAGATCGGTATCATTGTGGCACTCGCCATGCTCATCCTGGGAACGTTCCAGTGGGCCGTCATCACCAGCATCACCGTGGACGGCCTGGTATGTAGGACACACAAACAGGAGAGTAGGCATCAAGAGTTAAGGATGTACAATAAAGAGCTGGTGTAGTCGGCAACGTATTCAGCTACCTTAGGCAGCGAGACTAATCAGCGTTTAGTCAGAGTCGGTAGCGAAAACGGTCAGAAAGTAAGCAGTAGTCAGTGTGAGTCGGCAGCGAGAGTAGGTTGCAAGAGAAGGTAGAAAGAGTATGCAGGAGAGGTAGGCAGCAACAGTTGGTAACTACAGTAGTCAGGAAGAGTACGTAACATGAAGAGGTAGCGAAAATAGAAAGAATAGGCAGCAAACGTAGGTAGTGGAAATAGTCAAAAAGAGCAGGGAGCCAAAATAGTCGGTAGCAAGAGTTGGCAGAAAAAGTAGCTGGTAAGAATATGCTAGCTACATTCGTCAGGAAGATTAGTCAGCAAGAGTACGTAGCATGATTAGGCAGCGAAAATACAACAGGCAGGAAAATTAGGTCGTGAAAATTTCAAAAAGAGTGGTCGGCAAGACTCGTCAAATAGAGTGAGTAGGCTGCAAATGTAGTCGGAGAGAGTAGGCAACTAGAGTGGTCGTGTGAGTCGGCAGCGTGAGAAGGTAGCAAGAGTAGACAGCAGTAGTAGGCAGCTGCAGGAGTCCGTAAGAGTCGTCACCGAGAGTCGCTAGCGGAAATATTCAGAGAGAGTAAAACACGAGTCCCGAGGCGGCATGAGTAGTCATCAACGTTAGTCAGTGGCATTCTATTTACTTTGGAGTCATAGCCCTCCCCCTTCTTCCCGCTCAGATGCGCTCGGTCGATCGAGTGTTCAAGTTCATCGACCTGCCGTCGGAGGAAGTGTCGGCGGGTAGAGGGGGCAAAACGGGAAGTGACCTGGTCATCGACAACCCGCACGCTCACGACTATTGGCCCAACCGAGGACAAATGGACGTGAAGGGCCTCATCGTCAAGTACACGGAGGCCGGACGCGCCATCCTCAGCGACGTCAGCTTCTCGGTGGAGGGCGGACACAGCGTCAGTTTGGATTTGATCATTGCTTCTCAAAACCAACTGTCTCACATTCACCGTCAGAAATGGTCTTATGTTCATACGCTGTCTGTCTTACATACAATGCCAGAAATACACAGTCTTCCATCAGCAAAATTCTTCAAACAAGTTTCTTGTTGTGTTCTAGGTCGGTCTTCTGGGACGTACTGGCTCAGGAAAGAGCACCTTGCTGTCAGCTCTTTTGCGTCTGGCGTCCACCGATGGCGAAATCTGCGTGGACGGGGTCTCCTGGAGCTCCGTGTCGCTTCACACCTGGAGGAAAGCCTTTGGCGTGGTGCCGCAGGTACTTGCAGTAGGCATAAACACTCGTCAGCAAGAACAGGTGCAAGGAGTCGGCGGCAGTAGTGGGTGGCGAGAGTCAGCCGCAAGGATTAGGCGGAACGAATATGAAGCAAGACAAGGCTGCAATACTACAGTAGATGTCGAGGGTCGGCCGCAAGAGGAGTCGGCGAGAATAGGCGACAAGCGTAGGGAGAAGGACCAGTCAGCAAGAATAGTCCTCCAATGTAGACATTAATGGAGCACATGCAAGGCAAAACATTCAGAATTTCCGGTGGAAAGGTCAGGTGGCGTTACAGTTTCCGTTGTCGATCTGTTCCAAGCTACTGGGATGACATCTGATGGAAAAACAACCTCATTCCTTAAATGTGTGAGGAGATATATGTGCAAGAGATATATTCAACAGCTGGTACTTTTCAAGGCCGAAATTTCATCAAAGGTTGTTACCTTTTAAAGATGAAGAGACAGCTCTTGCAGCCAACACGGCGGTGTGCCGCCACCTGCCCGCCCGTTATGTTCAGCGAATCCACTCGGCTTTGTATTTTAACACGTTTGACGGCGGCCCGGTGCTACAAAGTCAACATTCTCCGAGACCATTTCACCATCGCGGCAACAAGAATCGGCGGCAGGCGGCGCTCCGTCTCCCTCGCCGCCCGGCGCCGCTCGGCTCCGGTTGGCCGAGCGAGCCGTTCCCGTCACGAGGCTCCGGTCACGGGGGATCGAGAAACTCTCAAGCCGCGAGAACATTGATCCTGTCGCGAGTTTATGCTTTTTAAATTATAGTTTTCTTTTGTATGTTTTCATAACCCCAATTTCTTTGTATACAATGACAATCCACTTTCTATTCTATTTATGTTCAATCTTTATACGCAGCACTTTGTTACAGCTGTGGTTGTTTTTCAAAGTGCTCTATCGACAAAGTTGAGTTGAGTGTCTCAAAGATTAAGCCGTGCAAGTCTAAGTACACACGGACCTGCATGTACGACCCGCGGGAGGAGAAGCGGCTCTGAAAACGGATGGGTGGATGGACGTAATTGTCAGTAACTTTGCAGAATCCCAACAGAGCGACAGACTTGGAAGACTTTGATGCTGCCGTTGTTATTGCTACGCAAAGTTAGGCAACAAGAGTTGTCAGCAATACTAGACAGCAAGAGAAGGGAGTAAAACTAATCAACAAGACTCGTGACTATGTATGGGATTTGTATTGTGTGTAATCTCCAGAAAGTTTTCATCCTAACCGGAACATTCCGGATGAACTTGGATCCTCACGGCCGCTACAGCGACGACGAGCTGTGGAGGGTCGCTGACGAGGTACACGCGCACACACGCGCACTTGTCCGCCATCTTCGGACCACGTTAGCATTAGCTTAGCACGTGCGCACGTGTGTGTTGCTATCAGGTGGGCCTGAAGTCGGTGATCGAGCAGTTCCCCGACAAGTTGGACTTCCAGCTGGAGGACGGCGGCAACGTGCTGAGCAACGGACACAAGCAGCTCATGTGTCTGGCTCGCTCCATCCTCAGCAAAGCTCGCATTCTGCTGCTGGACGAACCCTCGTCGTACCTCGACCCCATGTCAGTCGGCACGCTCATCAGTCAGCGGATGATTGTTATTAACATGGCGCTGACCAGCTGGGGGAAAAGACAAAAGTTGGATATTTGAGAACTAAAAGTTGTAGAAGTGGGGGGGAAAAAGTAGGGGAAAATTGTATATATTTGAAAACATAAACGGCATATTTGGGAACAAGAAATTTTGTTCCCAGGAAAAAAACATTCTTGTAATTTGTTTTTTTTTTTTAAATGTACTTTTGAGGACAATTTTTTAATTTCCATATATCCACAAAAAGTATTTGGGAGGAAAATGTTGAATATTGGAGAACAAACAGATGTATAATTGAGATTATATGAGAGCAATATGATTGGGTTGAATTTGAAAACTAAAACATTTTCAAGAAAAAAGTATAATTTTTTTACAATTTTAAAAAAATATTTTTGTGAGGAATGGTGAATTATATTCAAAAAGGCAAAACGTGTATATTTGTGACCAAAAAATATATATTTTGACAAATACCTAGATTTTCTATATTTTTTTTAAAATGCGCTTTTTAGATCAATATCTATTTTTGGAAAAAAGATGTTTCCAAGTAAAGAAGTTGTATATGTATGTGAGAAGAAACAGTTGACTAGTTGACATAAAGTTGTATCTTTAAGAAAAGGAATATATTTGAAAACCTGGTTATATATTTTCAAGAAATTGTTTTGGGGACTATTTTTAATTGGAGAACAAAAAGAGCAAAACTTGTATATCTGAGATTTTTGTTTTTAACAAAAAGTTGTATCATTGTGAACAATGATACTGTATCTTTCCCCCAAAAAAGCCTGTGGATTTGAAAGCAAACATTGAATATTTGGAGGAAAAGGGTTATATATTTGATAACAAAAAGTTGCGTATTTGACAACAAAAATGTCTATATTTTTTAGGGAAAAAGTTTCATTTATATGAGCAAAAATCACCTATTTTGGAGCGGTAAATTGCTCCATTTTGTTGTTGTGTGTTCAGAACGCTGCAAGTGCTGAGGAAGACGCTGAAGCAGTCGTTCTCGGGCTGCACCGTCATCCTCTCCGAGCACCGAGTGGAACCTCTGCTTGAGTGTCAGTCCTTCCTGGTGAGAACGCCGTCTTCTATTCGAAAACAGAAAGTATACTTTTGTGGGAAAAAAGTGTACATTTATGATCTAGAGCTATATTGCTTTAGTGACAAAATGTGTATATTTGAGAACGAAGAGTTGTATAGTTTCAAGGGAAACTCATTTTCTATTTTATTTGTGTTCTCTCTACCTGAGAGTAAAAAAAGTATTTTGAGAGAACAAAAATGTTTATATTTGAGAAGAAAATATGTAATATTTCGCGGAAACAAGTGTATATTTGAGAACACATCCACGAACAACAACGTCTATTTTAGGGCAAAACAAAATGTCAATTTTCAAGAAAAAAAGGGTTAGGGTTAGAGGTTACTTACACATTTTCAAGGAAAACAGTGATATATTAAAGTCTGGGGTAAAGATTTTGACTCAAAAAGTATTTTGAGAACAAAAGCTGTATATCTGAGCACAAAAAGTTCATTTGTACTCTTTTCAGAACAAAGACTATATAGTATAATATGCTTGTGGAAAACAAAGAATGTCTTTATTGACATTTGTTGCCAAAGACTTTTTCTTTGCAAACTAACTTGTATAACGTGCTTGCGTGTGGGCACGTTTGTCAGATGATGTCGGGCAGCTCGATCAAGACGTACGAGAACCTTCACAAGCTGCTGAACGAGACGAGCCAGCTGAAGCAGGCCATGAGCCCGTCGGACCGCCTACGCCTGGGAGCCCCGCTGCACCGGCTCAACTCGACCAAGAGGGCGGCGCCACCCTGCGCCAACATCGCCTCGCTTCCCGAGGAGGCCGAGGATGACACGCTCGACACACGACTCTAGCGCGCGAGCATACGCTCCGCATACAGTAGGTACGAGCGACCGTATTTTAAGGGAGAACAAAAATTAGCGCGAGTTTGAAGCACTTTAGAGAGACGCTGAGGTACTCGGTCGAACTAAATGAACAAGAGCACAAGTTGCCAGTAATTCATTCAAAGTCGCAATAATGAATTTTTAGTTGTTTTGTTTGTCGTTTGTTTTTGTAGTAGTCAGGTACCTGGATGTGTGACTGTGATCAAGCGTTTGTTTGTTCTTTCATAGGAAAAGAAAGAAATGTTCCATAAATGCCTTTCCTCTGTCAAATATATGTACAATAAAAAAAATTTCACATTTGCTGCTCTGCTTCTGTTTGTACAAAAACACGTACAGTACATGTATACACACAGGAACATATGTATGTAATTATGAATATACATACACACAAACATATATACATATACACTTACACACACACACACACACACATATGTATATATATATATATATATATATATATATATATATATATACACACATACACATTTTCCCTCAAAGCTAAAGAAAAGAGTCACTGGGACAATTTGAAGATTTTAATATTTTTGTGATTGAAAGAAAACATTTTTTTAAAAACCTCAAACAGCCATCATACACTTTTGAAACGGACTAGACTCTCCTGTACATATGTATACATACATACATATATTTATATATTCATAGAGTTATAAACATCAAAGAAATCCTTGTTGAGAATAAAATCATACACGGTGATTGACGAGAGAAAAGAAAGCTCGTTGTCGTAGTAGTATGGCTTACAGTACACATCTAGTACTTACTTACAAACTTTACAAACACTTTTTTTAAGTCGACTGTACAAACGTCATCGTCCTGATAACGTGCTAGCGCTAAAACTCTTATTTACACGCAAAACCCTGATCGATGCCCAAGCCACGACGCAAACAAACGACAAAAACTCTCAAAAGAAAAGAAAAAGGAAATCGTACCATTACTTGGTACGACGACGCAAAGCGACCCGTCAATCAAATAGTTGCTTCTAGAACATAAGTGTGGTCCCTATACTTGCACGCAAGTACACATTAGTACACACCAGGGAAGTGTGACGAGTACAAAGAGTTCAAAGGTGGTCTGCTTAGAGGGAGCGAGGGGAAAGTGTGTGCTCAAAACACACTGTCACATTATAACGATACATCACATACTGCATACATACTAGTATACTGGACTGTAGATAGCCACCAAATACACATTTTAATAACCTACAGCATTGTTTTTATTAAATACCATTATATGGAATTTTAATTTTGACAAATTTACTGTATTCACTGAAGATCGGTCCACACAGACTAGTTTTTAATAGTTTAAGAAATATATACTATTATTGTTATATATTTCCAAGAAAAAGTTTGACATTTTCCATTTTTAATAATTCAAATTGTATATTTTCCAGGAAGAAAGTTGCAAATTTAAAAAACAAAAAATAAAATAAAATAAAAACATTTTGAAAATGTAAGATTTTTCTGAAATGTAGTACAGGTACATTTTCTTTTTAGGTTTAAAAAAGAAAATGACCTGAATTTTTAAGTCAAATTTTCTGGAAATAAACTTGCATAAGAGAAAAGAAAAGTTGCGTAATTTGTCTCTTTAATTGTATTTTTTTGTTCTTGAAAATGTAAGGCTTCAAAAATATATGACGTTTTCTTGAAATTGTACAAATGTTTTCTCATCAAAATGTCAGGATTTTCTGGGAAATTATACTTTTTTCTTTAAACATTTTTTTTATTTCCTCTAACAGATAAAAGTTATTTTTTTAGGTTAAAACAATTGTTTTTCTAACATTTTTGGAATGTCTTTTTTCCCAAGAAAATAATTTTAATTAATTTTAATTTTATTTATTTATTTAAAAAAAACAAAAAGCATTTTTAAAGTTTTTTTTTAAATTACTTTTTCTTGAAAATGTAAATAGTTTTTTTTTTGTAAAGGTACTACTTTTCTGGAAAAGATACTATGTTATTTCTTGAAAATGTAAAAAGTTCTATTTCCCCCAGTACATAAAAGTTGTTTTTCAGTAAAAAAAAAAAAAAAAAAAAAAAAAGTTTATTTTCTAGAAAAAAAGATGTATATATTCAAGAAAAAAAAGTTGTGCCATATTTTTTTTTCTTTTTAAACGTTTTACAGCATTTTCCATTTTTAAAAAAAATCTGAAAAAAATACTACCTTTTTTGTTGAAAAACTACAACCTTTTTAGCTTGAAAAAAAAAAGTTACATTTATAAGAAATGTCATAGATTTTCCAGAAAATAGTTGGGAGTTACATTTTCAAGAAAAAAAAAAGTTTGTTTGGGGCATTTTTCTTGAAAATTTAATATTCTTCTTTCTATTTTGGGGGAAATGTAAAAATTTTTGACCTTACAAAAGTTATATTTCCAGAAAAAGCTGAATATCTTAGAGGAAAAAAAGTTTTATTTTCCCACCCCCCAAAAAGGTAGTTTTTCCCCAAAAAAAGTACATTCTTGAAAAAGTCAGTTTTGAGAAAAAGTTGTACTGTATATTTTCAAGAAAAAAACTCTTATATACTCAAGAAAAAATATAGTTCCAAGATAAAATTCTGACATTTTCAAGAAAAAGTTGCACATTTTAAAACATTTTTTACCTTTAAACAAAAGTAGTACAGTACATTTTTCAGAAAAGTGAAAGAAATGGCACATTTAAAGTTGTTTTTTTTTTCCAACACGACTTTTCAAGGGGGAAAAAAAGTCAAAAAAGTAAAAAGTCAAACATTTTTGAGGAAAAAAAAAAAAAAATTGAAATGTTGAACATGATTCTGATATTGCTGTGTGTACCGGGCTTTATTTAAATTCTAATATCCTCAAAGGTGGAGTTTGGAGTTTTCAAAAAAAGATATATGTCAAACTGTCTGTATGACCTGACAGTAGGATATTATTAAAATTATCTTTTGAAAAATGAAGAATGGGGAGTGGATCGAGGCTACATTGAAATCTTGCTAGCAACTTGAAAACTACATCCTACACCCTTAATGTATGTTGTCCTAACATCTATGATGACATCATCTCTGTACTGTTATAGTGTCCATAACATTAACAAAATACGACACCATCATTTACCTAATGAGGACTTCTTGTTGTCCTCATATGATTAGTTCTTAATATGTGACATGGGGAGCAATTTCTACTTGTTTGATTGGCTCTTCCTTTCGAGGGCGGGGCAGTGTGTGTGTGTGTGTGTGTGTGTGTGTGTGTGTTTATTTGTGATTGTTTTGTTGTAGGAGCCAGATATGGTCCTGTGATTGTTTGTTACTGCTGCTGCTGTTTGCTTTGCTGTTGCTTCTGCTGCCATTGCTGCAGTTGTTGTTGTTGCTGTTGCTGCTGTGGTTGCCCGTGACGACCTGGGGTGGCTGCTGCTGCCCCCTGCTGGGCACGGGCAGCTGGGATTTGGCCCGAAGACCCGAGCGGCGTTGGCTGCTCTGGACGGCGGCCTGAGCCAGCAGTGACTGCGGGAGACAGGAAGATACACTCAAATTTTGCCTCGTAACACAAAGCAAAAACAAACAAACCAAATTAACAAAGTGACAGCTGTAACGTGAACAATTCGTAAAGTGAGGCACTTGTAAGTCAAGATACCGCTGTCCTCCTAAAAAATAAATGAATAAATAAATATTAATTTCGAAGGGAAAAGTTACACTTTTGGAAAATAACTTGTAGAATTTAAAAATAATTCTAGTTTCAGAGTTGATCAGTAAAAAAAATACAAAAAAATTAAAAACAGAGAAAATAGTTACATTTGAAAAATCTTAAATTAAAGAGTGGATTATTTTTATAGAAAAATATAGAAAAATATTTTTTCGATGGCCATAGAAATAAATGTTAATTTTCCAGAAAAACAATATTGAAAAAAAGATTAAAATTGTAACTTTTAACAGGTGATATCTTTGAGGGGAAAACGTAAAATCTTTGAACATTTTTGGGAAAAAGATATACGTTCTTTTAAAGTTAATATGCTAGAAAAAAAAACGTTTATTTTTTAAAAAGTATACTTTTTGGAAAAACTAAATTGTACTAAAGAAAAGTATGTATTTTGAGAAAATGTCTTTGAAAGGAAAAAAAGTCATTGTAATTTTACAGTCACAGTTCTGGGGACCGGGGTTCAATCCCCGGCCCCGCCTGTGTGGAGTTTGCATGTTTTCCCCGTGCCTGCTTGGGTTTTCTCCGGGTACTCCGATTTCCTTCCACATCACAAAAACATGCATGGTAGGTTGATTGAAGACTCTAAATTGGCCGTAGGTGTGAATGTGAGTGCGACTGGTTGTTTGTTTACATGTGCCCTGCGATTGGCTGGCGACCAGTTTAGGGTGTACAAGATAGCTGGGACAGGCTCCAGCAAGCTCGCGACCCTAATGAAGAGAAGCGGTACGGAAAATGGATGGATGGATAATTTTACAGAAAAAATTGCATATAAGAAAATAATATAAGAAGAAGAAAGGTATACATTTTCAAGACTGATATTATGTGTGAAATAAAGTTGAAGAAAAGTAGAAGTAGAAAAGCTGTTTTTTTTTGTTTTGTTTTTTTTAAACAGTATTTTATTGGTATTATATTTTTTAAAGTTTTAAGTTTTTTTAAGCACACACAAAAAAATAAAAGTTTTTCCACAGAAAAGAGGGAATCATATATTTTTATTTTTAAAAAAGTATAATGTGAGTAAAAAAAGTCAAGTGGTACATTTGAGAGAAAAATAAGTTTATTATAAGTATATTTTGCAAGGAAAGAAAGTAAAATTTTTGGTGTCTCCATTTAGTTCCAAAGTACCCAAACCTCGCAAACAGGGGGCACTCGAATCACGTCAAATATGTCTTTTTATACTTTTGAATCAAACCCATTTTGTCTTTTCCATTGATGACTTTCTTCCAGCTTGTAATTGGCTCAAACAGTCTAACAGTTTCAGCGCCTGCAGGTGGCGCCACCTCTTGCTTTTGGTCTGTCAATAAAAAAAAAAGTTTTTTTTCCCCACCCTCTTCCTCACCGGCTGAGCTGATTGGTCCACGGCTACTTCCTGCTCTGGCGTGGAGGGCGGAGCTCCAGCAGGACCTCTGCTGGCGAACAGAAGGACGTTGTCGTCTTTGGACGCCCACGTCTGGAGGAGGCAAAGAGATGGAAGGACGTTGTGATGGAACCGGCCTCACAATTCATGAGAACATTCATAATTTATGTAAGACTATGACTTGTCAACAAAATATTAAAATAAAAAATGTAAATTAATGCATTCTTTTAAGATTACTTTTTTCTTCCTATTTTTTAAACAAATAAATACCACTTTTCTCTTTGGGGGAAAAAATACTTTAAAAAATATTCTTAAAAAAACGACTTTTTCTACAGAATTTTTTTTTTTAACAAATAAATAATAGTACTTTAAACAAAACTTGCATGTATATGAAAGATTCCCAAAGACATGCATTTTTTCCAAAAAGAATAAAATCCACAAAATACTTTCTCCTGTACCTGTCTGATGTCTGGTTCTGACTTGCTGGAGCACAAGGACTGAAGCTCTTGGATCAGGTCCGTCTCGTCGTCCGAGAACAAAGACAAACCGGACGCCTCCCTGAACAAAACACACACACACGTCAAAATATTCGGAATACATCTCCATTGGTTTCAGCTCTACTACTTGTAGCAGTAGTAACAGCAGTAGTAGTAGTCGTAGTAGCAGTAATGTGATCAGTGAGTACAAACCTGTGGATTTTGCCATTTGCGATGCAGCTCACATCAGTGGTGGATACACAACCTGGAAACACATTTAATTAAAGCAACATGATTGACAGATTCCTAAAAAAAATGTTTTGTTAATAATGCCTTTAAACAACATCGTTGGTGGATGACTGAAGGCGTTATCAAAATGAATCATGACATATCTATTCATCTGTCAATCGTGTTGTATTAAGGCATTATTAATATTAATAATTATTGGAGTGCCTTCATACAACATGACTGACAGCTGGATTATGTTCCAGTGAAATGTTACCGTTTCTAAAGGAGCCACCCGTCCAGCTGGAGGCAGGACTTCCTTTCTTTCGTGGGCTGGTATTGGATCGTCTCAGCTTGTCTCGACACTTCCTCCCGCCGCAGCTTCCTTTAAAGGAGCCAATGGCGGTCATAGGGATGGGTCCGCCCCTGAACGCAACCTCTGAGGAGGAAAGATGCAATTGTTTAAATCAGACATGCAAACACCAATGAAAAAGGTGACCCCAAAAAAACAAAAACAAAAACATTGTAGGTGGGACGTGTAGCAACCGCCTCTTTAAACACTCTCATTCTGGAAAAGAATTGACTCCAATCATTGTCTGTTTCACTTTATTTTTCACTATTACTAACTTCAACGGCTAATCCCACATGTATCCTCCAGGAAAATATTAAGTACTATATTTTTTCAGTTTTTATTGGCCATTTTTGAATTTGGAGAATAGTACAAGGAGTAATTATTCGATTCTGATTCGGAAGTCATTCCCTACCGTCAACACGAATATCGAATCGGGATTTAGAGGGTGAGTCCCAGCCCAAATAAATAAATAAACAAATAAATAAAGTCTGACCGTGGCGTGGGAGAGGGCAGCCCCGCAGGACGGCCTTGTTGACCAGGATGCTGAGGGCGGCCTTCAGCACCGCCTGCTGGCCGGCACTGAGAACGACATTGCCTTTCGACGAGGGGGCGGTAGAGGAGGACGAGCACCTGGCCGTTACCCGGGAGACAATGGCCGTCTCCACGCGAGGGACCACCACGGAGCTCCAGAGCCGAGACAGCCACCTGGACACAGCACCGGAATCTCTGGTGGACTGGGTATGCTTGTTGTCAAGCAGTATGTCTACTTGTTGTTGTCAAGTATTGTGTGTGTTTACGCGTGTACTGGCGTACCTGACGATAGCGTGCGGGTCGTCGGCGTGGACGGGGCAGGCCAGGAAGTGTCCGGGTCCCATCAAGGCCTCGTGCGTGCCCAGATGTGCCAGGCAGGCATTGAGCTGCTGCCACACTTGAGCAACCCACAGCACAGCCTTCTCCATGACACCGTCACTGGCCCACACCCCACTTGACTGATGACAAAAGGAACAACTACATGTAGTGTCGACTTCTCATTGTCATGTAGTGGATGTGATCCAGATTCCAGAATTTGCGGTTTGACCTGGTGAAGGAGCTTCCTGCGCAGGCGTCTGGCCAGCAGGCCGTGCAGAGGCTCCTGGTCCCAGCGCAGACGTAGCCAGCGGAAATGCTGCTGCAGGCGCAGCTCTGAGCCCTGGAGGCGGGGCTTTGACAGAGAGCCAATCAGGAAGGTGCGCTGGCAGAAGCGATGTGGACCTGAAGAGGAGACGACAATTGATTCTCTTGTCACACTTTTCATTCTCTTACATTATTACATGAAATACAGGCATCACATTCATTGTAACAGTAAGTACATTAAAATCTCAAAAAGGACTCCGGACGTAACGGACAAAATCCGCAGAAATCGTAGTGTCCGGCTGAAACTCAAATTTGTTCCAGAATTGCCTGCTGTTGTTTATAGGCGTAATTAACAGACGGATATTGGTAGATCCGGGATTAACCGGTTGTTTACTGGAGTGCTCATCGTGTACAGTACACACGTGTTGTCTCTCGAACATTCAATACTGATTTTGATACAGTATACAGTTGTTTGTGTCAAACCATCCACGATGACATCCAATTGTAACGGCAGTTTCCGTGGCCAGAGTCAGTGAGGAATATGGCATGAAAAAAAATAAAAATTGTAAGTGACATCCGTAGGACTAAGGAAAAGCAAGCAAGTTTTTTTTAATAGTAGTATACATTTTTATTTCTTTAAAACTGAAATAATATCGAAATTCGATTTTTTAAAGTACTTTATTTTATAACTTCAAAGTAAATATATTTTTATTTTGAAAGTATAATTCATTTTATTTATTTCTGAGTAGTACCCAAAAATAAGTATTACTGTGTTTTCTTTTTTTTAAGGCGTAAAACCTTTTATTTTTTTAAGATAATAAAGGAATAATAATTGTATACATTATATAAGGAGTACAGTAGTGGTCATTTGTTCAGGTTTTTGTTCTAAATAGTAATTATTTTATTGACCTTTATTTTTAAATAATGCCATTCTTTAATGTAAAAGGTTTTAAAATGGCACACGATGATGACTCATGTCACGCACACTCACCGGCGTTGAGCAGCAGGTGGGCAGTGGAGGTCCTGTTATCCAAACTGTAGCACAGGTCTCCCAGCAGCCCCGATAGGGACGGCGCCTTCTCCAGACCCTGCAGCAGCAGCACCACGCAGCGTCCATGATCGCACGCTGGCGACGCCGGGATCAGGAAGCCTGCAGAGGGACGAGGAGGACGATGAAGAGGAGGAGGTGAGGCACGCCCTCATGAGGGTGATGGCGACGACAATGATCTATCTCACCAGAGGTGACGAGGGTGTCCAGCAGCTGCTCCTTGGTCAGACTATGTTGCACATCCACCTTCACAACCTCACATGCCTGACCAACCGCCTCCTGCTTGGACTGACATGAGGGAGGGATGGAGAGGAGTCTGTTGTCATGGAAACTCAAGACATTCAAAAAACATACAACTGGAGGAGAACTGCAATTAGCAAAACATTTATCCCCCTTTTACATCTTCCATTTTTGGCTAGGGTTCAAATAATGTTGTCGGGCTAGGCAGTTATGACAAAGTTTGTGTTTTTTTAAATGATTTTTTTTTTTTTAAATTGATTTTTTTCCCCCGTTCTCCGAGAGAGAAAATGCAAATAACAATGACATTCAAAATAAATTTCCCCGCCTTCTGGGATTTGCTTTATTTCACCTGACACCATGTTTTGAAACAGCTTATTTCCAGTTTTTGTCCCCCTAACATCAGTTTCCACACATATCATTGAAATAGGATCAATTAATCGCTGCTTTTGCAACATAACATGGGCAGCATGTCTTAGGTAATGTTCAGCGAAATTAACTCCATGATGGCTTTCCACAGGCTTCTTTCTAGTCATATTCAAAACAATGTGAAAATGAATTAAACTCACTTGTCGCAATTTTTGAAAAAATAGTCGCTAGACCGGTCATAAAAGTGGCTAAATATAAGTATCTCGCTAAGTTGGCAATACTGACTGCCCCACTCTGTTAGAAGCCATTCTGTTTGAGCAAGCAGTGCAGGTGAGCGTGGGACGCACTTTGAACTATGGAAGCCACGAGGAAAAAAGAAAAAAACATCCAGACTCATAAAATGGAATTAATCAATAAAATAGATTAATTGTCCAGTCCTATAATGTTGATATTTAACAGGCCCTCATCATCATCACACCTTGATGCAGCGAGCCAATAAAGCGGCGATGTAGTCCTGACAGCTGTCCTCCAGGCCATGAAAGATGACGCTCCCATATTGTTCCACCTGTCACAACAAACACTATATGTTACAAATTTCTACTATTCAACATTATCTGCGTGTCATAAAGCAAAAGCGAAGATTACTTTTGGAGGGGCGAGAGGAAATATGGATATCATAATGTATGGTATATCCTTGTTGCCCAGTGTTATCGTGTTACTGTTAATGCAGTTGTCCCCAACCACCGGTCCGCGGACCGGTACCGGCTGTGACGCATTTGTTACCGCGCCGCAGAGAAAGAATGACCAATTTATATAATTTCTGTTGTATTGCAATTCGCATGTCCATGTGTTTTATTTTGAAAATTGACCGGATCTTCTCCGCCGCAACACCTGCGTGTCTTAAATGACACGTCGAGACTGCACAGAACGCTTCCGTTTCCGGTCCTAGGCGGCTCGACCGCTTCTGTTTCCGGTCCGAGCGGGCTGGTAAACGGCGGCAGAGCTCAAGGAACAAAATAATTTCATAAACTAATTAAATTCATTACACTTACTGTAAAGATTTGTTCTTTTGAACGAAATGTTCGCGAACGAAACGAGGCGATATAAAATACGATACAAACATGACAGGCAGGGGGGGCTACAGTTGCCAGAAAGACCACATCTTTTCTCATGCCATGACACCTGCAGCACTTTTCTTGCCTAGGCTACTTTTGTCCAGTATTTTATTATCTTTGTGCGTGCGTGCGTACCAAGCGGACGTAGTTGAGCAGCACAGGCAGCGGGAAGAGAGACTCCAGAGCCAGCTCATCCAGACACGACTCTGAAAGACCTGTAACAAATATAAAACATGAACACATGCGCAATTTTATGTTATGTTTTTATAAATGTTACATTGTTAAATGGATGATACCTGGCTGTTGTGTGGATGTCACATGGCGTTACATTGTCACATTAGATGTTACATTGTTACATGAATGTTAAAATGTTATACGAGTATTACTTGAATGTTATATGGCTGTTACATGAATAGTGTGAATTCTATGTAAATTAAGTAAAATGGATGTTATGAATAGGTTACATGGTTCTTATATTGTTAAATGGATGTTACAAGCATGTTACATACTGTAGATGTTGTGTGGATGTCATATGGTGTTACATGAATGTTACACGAATGGGGTAAATCTTACACGGCTGTTACACAATTGGTGTGAGTGCTATGTAAATGTTGCTTATCTCACATGGATGTTACATATTGATTTTGTGTTGAACGTTACATTTTTACATGAATGTTGCGTTCAGATGACAAAGGTTACATGATGTCACATCAATATGACAAATGTTAATGTGACATAATGCATAATGCTACATGAATATTACGTAAATGGTACATGTTAAATAAACTTTGCTTGAATATTGCATGAAGGTTACATGTGATGAGTGTCTTTTTTTTGGTGTACCTTTCATGTGGACAGTGATGACCTGACTAAGAGGTTTTCGGACTAGATCCCAGGGTGAGACAGGAAGTTCCTGACCAAGCTGCCACTCACTTCCTCCTGGAACAACACACACGCATGCATTGATGACAGGAGGAAGAGGGGAGAAAAAATGAATATTTTAAATTAGGCAGTGGCTTCTCACCAATCAGGACGAAGGAGATGCTTGCGTGTGTGAGGCCCAGCGGGGGGCGCTGTGCATCCTCACCACACAGCATGTGCAGGTGTGCGGTGAAGGCGTGGCTAATGGCGGCACTAAGATGAGACCAACACATGGAGCGGTCTACTGAGACTCTGCACAACACCGACTGATGGTTATCGACCTGCTTCTCATCATCATCATCACAATCCATGGACCACATGGGAGAATTAGCTCCGCCACCATCTGAATGCTGGAGACGCACCAGGATGCGGTACTGATCTGCAAATGGAGATTATCACTTCAAACTCGGGCTGGGTGATAAATCAATCTTTTTCACAAAAATCTGATTTCCAATATGGTGTGCCAATAGAAAAAGCAATTGACAAGGTTATTATAGTAAATGAAAACAAACAAAATAACTAAAACTAAAATAAATATTCCATAAACGAAATAAAATAAAATCGAGAATGTTTAAAAAAGTGAACTAAAACGACATTTTACGTTTGAAAAAAAACAATAATTATAGCGAAAATATTCTTTGTTTTAGTCTTTGTCAATTAATTTTATATGTGAGTTTTCAGCGTTGATTTTCAATGTATTTATTTCGGATATAAATACATAGATACAGAACAGATACGGAAGGAAGGTTGAAAAGTCCTTTGGGAATTGTAGTTCATCTACTGTGTGTCGCCTAGAAGCGCCGTCGTATTGACGGCTCGCCAGATCAAGCGCAAGTTTTGCCGCAAAGCTAACTTTTAATTCCAAGCTGTTTTTGTTGCTATCAGAAATGGCTACTGACTACCTTGGTGCCTTCACGGAACCTCCATGTCGGTTATTCATGTTTTGAAATTCAGAGAAAACCGACAACTGTCCAGAGTCTCAAATTGGCGCTGTTTCCCCGATACGAAAGGCAGATGTGAAAGCAGACAAGGAGTTTGTCTCGATCTTGACTAAATGAAAAACGCATAAATGGGCAGTGTCTTTGGCAATGTTGAGCTCAAATAACTGCGATTGCCTTCAATCGGGCTCCTTTCTTATGATACGGAAAACAATCTCATGTCTGATTCTTTGCGGGAATTAAAGTCACTGGTCGCTTTTTTGAAAAATAGTCACTAGAAGGGTTGGAAAAGTGGCTAACTATACTGTATCTTAATAGAATAGCCACACTGACTGCCAGTCATTGGTAGCTTTTTCAAAATACTTGGTAGTCAGAAAAGTTGCTAAATATAGAGATAAAGATATTCTCATTCATCCAGGTCATTTCATTCTCAGGGGATTGAATACATCGCAACTGCACAGTTCTGTTTGTCTTAGAAGACACATCCCACACAATTATTCAATTTGATTAATGGTTTAACTGAAACAATAAAATGTTGACTTCAATATTTTGCCAAGAGTCAATACTTATGTAGTTTTTAATTAATTATTTTTTTAATGAAATATTATTTTATACGTTTAAGTTAAGAAACTGGGAGCACTGGTGTTTCTTTGTGTTTTACCAGAATGTTTCCACCCACTTACAACACTACTTAATGTGCACAGAAAACACTTGCACCACACTCACTGAGGTTTTCGAGGAGATCTTTGCAGTCGTCCGTGGCAACGTCGTGAATGGTGCGATTACATTTATCTTTCCTCTCAATGTCCTGCTCACGGTGGCTACACAGCACCTCCAGACACTCCTACACATAAATACAAACACATGCACACACGCACGATAGTAACAACAATGTCCGCCTTTGCATGGGAGCTGGTTTCATGTATTCCACCTTCAGGCCGAGAGCGGCCGCCATGTGCGCGGCTGTCCATCCGTCGGCGTTGGCGTGGTTCAGCAGGGCGACGGGCAGAGCTGGTTCTTTGTGGGGTTCAAGGGTGGCAGCGCTGTCTTTGGGGCCGGGGTGACAGAGGAGCAGACGCAGCGTGTCCACATGACCTGATCGCACCGCCGCATGCAGACATGTGCAGCCGTCCTGCACAGAGGCGGCGCATCGACTAATCAGTACTTTTGATTTTTTTCTTAGTCGTCATTATCCATCCATCCATTTTCTGTTCTGCTTATTCTGTTAAAGTTGATGAAAGCTGGTGCCTATCCCAGCCGACTTCAGACAAAAGGTGGATTACGCCCCGGACAAGTCGGCAGTCAGTCGCAGTGCACAGAGAGACAGACAATCATTCACTCTCACCTTCACACAGTCACTGAGTGGAAACCACACTCCCTGTACCGAAGTCTGGCAAACGTACTACTACACCATCACTGATATTAGCTGTCATTATTCTTTGGACAAACAAATCAAAATTTTGTAGGATTAAATCATGTTTACAACTCACAAATCAGCCCTGGAGGCCAGTTTCGCATAGCAACATGAAATTTGGTAGGCATCGCTATCACGAGTAGACCCTTAAAGTCTCAAGAAGACATGCCTGATTAAGACAGAGGAAATCAGACATTTTGTTTTAAGTGGCCATTTTATGGCTCACTTCCAGGGTTCCTTCCAAGATGAAGGACTGCGCTCACTTAACCCAGTTTGACTTCAGCGTGCCACATGGCTACGTTTGACTCCACCCACTGGCCAACATTAGCTGGGGGCTGAAAATACATCCGGTCGCACTGCAACAGACGTTCTTGGGCATCACAGGGAAAAGCATACAAAGTCCAGCAAAAAGCAAGACAATATAAGTGGATCACATCAAGGGCAACCAGCGGGCCACTTAGGGTTGTCGTAGCAACCTGGGAAGCGCGGATCATCTATCCATGCATCCATCCATAAATCAAGCCTTAATAGTAAAGAAAAAAAAAAACTAAAGTGACGATTGCACAAGGCCTTCAAGGAGCATTTAAAAATGGGAAATCAGATGTTCAAAATCAGAAGTTTGCAGGGGAGCATATGTACCACGACCATGCGGGAACGATCGGCGCCGGCGCTCAGCAGGATGTGGACACAGTGCTTCCTGCCCGCCCCGCTGGCCAGGAAGAGGGCGGTCTGGCCACCGTCCGCAGCTGCGTCCACAGCGGCGCCCGCGACCAGCAAAGCCTCCACACAGCTGGATGGGGAAAGGATGCTAATGTTTATTGCTAATTGGAGCGCTGACAGTGTTGTTTACTCGACTTTAGCTCTGATCGGGCTGATCGGTATCGGGCCATAATAACCATTTTATCGGCTGATCGGCTTTAATGTCATAATTTGCTGATCCGATCAACAACGTCATTGATCGGCTCCGTAAAAGTACTACGCGTCGCCATCGTGTACAGTATATTTGAATTCATAAGCTAGTTTATTTTTAGACTTATTATGTGTCGTTTGACGTAGTACTGTAAATTACGTTCATTTAAGGATCGCTTGAGGTATGTTCACATACTTTTAATGCGATACGGCTCGCAAGCAGGCAACAAAACATTACGTAGTCTAGCAAGCTAGTGCTACCACTAATGGTTGTACCGGCGTTCTGTCAAATCATGTTTCGGTGTGGGTGAAGTAATTTAATTACAATCAAATCATTTAATTACAGTAAGTTAGCACCCATTATTTCTGTCATGTTGGTTTTACCTGACTGATTAGAATACATGACCTGACTAGATTGCCAACCTTTATGGAGCGAAGGCGCATATTTTACAATTGGAAAATCTCACAGCACACCAACAAAATGTCACAAAAAGTGGATACATAGTAATTACTGTATGTACTTCCTGCCATTTAATAGAAGAGCATTTATTTGTTCTGTCTGTCACTATGCCTCACTGGCATAAATAGAGGAACAAACATACAATATTTCTTATTATTTATTTATTGTAAATGAATAATTATTTGAGCAGTTAAGTAAAATTTTATAATTTCCCACGGCACACCTGAGGATTGCTCATGGCAGACTAATGTGCCACGGTACACTGGTTGGGAATCAGTGGACTAGACAATTAATACTTTTGAAGATACTCAGTATACAGTACACAAGTATATACAGTAAATTAACAAGTAATTTAAATACACATTGTTCCAACTTGAGATCGGATCGGTTATCGTTTTTTTAAACTCGCTGATTGTGATCGGCCCCAAAAATCCTGATCGTGTAAAGCCTATTGTTTACATTATCACATTGCCAAACTGCCTTGCCTCTGGTACATAAACGTTATAAGGTGTAAGTAACTGTGATTATTTGTGTTGGAGTTTTTTTTTTCTTTTCTTCTTTCCTCGCCCATACTCACCCACTGTGGCCGTGGGTGGCAGCAAAGTGCAAAGGTGTAAATCGGTTTTGGCCGGACACGTCGGCAGGCGAGCCGGAAGATAACAGCAGCTTCACGCACTCTGTACACAAAGTACACAAAAACTGTAAATTCTGCAATCTACAGTATAATCAATAAATACAGTGAACCTTCGCTATTCGTGGGCATTAGGAACCAATCTGTGAGTACTCGACACCCCCCAAATTTTGAAATAATTGTCTATATTAGTTTAAACTCTAAATATACCTGAAACTATGACCTCCTATTAACATCATTAACCTCATCTTACGACATTACCCTTAAAATTAAATGGCTTACAGATGATGGATTTCACTTTTTGACAGCCACTCAGCAGAGCAAAAACAGACATGCAACAAAGACTCTCTGTAACTTCCACTAACAACCCAGGCTAAACTGAGCTCCTCTCCGACATACAAAGATCTCTTAGAACAGTCCAGATGTATCATTTCAACATACTTGCTTGACACCAATTACTAGTTTCCTTAGTTCACTATGGAGGGTTCCCTGTACAGCTCTGTCAGTCGCTATCTTCATATGGGGGCGTAGGAGGGCCCCTCACCAATGGGTACCCACCTGCGTGTCCGTGGTGAGCAGCAGCAAACAAGGCAGCAGTCAAGTTGTTGAGGTCTTGTGGTGGGTGGCGGGTGGTCTGGTTGTCAGTGGCAGTGGTGCAGTGGGCGTGGTCGGGCGTGGTAGGGTGGGGTTGGTGAAGCAGCATTGACAATAAAGTGACATTTCCCTGGGAAGCAGCTTGGAGGAGGAGCAGCGGCCGCCCGCCGTCCAGGGCAGCGGGCCCACCACCGCCAATAGGGGAGACTACGGAGGGACACCAGCCTGTGGGGGGGGGGGGCAGAGGGAGCAGGGACGGAACAGGTTAAACAGGAGAGGGAGGACAACGACACTAGAAGTGCTGAAGAGGAGGAAGACGAGGAGGAGGAGGAAGACGAGATGCCTGAGTACTAAACACACACACAACATTCACACACTAACCAAGTATTAAAAACAACTGTCATCATAACATGCTAGCTGGGACATATGCAGACAGGACCTTAGTGGGCCCTCCAGGTGTCACTGTTGGCATTGTGCACTTTGCTACGTTATGCTCTGCAGGGCCCCGCTTTGGTACATTACAACGCGCAAAAATAAGTTCTGTTGCGTTAAAGTTATGCTATGCAACGTTCCGTTTTGCTACGTTACACTTTGTTACGTTCCGCTTTGTTTGTTGGCATTGGTATGTCATGCTTTGGTACATTCCGCTTTGCTACATTACGTTTTACTAGATTACCCTCCGTAAAATTACACTTTGCTATGTTATGCTCGGCAGGGACACTTGTTAAGTTCAGCTTTGTGAAGTTACGCTTTGGTACATTCTGCTTTGGCACGTTTCTCTTTGGTACTAGGCTTTACACGATCAGGATTTTTGGGGATGATCACCGATCTGATGGAAAGTCTATTTGGTACGTTACACTTTGGTACGTTACGCTTTACTACCTTACCCTTCGTAAAGTTACACATTGTTGCGTTCTGTTCAGTATCATTACGCCTTGGTATTTAAGCTTTGTGATGTTACGTTCTGTAGTGACACTTTGCTGGGTTCTGCTTTTCTACATTAACATCAGCAAAATTACGCTATGTAAAGTTAGGTTTGACTTTGCTAGGTTTGGCTATGCTAAGTTCTGTTTTGCTCCATTCTGTTATGCACTGCAAAATTACACTTTGTTACATTATACACCACAAAGTTAGGCTCCAATGTGTTACACATTGTTAAGTTCTGCTTTGCAAAGTCACACATCGCTACATTATGCACTTTGCAAAGTTAGGTTCTGCTGTGTGACACTTGTTGTGGCTATATTACACTCAACTGCATTCCGCTTTGTTACGTTACGTACCCCACCATTCAGCTTGGCTACATTATGCTTTTTTATGTTTTGGTACACTCTGCTTTGCTACATTACACTTTGGTATGCTACGGTTTGTTTTGTTAAGTTTCACTATATTACCCTCCGTAAAATTCCACTGTGTTTCAATATGCTCATTGTCATTACGTTTTGCTATGTCACGCTATTTATGGACACTTTGCTAAATTGCTAAAACTTTGCTACATTATCATCAACAAAGTTACACTTTGCAAAGTTAGGTTTGGCTTTGCTACGTTTGGCTTTGTTAGGGTCAGCTTTTCTATGTTCTGGTTTGCGACGTTCTCTTACACACCGTAAAATTACACTTTGCTACATTACGCACTGCAAAGTTAGCCTTCACAAAGTAGGGTTTCGCTGTAATACACACTGTTGAGTTCCGCTTGTCAAATCACACTTCGTTACATTACGTACTGTTACGCTTTGCCAAGTTAGGTTCTGATGTACTAAACTTTGCATTATTACGCTCAACTGCGTATGGCTTTGCGACGTTACACACCGCACTATTTGGCTTTGTGACATTACATTCTGCTGTCTTGTGCGTTGCTAAATTGCTACCCACTAGACTGCATCTGTTACATACTCCAGATTTGCCTTGATAAAATGTTGGACTTCTGGACACTGTTTATAATACTCACTCTCCGTTACACTGCAACTGTTCACCTGGTACCTACCTACCTGGATTGTATTGATATACTGTTGGATTTATGTGTAATGTTAACCAGAAAACTCCCAGTGAAAATATATCCTGAATAGTGCAATCACCTCCTGCTGATCATTATAGAAAATACCAGCTTCCATGAGAGAAGATAATCCAACAAGTGTTGTCAAATGAACTGTAGCAATGATTTGGGGAAAAAAAAAGACATTTCACAGGAATAGTTAACACATGTTTCCTTGTCATCGCTTTACATGAGAAGTGCAACAACCAGAAAAAGACCAGTCAGGTTAGGGTGCATGAAGGGGGCATGCTAAGTGGAAGTTGGAAAGGCAAAGGGTAGGCGAGAGCAGCCACTGGCATCAGCTTCAGAGAGGAAAAGGGATAACCATCAGGAATATTTGAACTAAAAGGCTAGCCTCAGTGATCCCCTAGCTTACGTTTTTCTCTTACTAGTGAAAGTGCTGGGCTAACCTGTGGGACAAAGAGCACCCCTAGAGGACGGAGAAGTGAGAATGTAGCCTGGATGTTCTTGTTCTGTTCTGATAGCAGCCACTCGGACTGAGACTTGTCTTTCACTATGCCATGGCATGCCATGAAAGATTGGGCTATGCTAGCCTAACCTATGCTATCGATAGGCTTGGCTAGGTGCCACAAAGAGACAGCTGGAAGAGAGGCAGTGGCGAGAACTGAAGAAAGACGGAATGTCGGAAGTGGGGGATGGGGTCCCCTTTACCTGATGCTGTTGCCAGGGGGCTGTCTGTGGGGGCAGGGGGGGTACAGTTGGATGGAGCACTAATGGAGAGGGATGAGGGAAGAGGGTTGATGGAGGGGATGGCAGGGATGACGACGGGGGGGCATTCTGCAAACTGGTCAGGTCCAAGGGACCGGCGGAGGGGGCATGCACCCACCTGAGAGGCCGTCAAGGCTGGTACCAGGTCCAGGGTGGGTTTGGGCGGCAGCTGGGGTGTAGCTGATTTGAGTCCCGCCCCGTGAGAGCGGCCGCTGTCCCCCAGCACCTTCATGGGCGGATGAGGGGGAGAGGGGGTCTGGGAGAGCCCAGGTTTTTTGGGAGGGATGGGGGGAGGGTTGCCTCGGTCAATTCTGGCCACGGTGGGGGACTTAAGGCCAATGGGGTGGCTGAGGCGGCTGGGGAAGGGCCCTCCCTCCGATGCAGAGTGCGGCAGGCCAGGCCGCAACGCTCCAGCCCCCCCTGTTGGAGGGCTTGTGAAGCGCGACAGAACCTGGGTAACGGTGTGGCGCGCTTGTTGTTTGGCAGCAAAGTTGTCCCGATTTGTGGGGGATGGGTCCCGGCCCGGAGGACTCTGGGAGGCCGTGCCGTTTTGGTCCTGTTCCTGGAACTTGTACCGGGCTGCCTGGACACGGGGGCTGACCCCACTGGGCAGGCCCGGGGGTGTGGCTTGGGCCTCGGAGCCGTTCTCGCTCTGCGTCAGGCCTCCCGAGCTACTGTGGACTATTCCCCGGACGGTGGTCTTTGGCAGGCTGAGGCCAGCGTAAGGGCCCGGGCTGGGTTTGGCGGCGGTGAGGGGAGTCTTCTTGGGACCCTCAATTTCAGGAAGGGGCTGGTCCGTTTGGCAGGAAGCTGTTCGAGAGCTGACAGGATCTGTGGCCACGGAAACGGAAGCTTTGGGCTGCGTGCAGGCGGGGGCGGCAGGTTGGGCGCCATCCTTGGCATCCCCACATTCGGTTCTGAGCTGCTCAACCTGCTGCCGTAGGTTTTGACTCTCGACCTCCTCGCGGCCCAACCTGGCCCGCAGCTGCTCACGCTCAGTGTCCAACTCAGAAAGCTGCTTCTCCATCTCGGCCTCCAGCTGCTGGCCACGCTGCCGCTCGCCACTCAACTCCTCCCGCAGGCGCCCCGCGGCCCGGCCCTCCTCGTCCAGTCGGGCCTGGAGCTCGTCGAAGCGCTGCGACTCCTCCACTACGCGCGTGGCTAGCTGCTTGCACTCGCGCACCAGCATCATGACGATGTGCTTGTTCTTCTCGCGCTCGTCCTTCAGTTGCGCCATCAGTTTGCGGTGTTCCTGCTCCAGGCTCTGCAGCTGCAGCTTCTCAATTTCCAGCTGCCACAGGAACAAGCATACAAACAGCATCTTTATACCGAGCTAAAAGTACTACACAAGCGTATATACCTGGCTAAGTTAAGTTCTGCAATGTTACATTGTCACATTCTGCTTTGCTACAGCGGTTGGTCGGCCTAGCTTCGTTCAGCTTTGCTACCTTATGCACCATAGTTTTCCGCTTTATCACATTTCGCTCTGCTATGTTACGCTCGACAGTGTTCCGCTTTCCTACTTTAGACATGACGGTGCTCAGCTTTGCTACATTCGGCTTTGTTATTTTGCATTTCGCTGAGTTACGTTCTGCTGTTGTGTGTTGATACATATCACAATGCAATGAGAGACGCCGTTATGTTACGTTTTGCTGTGTTGTGATTTGCTACGTTACACTATGTTACCGGTACACTATGATTTTCTACATTACGTTCCACAAATTTCCAATTTGCTATGCTGCATAGCGTTCTTAGTGTTCCGCTTTGCTATGTTACACTCCGCAATACTCACTCTTTGTTACGTTACATACAGCAGTATTCTGCTTTGTTGTGTTTCGCTTTACTACATTACACACCACATCTTTCAGCTAAATAACCAACCAAGTAAAAAAGTAAACAACCAACCAGCAAAGTAAACTAAATAACAGAGGAACAGAATGACTAACCAACCAAATTAACTAACCAACCAAGCCACTAGAAAAATGGTAAACTAACTAATGAACGAACAATCAAACTAACAAACCAGTTAGCAAACTGACTAACGAACAAAGTTACGAAGGAACGATCTAATAAAGAAATTAACCAACCAAGTAAAGAACTAACCAAGCAACTTGTGTAATAGCAAACTAACTAACAAACAACTAACTAACTTGCAAACTGACTAACTAACTAACTAGGGGGCGAACTAACTAATGAAGGAACTACTTAAACGATACAACTAACCCACCCAGTAAACAAGCAACAACCAAAGCAACTAAACAAAGGGCAGAACGCTTAACCAACCAATCAGGTTAGGAATTAACCCCTTACCAAAAAACAAAGTAGCAAAATAACTAGGGAACAACTAAGTAGAAAAAAAAGTTTAAAAAAAAGACTAGTTAACCAAACAATCAAGTAACAAACTAACCAACCAAATTGAAAAAATAATAGCAAACTATCTAACCAAGTAGCTAACTAAGTAACAAATGAAATAAATAACCAACCAATGAACAAATCAAGTAACTAACAAACACATTGTGTTGTTAGCTAGTTTTGTAACAGTTTTAGACTTGTGGGTCAGACCTCCATTCATTTGCTATGACCCATTCATGCTATAATTGGAACGCCAGCTATTGTTAGCTGAGTGGTAGCGCTGGCGCAAGGGTGAAGGGGCTTAAGCGGGGCTCCACCCTGCTAACGAGGCTGCCCAATGAAAGTTCCCCCTGTGCAAAATGCTGAGTTCTGGTGTGAATCCTTCAAAATAAAAGGATACATGCTTAAAACAGGAAGTCAATTTAAAATCTGCACACATACATCATTTGACATGATAAAACAGTCGCAAATAACTATTTTAACAATGCTGTGTTTAACTGGCGGCACGGTGGACGACTGGTTAGAGTGTCTGCCTCACAGTTCTGAGGATCGGGGTTCAATCCCCGGCCCCGCCTGTGTGGAGTTTGCATGTTCTCCCCGTGCCTGTGTGGGTTTTCTCCGGGCACTCCGGTTTCCTCCCACATCCCAAAAACATGCATGGTAGGTTAATTGACAACTCTAAATTGCCCATAGATTTGAATGTGAGTGTGAATGGTTGTTTGTTTGTATGTGCCCTGGGATTGGCTGGCAACCAGTTTGGGGTGTAACCCGCCTCCTGCCCGATGATAGCTGGGATAGGCTCCAGCACGCCCGCGACCCTAGTGAGGAGAAGCGGCTCAGAAATTGGATGGATGGATGGATAAACGCCATGTCACTTCATGTGCTAACATTATTTCACACAAAGAATTAACCGCTGATCCCATTTGAACTATGTTGCTAAACAAAACAGAAACACCTAAACAGTCCTTTGGAGTCTTAGAGCATTGAAAAGCGTGCACAGCATTAACCATGATCTTACGGTACATAGAGATGGCGATTTTTCGACGGTTAGCTTTCCATTTAGACTGGTAAGTGGTTGCTCCACAGTGTTGTAAGCATCCATTTCTATATTCCGGAAAACTACGTGAGGTTATTTGTTCAATCCAGCCTGTAGTATTAAAGATGATCTGACGTTATGTGGAGACTATTAGAGACCAGCAGACTCCGACAATGTGGTCGCTTCAAAATGTTGTGTGTGCATAGTGGATATAAAAATCTACACACACCCTGTTCAAATGATATACAAACTGACCAAGAAAAATCATTTCAAAACGTTTTCCACCATTATTCCAGTGTTACAGATGATCTTACGTCTTTAACAGCGATTAGCGTTCCAGTAGACTTTGATATTACTCCACAATGTTGTGTGTGGTCACGCCACAATTTGTTGGAGCTACACTCCATCCGCACTGTCTGCCTCGGATTTTACGTTAAGTGGATATGGCATTTGTAACAATGATTAGCATTCCAGTAGACTCCTGATCATTGTGGTTGCTTCACAATGTAGTGTGAGTCCATGTTCTGCCCAGTGTGCCAAGTACTTATCTACTATATATTAGTCCCTTTTCTTTTGTTTTAAAGTCCTCTTTGTCTTGTCATCAACTGTAATGTAACAATTTTTATTACAAAATGGTCTTCCCTCATCTCCAGTTGAGTAAATAAACACGCCTGGACAGTTTCTGTGGAACTGTGTTATGTGGAAAAACAGAGATCATCCTGCAAGCGTTCCACACAAATGTCCCGCCGCCTGTGTTCAACTTGTGGGTAATTCATCAGCGAGATCGCAGCAGCAGGATGACGAGCAAAAAGGGAGTGCGGGATAAAGATAGCGTCAAGCGTACGGGTGAAATTCACTCTACCCAGCAACCCAAAGATCCCACTGAGGGTAGACACTCTTCTCCTTGTGAAGCTACTTCCTGTGCCACCGATCCATTTACACACTGGCAGCTGCTTTGCAGTGGCCAATAGCCTCGCTTAAGCAAAGCTGACGCATTTGTAGCTTGAAAAACTGCATTTGCATATTGTGATTTAGCCTTTCCTTGCCAGCAAACAGCTTCAATCTTTTCTTTTTAGGAAAGTGCTACATCAAGTAGTTTGTCTTCATTTTAGCACAGTGCATCATCAATAGTTTGTCTTCTTTCTAACAAGGCGTAAAACCTTCATCGATTTTTTTCTTTTTTTAGGAAACCAACATCAATAGTATATCTTGTTACCAGAAATGTGCAATGTCAACTGTATTTCATGTTTTTAGCAAAGTTAAACATCACGTTTGTATGTCAATATTCTCAATCATCCAGGTCATTTCCTTTTATTCTCAGGGCATTGCATCGATCGCAACTGGACTGTTGTGGTTGTCTTAGAAGACATTTCGCCTCTCATCCGAGCAGGTTTCATCAGTCCAGAAGAGTCCAGCTATGATTGATTCAATACCCTGAGAATCAGGTTTGTCTTCTTTGCAAAAAGGTGCAAGAGCAATAGTTCATCTTATTTTTTAGGAAAACACATACATACAATATTTCCTGTCTTTTTTTCTAACTGAAAGGAAAATGTGCCAGAGTCTTGCTTTTAAAGCATACACCGGTATTTGCCTGTGTGTTGTAGCTTATTAGCTTGTGTCGATAATTATTAAAGCGATTAACCACTTTTGAGCCATTTTGTGTTTATTATTCTTTTTCACTTTTAACTCCCTGGTCAGCACAGCAAACATTTCTGTTTGCATCCTTATGACCAATAAAAGAAAAGAGCGACAGTCTCAACGTTTCTTGTAGCAGATTGGTTTACACTTGGAATTTTGTACCGAGTGAATAGAGACATTATTTATTAAACATGAACTGATTTTGAGTTTTAGTCACTTTTTTTAAAACAAGCTATGATTGAGAATATTATATAGTACACACACACACACAGTATATATAGTTAAATGACTACTCCCATAGCTCCTCTTCTTGTGTGGTTGACTCTAAACCTTCCAGTTGGCTCTCGACTCCATCATATCTGTAATTTCCAGGAGGTTCAAGGAAAGGACACGCTGAATTTTTTCTAACTGGCTTTCTAAACGCTACAATCCCATTTTGTCCTCATCTAAACAATTCCACCACAGCATATCTCTCGGCAGGAGGGGTAGGAGGTGCACATAATCCCAAAGAGACTCCCGGAAAAACTTACACATTTATAAACACACTCAGTCAAGCGGCAAAAATAGTAATGACACAGCGTGAATTGAAGTTCAAAGGTTAATTTACTCACCCAGGGCGTGAAAATAGATGGATAAATTTTTACGAGTGTAGCTATACTTCCATGTGTCAATTTATTGAGAACGATGTATACATTTTTACGAGTGTAGCTATACTTCCATATGTTAATTTATTTTGAACAATCTGTCACTGAAACCAGTTTTACTTAAGAACATGGAATTTGGCAGACACATCTGGCACAAGTTGAACCTACAAAAAAGTTGTAGCAGCCATATATATATATATATATATATATATATATATATATACACATATACATATATATATACGCATATATACATATATACACATATTTATATATACACATATACATATATATATATATATATATATATATATACAATATACAATATATATACAAATATACAAATTTGTTTTAGAAACGTGCAAGATCAACAGTTTGTCTTCTTTTTAGGAAAGAGCAGGATCAATAGTTTGTCTTCTCAAGAAGCCCTGGTGAGAAAAGACACAGGAAGTCTATAATTTTGGCTTATTTTATCAATTTTGTCCGATTGCTACCAATTTTCAAATACTAAACAGACGGGCATTAGTTTGGTGACTAATAATCAACTCCACCCAGAGCCTTACCCTCTTCTGGCGGCTCTCGGCGGCAGCCAGCTGTGCGGACATGCGCGCCTGCATCTTCCTGCAGTGCGCCATGACGGCCTCCAGGACAGACATTGGGCTGGAACCCAGCGGCCGCCGCTCCTTGTCACCGAGCGAGACACCGCACTCGAAGTCCCGCTGCAGCGCCAGAAAGGGGTCGGTCAGGCTGTAATGGCTGTAGCGCTCCTGCAGGAACACTTCCCTCCTTTGAGCCTGCCGGAGAAATGACAAAATACATTTTGACACCTTCAAATTAGGATTTAGTTTCAAGGTTTACCACTGAAATATTGAGTTTGAGTCACTAGAACAGGAGTGTCAAACTCATTTTTGTCGCAGGCCACACTGTAGGTAGGTACAGTTTCCCTCAGAGGGCAGTTATGACTGTGAAACCATATAAATGTTTCATCGCTCATCATATTATTACATGTACACAACAAATTGATGGATGGATGACCTAGTAGTAGATATTGTTATATATATATTATATATATAACAATATCTAAATCTCAAGATTGAGTACATACCTAAGACTGGGCAGGTACGGACAACAATTGTCAGGTACAAACAACCCTGTTCAAGTAAATACAAAAACCTGGTCACTGGTTCACACACAACAATTGTCAGTTAGACATAAACATCCAAGATCTTGGTCAGTTACAGGAAACCATGGTCAGATACACACAGCCCTGCTTAGTTGTACACGTACACACAGCCATGGTCAGACACACACAATCCTGGTTAAGTACTGTACATACACAACCCTGGTCAGGTACAGACATGCATGGTCGGCCACATAGACAAACCTGGTCAGTTACACTCAACAACCTCAATAAAGTACACAAAATCTTGGTTAGGTGTACAGGTACACACACACACACACACATGCACACACATACAGTCAGTCAGTATCAGATGTTGTGGGGATTTTTGTTGTTTTGCCCGCAGGGACGATGCAGTTTAATGAAGCAGGGGAGGGGGTTAACGGGACCTGCTTCATGGTGCCGTTAAATGTCTAAAAATAGACAGCAAGGAGTTGCTGACGATGCACACACACACACACACACACACACACACACAGACACACACACCCTCACAGACACACACAGCTGCAAGTCATGCTTGTGTATGTAAACGTACACTTGGGTGCGAAGCATTGCGGTCCCAATGCTTGCCGAAGTCCAGCAGCTGGTCGGGATGACTAGTTTGTTATTTGCATTCATAGCATAACACAACACGACACATTAGCCACACATTAGCATAATGACACACTGATGAGCATTTAGAAAGTCTTTGTTGTTGTTGTTTACTAATAATGCCACAGGTTGGTTTCAAAATTAGCATCGCCTTAACAAATTTTTAACGGCATTAGTAGAATGTTGTTTTTTGTTCATGAAGTTGGTTTGATTCAGCTGAAGTTGGTCTGAGCTATGCTAGCCATCCCGCTAAAACAGTAAATGATGTTAGCTATGCTAGCTAGCCATCCATCCATCCATCAATTTTCTTTACCGCTTATCCTCACTTGGGTTGCGGGGTGCCGGAGCCTATCCCAGCTATCTTCGGGCAGGAGGCAGGGTACACCCTGAACCGGTCGCCAGCCATTCGCAGGGAACATAGAAACAAGCAACCATTCGCACTAACATTCACACCTACGGGCAATTTAGAGTCTTCAATCAACCTACCACGCATGTTTTTGGGATGTGGGAGGAAACCGGAGTGCCCGGAGAAAACGCACACAGGCACGAGGAGAACATGCAAACTCCACACATGCAGGGCCGGGATTTGAACGCCGGTCCCCAGAACTGTGAGGCAGATGTGCTACTATGTTAGCTAATAATTTTTCAATATAAAACTCATGAATCATGTTAGCTTCACTAGCCATCCAGTTACGGCTACCTGACTTCTTGTTTTAGCTTATGCTAACAACCAGAAGCTTCCACTGTCAACGTGTGTCCTGTCCACTGCTTTTCTTTTTCAGGCTTCCATTGGAGCTTCTTTTTTAGGCTTATTTCGACCTCTCTGTTCTTCTTTTCAGGCTTCTGTCCACTTCTCTTACTTGTTGCTTCCTTTTCAAGCTTCTTATGACTTCTCTAACGCTGTGATTTTTCAGGCGTCTCTCCACTTTTCTCAAACTGCATGCTTCCTTTTTAGGTTTCTGTCTGCTTCTATCTCACTCTGTGCTTCTTTTTCTGGCTTCTTTCCAAATGGCTCACAAGTCTGTGATTCCTTATTAGGCTCCTGTCTGCTTCTCTCACTCATTTTGTTTCTTGTTCGAGACTTCTGTCCACTTCTCTCTCACTTTCTTCATATTCAGGCTTTTATGGCACACACAGGTCACACAAACATCAAAGAATCCACAGTCTTGTTTCATTGTCATGTCTTATACACATTATAATAATCATATTGGTAGTTGTGAAAGATAAACATAAAAGGACACTACGTGACAAATGTGTGTTGTTCTTGTGTTTTAAGATCAACTGCATTGAGTCGAGCCTGTGCGGCTCACACACGCAAATGCACATACACAGGTCGATATATTGACATGCTCGTCATAACGTGTCGCTCAAGGTCAAGGACCGGCATGGTCAATTGAACCCCCCAGTACCCCTCTCATCACAGACCATTTCAAAATGAAGTATTGTCTGTATTTTGTTAGGTTTTTTTTCCCCCCAAAGAATTATTCTGAAGTGAAGGACTTTATTTGAACACGTAATACTTTCTTTTTTATTTACTTGCTCTTATTTTTAAATTCACACCCCTACTTTCATTTAGTAAATGAGAAACGCACAGTTGTGCTCATAAGTTTGATTACCTAGGCTGAATTTGTAAGATGGGTACAATTCTTTAAAGAAAACATGAAGGGCCAGGCGAAACACAATTTTATTTTAATGGGATTCAAATTAAACAGTCAAGCTTTTCAGAAAAGCATTATCATTAAACAAATCATAACCATAAAAAAATTAATGATCGTTGTTGTTCAGTCATCAGTCATATTTAAAAAACATAAATAAATAATATTCCACAAATTCTGCCAGGATATATAAACTTATGAGCACAACTGCACATATATGCAGTCATATGTAGCCCTGTCATATTGGAATGAAAGTGTAGGCTACACCTTTTTCATAACCACTAGGTGGCGGAGGTATATTAGAATGAAAGTGTACACCTTCCTCATAACCACTAGGTGGCGGTGGCATTTTAGAAATAAATTGTACAGCTTTTTCATAACCTCTAGATGGCAGCATACATTTATAAAATGGGAAAGTTTTTTCCATTTTCCCCTATACCTATGTATAATCCAAACTATTGACTTTTGACAATTTTTGGGGGGAAAAGAATTATGGTAATCATTGTTGTGTGCGTGTGTGCGCACACACACGTTATAGGTTTAACGGAATAGTCGACGGTTGACTTGACCACTGTACAATGTTGATTATAGCTTGAAGTTTATTTATCACCAATCATGTTTTTTGGCATTACCAACAAGAACGTCTCACTGTAATCAACAGGTGGTCAGTCCCGCAGGGGTGCCTTAAGCAGGTGGACATATGTTGACTAAAAATGAGACCTGCAGCAATACCACTCACTTGAAAAATATGCACGTCTATCCTTGAATATAACAAAGGCACAATTGTTAGAAAAAGGAACTGAAGGGATTTGGAAAAATGTGTTATTTAGGAAGTGTGTATCAAACTGTAGCCCTTTTCATTAATCAGTAGTACCCATGAAGTAGCTCTCAGTTTCATAAAGGTTGGGGACCCCTGCGGTTAACGCTAGTTGACGAACAGCCTAAATCCTCACATCAGCTGTCAGCGAATTCAGTGAAAAGACAGACAATATAATTGTACCGTATGCTTAAAAACGGAATTACGAGAACAAGTGTTGGTCAATCAATATCCTCCTTATAGTGAAAGGGTTAGGGTTAGGGTTACAACAACAACAACAACAACGTGTTTTGCTCAAGGCCTTTTCCCGCAGACACGGCAAGTTCTTCTTCCTCCTTTCAGTCGGCTCTGCTGGATGAACTTGTTGGGGGTGGGGCCTGTGCAATTCAGGACGGCGGGACGAGTGAGCGTAAGCTCAGCTTGTTTTTGGAGCTGCGCACAGTTGATGACTGAAAAAAATATGTAAATGATGTTATCGATTAGACACCGTGTGTGTGTGTGCGCGTGTGTGTGTGTGTGTATGTGGAACTCCTATATGAACATGTCGGTAATCTGGTTCACCTTTCGGGAAAAATAAACCACTAATGCATGACGACAGTTTGTTTGCTTTTTTGGGGGGCATTTTTTGTAAAAACAAAATAAAAATAAACTTTTTACACTTGTACGACTGGTAGCAGTGTTAAAATGTCACTTAAAACATTGCTTGTACAGTTAATAAAGGTTTTCTGATGTGTGGCAACCAGTCCCTTGTTTGTCTCTATGCGACATGCTATTGTCTAGCAACTAGACCAGGGTGTAAAAGGCTTCTCACCCAAAGTCCTTTTGGACAGGGTGCGGCTCACTTCAACTCTAATGAGAACAACCGCTTTGAATAAAATTGATGGTAGGATGTGGTGATTAATAGTGTCAGCACTTTACATCAGGCTGACTTAACATGAGAACACACACGCACACAAACACTTATCATAGTCGCCACCATGTTGGCGAGATGTGAGAAGGCCAAGCAACAAGCCAACAGGGCTCATATCCAAAAAGCTCCTCTGATATCACACACGCATCAACTAGAACATCACAGCACTCAGCACAGAAACACACCTACATGCATGCACACAAACAAGCCCTCACAAACACACACATTCACAAACACGCAGAAAATACAACATTGATCTATTTAATCTGTGTATTCAATTTCTTGATTTTCAGTTTGAACATTAAATATCTTGTCTTTGTAGTATATACAATTAAATATAGGTTGAACATGATTTGCAAATCATTGTATTCTGTTTTTATTTGTTTAACACAACGTCCCAACTTCATTGGAATTGAGGTTGTAAATATATGGGGGACCAAGAGTGGCAGAATAAATAAATCATTAAATAAACATGTGTTATTAATTATTCAATTATTTCAGTATTAATTTATTTAAATATTACTTTAAATATTCAATATATTACTTTATTTCAATATTTATTTAATTATTTCAATATTCATTGATTTAAATACTCATTTTTTAATTTTGATTTGACTCCTGTTCAACCCTGCATCATGAAATAATAATAATAATCAGTAAAAAGTGTTCAAAATGTTTTTGTTTTCATGCAGAAATAACATTTCATGTTCTCTGAAGCAGTCATTGATTTAATAAATGCAACACACTAGTTTATTATACATACAGGTTTAAAAAAAAAAAAAAAAAAAAAAAAGACACTGAACCCTATAATTGCCTCCAGGTTGGCATTTTAAATGAGAAATTGTTCTCAATTGCCTTACCTGCTTCCACAACAAACAAACAAATAACGTTTTGTGGCTCCTGGTGTTTTTTTTTTTTTTTCCGGGGGAGACAGTCTAAATGAACTCTTTGATTATTTAAGGTTGCCGGCCCCTGACCTGGATGGAGGTAATTAAAAGTATCTTGTATCTCAATTCAGCTCTTGTATTGGGTCTGTCCCTAATGTTCATCCCATAACAACAATGTTGTATTTGAGGGTCCTGGACAAGATGCAATGTGTTTGATTAGTCCATGTTGTCCTTTGCGGATCAGATGGCTTCCGCCGTCCAAAACAATGTTGGCAAAGTCAGCCGCGGCAATTGGCGAGGCGAGAAGCCACCGCGGTGCCAATCAGAGGCCCGTTAGCACATAAGCGGGAGGCGCGTCCTCTGATGCCAACGCTTACTGTGCACACATTTGATGCCGAGCCAGCGCAGCAGTAGAGTAAGCTGCTTGATAGATTTTATCAAACAAGCCCGAATCATATAGCAACTTGTAACAGGGAAACTAAATATAGCGGTACGTTGACTGACTGAACCTTTAACTCAATTTACTTATGCTGAGCAAATGTTGCAGCGTTCTTTGCCGCCATTTAACCCGCCGCGTATCTGGTGTGTACCTCAAATTTTGGTTTACAAAGCAAAAAAAATTGGTAAAAATGACAAGCGACGGCTAGTAACTCAGAAAACTTGTAAGTCAAGGTATCACTTTATACCTTTACATATGCCACATAAATGGTAAAAGTTGGCTTTTTGTACCCTATTAGACGGCTTAAAACATTTTGAAAATATTGTGTAACCTTTCCAGAAAATGCATACAAAAGTAAGAATCTGATTTTTCATTCCTTTAACCTCATATTGCACGACATTAAAATCTAAAAGTTATGTTCAAATATTTCTAAAATAAATGATATTATTCACTCCTTTGTAGACATCTAAAATAATTCACAAATTGACCAAAATTTTACACACAAATGTAAGAATTCAATTGTGCTGCTAATCTGAACATCAAAATCCACATAGGTTTTACCTTTTTCAGGATTTTGATGTGGCCTGCAGCCCTCTATCCCACTACAATAGAGCCGCCCCTGCACTGAGCAACAGCCGAATCACATCTCCACATTTAGAAATGAAACAAAACAGCAATCTGAAGTACCGTATTTTCACGACCATAAGACGTACTTTTTTTCTCCAAAAATGGACGGGCGCCTTATAATGCGAGTTCCAACATCTATAAATGTTGTGATGAGCGCTGCGCTTGACTTTTTTATTTATTTATTTTTTTTAGCATTTCCTGCCAACACACTGCTTACAGATGAAAAGCGGACGTGGCTGAGGACAGGGGAGGGTGCGTGAAGGAGGGCGCTAAAGCTACGCCCCCGCGCCGGTGTGCTCCGCTTGACTGACTGGGAGCATTTCTGGGGTGTGCATTGTGCAAAACAACATCGGTTTGGCTAAGGACCCCCGAAAATGTCACCTACAAAGAAATACACTTACGAAGCACAGTTTAAACTGCAAGTTATCAGTTACGCGGAGGAACATGGGATTCGAGCAGCCGCGAGAGAATTCAAGATCAACGAATCCATGGTTCGCAAGTGGAGGAAGCAGGAAAACGAGCTTCGTCAAGTCAAGAAGACGAAGCTGAGTTTCACCGGGAAAAAAAAGAAAAACAAAACACGGAAAAAAGGTGAGGTGGCCGGAGTTGGAAGACCAACTCGAGCAATGGATTAATGAGCAAAAAACAGCCGGGAGAAGCGTCTCATGTCAGCATTCGACTGAGTGCAATAACTCGGGGCTTGCCATCATTCCGGGAGGCTGGAAGAACCGCTGGACATCCGTGTAAACAGGGCGTTCAAAGTGAAGTTGCGAGCGGCGTAGGAGCCATGGATTACAGATGGCGAACACATCTTTACTAAGACTAGGAGGCAGCGCCGGGCGAGTTACGCCACAATTTGTGAATGGATTGTGGATGCTTGTTCGAGCTTTCGCACGGCAACGAGACTGACTCGAACCTGGCGTGTTTGATGGAGAACTTGACCAGCTGTTCATTTCGGATACAGAAGATGAGGACTTTGATGGATTTGTGGATTAGGATTGATCAGAAAATAACGTGAGTACATTGTTAAATACTTCAATCAAGTACAACAGAACTCAGTTTTGCTCCCGCTGCCTTTTTAAAAACATTGCTTTAGCGTGCATGCATGCTACCATATGTTTTAAGCTAGCGTATGTTTTACCATGCCTGTTTCCAATAATACGGTGCGCCTCATGTATGTGTTAAATACAGAAATAGACCCCGTAACTGAAACTGCGCCTTTTAATACGGTGCGCCCTCGGGTCGTGAAAATACGGTAAGCTGACAATTCTTAAAAAAGTTACTTGAGGATCATTAATGAGATATGTTTACTAATCGAACCTTCACACTGAGCAAAAAGGGGAGCAAACCATGTTTGCTTCTGGAACAAAATTATTTGTAGTCGCCCTAACAAAGAGAACTACTATTCTAGTTATAAATTGTTTCTTTGCATATCTAGAAAAGCTCCACGTATATAACGGCAGGCCGCAACTGGCCCCTGGGCCGTAGTATGGACATCCGTGGTCTAGCGGCTGTTTTCAATGAAGAAAGTAGGAGTGTGAAGATAACCGAGAAAGAGTCCATTTATTGGCGACGAGAAGACGAGCGCCATTGTTGCTCGAGGAACTGACCGTCAGAACAAAGGACGATCTGTAAGGGAGCCCGAGAACGCCGCGTACTGCGCCCACCTTCCCGGAACGCCAGCCCGGGTAAAAAAAAAAAAAAAAAAAAAAAAAATATACATTTTAGCTGCCCCAGGGCGGGAGGAAGCGGATGAAAATGGAGGAGCTGCTGCAGTAGACACTTGTGAATTCAATTGTCGACCCTTCGCTACTGCCAGACAGATAGTCGCAAAGGTGGGAGGCGGGATGTGAGTCCGACACGGACAAGAGGCCGGAGGCTCGGATTTCCGGACGGACTGATTTGAAAGCTCGGAACCAAAAGTGCTCAAAAGTAGGGCTGCAGTTATCGAATATTTTTTGAATCAATCATTTTATTGATTAATCAAATAACAAAAAATAACAAAATGGCAAATTGAAATCACAAGAAATTATTCATTGACTAAATAGCTAAACCTTAGAGCACAAAGTGGAAGAACAGCAGCCCTGCCCATCCAGAGCGAGGCACGCAATTTACCCGCAGGGATTATCGACAAGATCAGAGTACATTTAATATCAGAGAATTACCTTTTATACTTAGGTACCGCAATTAACAGATACTTAAAACGTTTACTCTATATTCTACAAGGTGACTTTTACTCAAACCAATTATTTTATCACTCGTAGCTTTACCCAAGTACCACTTTCAGGTACCATACTTTATACTGACAGAACCTTAGTTACTAAATTAATTTTTTTTTCGCTTCACTCTCAACTCAAATTTTGGTTGAAAACACATACAAGGCAAAAGAATACTCTACTACTGTAAATGATTAAGTGGACATTTTTGGCAATATCTAGCTTCAAAAGACAGACAGATGCTGAGTTACAACTCAGATGCCATTGTTTTACGGGATCTCTGTGTGAATGAGGCTTGCGATGAATCCTGTTATAACGAGGTGACAGAAGAAGAACAAAGTCAGGTCAAGGCCTGAGTGCCTTGAGGGAGGTCCATGTGGCTTGTCGTGTGCCACCGGCTTTCCTCCAGGCGTGGATGGCGTACATCCAGGAGGACTTTGTCATCTTCTGCCATTTCCTGTTATGATCTAATGCTGTGCATGCACACTCATTAGCCTCCATTCACACAGGGGACACCCCCCTCCCCGAACCACCCTGCATCCATCCCCCAGATCCCTGAGGAAGCGGCACCCATCGGACAGGTGGCACTAACATCTGCTAGCGCATTTGACCAGAAAACATCTGCTTTGGCGTAACATATTTTTCCGTTTTTCTTGTTGGAACAATCAAGAGTTCAGAGATGAGCGACACTATTTCTAAATACTATATTAAAGATGGATAGAACAACAAGTTGGTGACGTGGTCAGAGAAGACAAATGCGGGATAAAAAGTGTTTCAGTAACATGAAATATCATGTAACTATTGGGGACTCAGCCATACCACATTTTTTTCAGACCGAGTACGAGCATGAGTAGTGTGTAGTGATACTTGATGTATGATGTAATAATAATTACGTCATGCAATTTGGGTAAAAATGTGTTTTATTTTAATCAAATATTGTTCAAAAACAAAGTAGTGGGCCACGGGGCTCAAAATGTTCTCGTCGGATGGCTCGCGGGGTTGCCATCTGTGTCGCTAACTCTACAGAGTGGAGTTTATCGCCATTATGCAGAGCATAATTTGCAGTCACCCATCTCCATATGGTTCACGTCACTCCTACTCGGAAAGTACAGTATATGTCATGTGTTCTCAGTTTTAATATCGGTACACCTCTACAAGTACCATTACCAGTATCAGCGCTGAAACTCATACTGTTATCAGTGCTTCCCTAGAAATTATGTGATATAAGAGGTGTCTAGATAATAGTAAATATAGTAGTGTGGTTCCTGACCTCTTCAATGTGCAAATTGCCTTGAGATAACGTCTGTTGTGAATTGGCGCTATATAAATAAAACTGATTTGACTTGACTTACAGTAAATGGTGGACCCTTGCGTACTTCCTTGACTGGCATTGACCCACAGTCTCACACCTGCCTCCTACCCGTCTAGTCGTGACTCAGCCGGCGTTTGACATTTAAACGGCTGCATCTCCCCGACGCTCGCGGACGCTCTCGCACCTGGTCGCTTTTTCTTCGTGAAGTGGGAGAAGCAGCATCTTATATATACACCTCTCAGCACATGTACACCAAACTGTATTGCATGTCAAAATCTAATATAGCACATTTACATCACAATTAATGTTTTGTACACCACAAATGCAGCATATTTATGGGCCATATTTACATGATATTAAATCTTAAATGATCCTAATGTCACATATTTACAAATCCTATGTGAATAAACATCTGTAATGTAGCATATTCATTCATTCATACATCTTCCGTATCGCTTATCCTCACTAGGGTCGCAAGTGTGCTGGAGCCTATCCCAGCTATCTTCGGGCGAGAGCACGGTCGAGAATTGGTCGCCAGCCAATCGCAGGGCACATATACAGTAAACAGACAACCATTAGCACTCACATTCACACCTATGGGCAATTTAGAGTCTCCAATTAACCAACCATGCATGTTTTTGGGATGTGGGAGGAAACCAGAGTACCCGGAGAAATCCCACGCGGGCACGGGGAGAACATGCAAACTCCACACAGGCGGGGCCACATTTTGTCCTCAGAACTGTGAGGCGGACGTGCTAACCAGTCGTCCACCGTGCCGCCTAATGTAGCATATTTACACCAAGTATAATGTCTATACAGTACATTTAGTGCATCATATTTACATCATATTTAATGTTCGTACCTCAAATCTACTTTACTGACATCTATGTGTATACCTTTAATGTACCATATATATATATATATTATTCTATACATCTGTAATGTAGTACATTTACATCAAATGTAATGTTTTCTACATCTCTAATGTAGCATATTTATATCTTAGTTAATGTCTACAGATTTGTTATAACATATTTACACATCTTTATTGTATGTACCTCTAATATAACATTTACATTGTCGATACAGTACACCTCGAATGTAGCATATTTACAACATATTCAATGTCTATACCTCAAATGGACCACATTTAGACCATATTTGTTCTACACACCTCTAATGTATCATACTGACATGAGATTTATTGTCGCTATACTAATGTAGCATATCTACATCATATTTAACCTTCTATATGCTTCTAATGAAGAATATTTATTGTCTGTGTCTTTGTATCACATTTACATTATATTTAATGTTCAATACGCTAGTTCTTAGTTGAAAAGGGCATCATTGCAGTTGTAAAAAGTGTTTAGTTTTTCCTGCTCTTATCGACAACATTATTGTGCTTGTTGCACTAACGGTGGGAGAACTCCCACGTTCGCTCGTCTCTGATGCCACAACAATAACTACACATGAGTGCGGCAGTTGAAAGCCTCTCATCTTCTCTCCTTTGATGCCCGCCAGAAAAGATCAACATAAAAATGGAAACGAAAGGTTTTTTTTCCACCGTCACCCTCCTGCTCATAATCATCATTTCTCTCACTCTGGTAACCTGAAGTGGACCTTTCACAGCTGCTGCCTTCATTCAAACACACGGGTGTGGGTGTGGGTGTGTGTGTGTGTGTGTGTGTGTGTGTGTGTGTGTGTGTGTGTGTGTGTGTGCAAGAAAGTGTTAATTGACACGAGAGCACGCGAGCGTTTGAAAATGAAGAGTCTCTTTCACAATTCACACTGGAATCTATCCTGCATCACATTTTCTACAATTGTGATCAACTATTATTATTATGGTCAGAATCAGAATCATCTTTATTTGCCAAGTAAGTCCAAAAAACACACAAGCAATTTGTCTCCGGTAATTGGAGCCGCTCTAGTACGACAACACAGTCAATTGACAGAGAACACTTTAGGGACATAAAGACATTGAGAAAAACAGTCACTGAGCAATAAAGGGTTACTAGTCTGGTAATGCCGGTACATTTTTTTTTTTGACAATTATGCAAAAAGATGCAGAGTCCTCTAGCACGTAGCATAATTATATAATTATGATCTAGCATCTCAAATCAAGACAGTGCATGCTGCTGCTGATTGCTAAGTGCATTGAACTAAGGAAGAAGAAAGAAGCCACTGGAGGAGTTGATGTCTAGAAAGATTTTACATTGATGTCGTTAGAGGTGCATCGATTCATCAACAACTAATCAATTAACAAATACATTGATAAAAAAATTTGATAATCGATTAATCGTTTAGAGACCTCGTTTAACTTATAATTGTCCAAATCCACAGAATTTTAGTCTCTCAGCAGTAAATAACAATTATGTTTATTACAATGATAAAGCATGTCTTTGTGTTTTAGCAAAAGAAGACAAAAGCATTTACTTTGGAAAACTGATCAACATTTTTGCCTATTTTCTGACATGTTACCGACCAAACCAATAAAATGATAATCAATTAATGGGAGTTTCAGTCAGTCAGTTTAATCTAATATGAAAATAATTATTTGCAGCCATAGTATGAATTAGGGCTGCCACAAACAATTATTTTGATAGTCGATTAGTCACAGATTATTTTTGTGTGATTAGTTGACTAATCAGATTGTATGTAAATTTCATTTTATTGCACCAGCAAGCAGTTGCTCTTTTACTTTGGAAAACAATTCAACATATTTGGTTATTTTCTGACATATTACAAACGAAACCGGTAACTGAATCATAATCATTTCATGTTTGTGCATTTTCTGAACTGTCAATTTGAAATATCTTGTTTTTGAATAAAGTGATGGAAATTTTAAGTTGTGTTTTTTTTGTGATTGATCGGGGAAAAAAATCAGACAATCTATTATTAAAAATAATTTGGCAATTAAGCTTCATTAATCAAGAGTGCATGATATGCTGCTAGACCTTTCTTATACTCAATAAGAAAAAATGTGTTTGGACTAGATGATGTATTTTGCTGTCGTCATGAAACTCAAGAAGAATAAAGAGAAGTCACTGGACAGATTGATGTGGGGACAGCACGGCTTTTACGTTGTCATCTTATAAATAAGCATCCTTAGTCAAGACGGTGCATGTTATGCTGCTGACTGCTAGTCCTCCCTCAACTCAGGTAGCAGAAGGAAGGTTTTTGGACTGGTTGACGTGGCTTGTTGTACTTTAACATGATTTTCATGGAAATAAGAACCTTTAGTCAAGAGGGTGCAAGATATATTTCTGGGTTGCTGGCTGCTTGATGTCACTGAACTCTGGAAGAAAAAAGTAGGCATCAAGACAACTATGTTGTGTGTGTGTGTGTGTGAGAAACAGTGTGGCATGCACAAACACACACACACACAACATGTAACGCTACTTGTGTTACCATCATGTCTTCAAAGCGGGTCAGGACTATTTCTGTTTGTATCAGTAGCTCTCATTACATTCCTGGATCACGTGGACCATGGGCAGTGTGTGAGTGTGTGTGTGTGTGTGTGTGTGTGTCTGCGTGCGTGCATGTTCATGAAGACAGGCTGAGAGAGGAAACATTAAGAACCTGATTCAAGTGCGGGTCACATGACAGTGTGACATACTCATTAGAGGGTTGACAGTTAACAACAAAAAGAACTTTGATGTCAGCTACATATAAAGCAAAGCAAAGCAAAAAAAAAAAATGTTTTTTTTTAAATCAGCTGAGCGATGTCTTATAATTCCGAAAACTCAGATTTGTGTACACGTAAATCAAGAGACCACTAGATAACAAAATGTTATAACTAGGACTACAACTAACGATTATTTGAATAATCAATGAATGTGTTGATTATTTTTTAGATTAATCGATGAATCGGATTCAAAAAAGTTTTAAATTTCCATATTCGAAAACAGGACATTATTTCAACTTGACAGAGCAGAAAATGCACAAACAAACTGATTATGATTCAGTTACTGGTTTTGTCCATAACGTGTCAGAAAATAAGCAGAAATGTTGAAGTTGTTTTCCAAAGTAAAAGATGTTGGCAAATGTCTTATTTTGATGAAACAAAAAAATAATCAATAATTATAATAATTATAATTATTCTTAATTATAATAAATCAAGTTATGAATATTTCCTGCTTTATTATTAATATAAACAATTATTAATATTTACTGCTGAGAGGCTGCAATTACGAGGATTTGGACAATTTTAAGTTCAACGAAGTCGTTCAACAATTAATCGATTATCAAAAATGTTTATCTTTTAATTTGATAATCAATTAGTTGTCGATTAATTGATGCATCTCTAGTTATAACCAAGCAGAACTACTAGACTGAGTGGTGGGATTGATTCTCAATCAGCGTTCCAAATGTACGTTAAAGCGAAAAGTAGAAAAGATGAGTGAAACGTTGGCCTCAATAAGAGAGGAAGACGAAGAGGAGGGTGAGTGTTGCAGGCGGAGAAGATTAGACGGGAGAAAAGGGACGTTGGCTATGACCTACTTCCGCTCAGCTCTTCACCAATCCTTCCTCTTCATCGCCGACGAGTTTTGCGTGCCGAGGACACACAACGTCAACGCGCGCAAACACACAAGCGAGGGCTTAAAACACACTGAAACGCTGCCACAACTGCTTTCAATGCAACATGGCGGGAGAAGTGAATCAGTGTTCTATACGCTTTCACACCATCCCGTCTGTTCTGGCTCTTTCACGCAGAGATCCCGCACAAACGGCATTTCAGACTTTTTCAGAAAATCCGAAATGTATCCACTTTTGCCTTTTACACAGAACCCAAGGGAAGCAGGACACTGTCGCACCTTTCACACAGCGATATAGCATCCTGCAATCAGATAATGACATTATGTCAGCATCTGGTGAGGTACCGGTTTATAAAATACAGTGGTACCTTGACTTACAACTCAACTGTGAATTACAATTTTTTACGTTAGAAGATTAATTTATTCCTTGACCAAGATGCTAACTCAATTTACTTGTACAAGCAAATTAATTTTATTTTGCCCCACCCCCATTGAAATAACATCTGTTCCAGGCCACGAATAAAATGTGCTTTTAAATTTATTTTTATTTTTTTTTAAATAGCACAGTATTGTATATAAAAACAGAAAACAAAGACAATGTGTAATGACTGTAGGTACTACAGTGTCAGTGTGTTGGTTGTGTGCCTTTAAAAGGAATAAGTGACATAAGGAGCTGAATTCTGGTTGACTGGTGGTTTCAGCCTGAGAGTCTGGGTGTGCGTTGTTCCCTACAGCAGCTCCTTGCGGGTATTTTGTATTTCTGCATTTGATTGCTTTTGCCATTCAATAAATGGCTGAAAGTGCATTGGCAACTGTGGCTCTCCTTGCCCACATGCGAGGGCATGCAAACAGATCATTTGATGGTCTGATGTGACGTATAGAACAGTTGTCTGATAGTAACAATTTCTTCTAACACAACAAGACGGAATAAGTGTCTGGTCTTACACTTCAGCATTGCGGAATACCTGTACATGCAGGCACTATCCCACATTTGTTACATCTGCTTCTACCGACAAAGGCGGAAAATTGCCAGGTCAATTCCGTCCTCATCCCGAGTCGGTGCAGTTTATACAGAACAGCAACAGGGAGAAAAATACATCCTGCATACTGAAAGTGTATTTTTTGCTGTGAAAATACTTCCGAATGCATCATGCAGCCATCCATACGAGTGCTCAGACGCACTTCTCTCCCCCGTGGGAGCCAGGAGATGACTTCAACCGACAGCATTTCGAAAGGAAAAGAAAAAAAAAAAAAAAAAAAAAAAAAGAGCCAGGCTCTCCGGAGGCTTCCGGGAATGGAGGCGGAACGGGGGGCGGCCAGGGCAAAGACTGACACTCAGGATCTTTTCAGTCTCATTCCGGAACGGAATTTCAGGGGGTGGTGGTGAAACACTAGGTGGAAAGCCTGCGGAGGAGGGTCCAGGTAGGGGGGTTCTAGTTGCTACGCAGCCCACCAATCACAGCAGCATACTGACTGTGTATCAGTTTGGGCATGTGTGTGTATGTGTGTATATGTGTGTGTGTGTGTGTGTGTGTGTGTAGCTAGCAACAGGCTAGCATAATCGATGCTAACAAATTGATTCTATTTGCCACAGAAGAAACTCACTAGAGCAGAAATTAAATTTCCACATTCACTCAAAGTCAAATGATGGTAAATTCGACTAAAATAACAACAACAAAAGGTTTCAGTCTCTGTATTTTGCTTTGGCTTTTTCTGCGATGTTTAGTCTAAATAAAGGTGAGAAGAGAAATAGTAACAGGTAGACACAACACAACGACAAAGTAGTAAAACTTGCACGAACAAGTGTGCTACATGATGACAAGTAGACACTACATGATACCAAGTAGTCACTATATATAAAAGTGGACTACACGATGATGATCAAGTCCACACACACTAAATTACGACAACAAGTAGATACACTGTGACGACGACAAGAAAAAAACTGCATGAAAACAAGTATTCTACTATAACTATTCTATTATTTTATAACCATTTGTTTAATAAAGTGATTTCAAAGTGCACTGGCTATGTCTATCCTTGACCACCTATTACAATATGTTCTAACTAGCATCCATCCATCCATTCATTTTTTGTACCGCTTATCCTCACTATGATCGCGGGCGTGCTGGAACCTATTGCAGCTACTGTAATCTCCCGTGTATAATGCGCATTCCCCCCCCCCCCCCCCCCCCCAAAATGGTCAAAAGTCAAATCGTGCGCATTATACATAGGGGAAAATTAAAACGCTTTCACATTTTATAAATGTATGCTGCCATCTAGTGGTTATGAAAAAGCTGTGCACTTTCATTCCAATATGCCACCGCCACCTAGAGGTTATGAGAAAGGTTTACACGTTCATTCTACTATGCCACCGCCACCTAGAGGTTATGAGAAAAGTGTACACTTTCATTCTAATATGCCACCGCCACCTAGTGGTTATGAAAAAGGTGGAGCCTACACTTTCATTCCAATATGACAGGGCTACATATGACTACATATATGTGCAGTTGTCCTCATAAGTTTACATATCCTGGCAGAATTTGTGGATTTTTTTTTTTTTTTTTTTTTTTTTTAAATACGACTGAACAACAACCATCATTAATTTCTTTATGGTTATGTTTTGTTTTCTGAAATTCTTGACAGTTTAATTTGAATCCCAATAAAATAAAGTGTGTTTCGCCTGACCCTTCATGTTTTCTTTAAATAATTGTACCCCTCGTACAAATTCTGCCTGGGTAATCAAACATATAAGCATGACTGTGTGTTTTCTCATACTAAATAAAAGTAGGGCTGTGAATTTCAAAATAAGAGTAAGTAAAAAGAAAGTGTTCAAATAAAATGTTTAACTTCAGAATAATTATTTGAAAAAAAACTAACAAAATAGAGATAATACTGCATGTTTTGATCATATGGGTAGAAACAAAATCATGCATCGTAAACATGCATTATACATAGGAAGAAGGGTGTTCCAGAATTTTGAGGTCAACTTTAGGGGTGTGTATTATACATGGGTGCGCATTATACACGATAAATTACGGTATCTTCGGGCGAGAGGCGGGGTACACCCTGAACTGGTCGCCAGCCAATCGCAGGGCACTTCTCAACAAACAACCATTCGCACTCACATTCACACCTACGGACAATTTAGAGTCTTCAATCAACCTACCACGCATATTTGGGGTATGTGGGAGGAAACCAGAGTACCCGGAGAAAAACCACACAGCCATGGGGAGAACATGCAAACTCCACACAGTCGGGGCCGGTCCTCAGAACTGGGAGGCAGATGGGCTAACCAGTCGGCCACCGTGCCGCCTTTTTCTAACTAGCAGTGTAGGCTATATCAAATTAGCTAACAATGTTTATGCAATGTGTCACCGTAATTAAACAGTAAATCTACTGTAATTTATTTTAACAGTATACTACCGTATTAGGGCCGGAACGGTGGAAGACTGGTTAGCACATCTGCCTGACAGTTCTGAGGACCCGGGTCAAATCTGGCTTCCCCTGTGTGGAGTTTGGATGTTCTTCCCGTGCCTGCGTGGGTTTTCTCCGGGTACTCCGGTTTCCTCCCACATCTAAAAACATGCATGGTAGGTTAATTGAAGACTCTAAATTGCCTGTAGGTGTGAATGTGAATGGTTGTTTGTCTATTTGTGCCCTGTAATTGACTGGTAACCAATTCAGGGTGTACCCCGCCTCTCGCCCAGAGTCAGCTGGGATATGCTCCAGCACACCCGCGAACCTAAATGGTATGGAGAATGATGGACGGATGGATTACCACTATGTGGATTACAGCACGGTACCCTAATTTAACGGTAAATGTTGGTAATTTATTTTGACCGTATATTACTGTATGTGAGTACAAGTACTGACTCCGACGTACACTATCGGCAACGGTGCACCTACTTAATTTTATAAATTTTGAAGGGTTCAGTGAATGCACATACAGTATGAAACCTGCAGTGTTCAGTACTTAAGTTAAGAACAAATGATATAGACTGATTTAGCCTTTGTAATATTAATCATCCTTTTTACGCTTGTATGACAACAAAGGTTAAAAACATGATATGTGAGCTGTGAAATCAGGACAAATGGGAAGTCAACAAGCATTCTGGAGCTTGAATCCCACTACACGTCGACGTACATCGCAAACAAACGTTATTGCAGAAGAGTTAAAGTATCATTGCATTAGAGGCTAAGTATTGGCATTAGGAGACTGATGCTGTAATACTGGTCATTGGCATGATTATCAGTTTAACTAGTGCATGAGTGAAGAGTTTCCAAGGTAACCCTCTCCATCAGAATCATGCTCTCTAGTTTGATAGAGAGCACAATAACACAATTACACGTGACGATTGATGTGGCGGAAGAGAACGACACAGCAAAGAAAGGAAGAGAGATGGGAGTGTGTAGAGGGCAAATGCTGGCGAAGCCCAGCAACAGGACGTGCCTTAAATAGCGAGATGCTGGCTGATAACGTCACGCTGCCTGGCGGCCCAAGGCATGCGTTATGTTATGTTGCGTTGTGTTGTGCTGAGCATGTATAGGCCCGCCGCTGACAGCAGCTTAGTCATATGGTGGATCACGTGACCTCACGGGGGCTAACGTTCCGAGAATGGAGACCTCCCGTCACGGTCGCCCGCAACTCAACTTGCAAAGCTTTCATAGTAACATTCTATTATTAGTTATTACTAAACTGTGGTGCATGGACAGGTAATCAAACTGCATGCTATGTTCACACAGACATACACACACACTGACGAAAACAAAATGTTCTTTCACAATTTAGCCTTACCCATCCGTCTAGTACTGTATATGAGCTTCAACTGGTGGCAATCAGACAACATAGCTAGTTCATCTTTGAAGGATGCCTAAAAATTTACCAGAAAATTGAAATACTTCCTGTGCCTTTCGGGCATAGCCTATGAAGACTTTTTTTGTGGGTCTACTCAAGATAGACAAGACTAATAAAATTCCATGTTGCTCAGTGAATCTGTCTTCAGGGGCTGAATTTTCAAAAAACTCCAGGGAGCACTGATCCCTTGATCAAACCAAAAGGCAAGCTTTCCAGGCATTGCTTCTTGTGACACTTTTGTGGGTCTACTCATTGACATGCCTACCAAAGTGCAAAGACCGAAAAAAATTGACTTGGTAACGTTACAAGGGAACCTTTTGAAAAGTCACGCCCTGAAGCCAGTTTCACTTAGCCAAATAATAACTACCCAGTCTCAAGAAGCCATGCCAGAAAAGACATGAGAAGTCTTCCATTTTGGGTTAAAGCGGCCATTTTAGGGGTCATTTCAAGACAAACTTAACTTTTTCAGTAAGTGCCTTCTGGAGTGTTTTGAAAAGGCAGCCCCTGAAACCATTTTCTGTAAGCAACATAACATTTTCTAAGTCTATCATGAGTAAACCCACACAAAAAAAAAAATATAATAATAATCTCGAAACCCATGCCAAAAAAATACACAGGGTCTGCCATTTAGGGTTTAAAATGACAAGACTACAGGTTTATCATGAGTACTATAATGCTGCTGAAATAATGTTGACGGTGCAATATAATGAGTATGTCCCTTTATTTTTTTATTACTTATTTTTTTCTATCCATCTAGTTATTCTACCCATTTAATTCACTTGTAACTGTACTGTCCAAAATTTTGTTAAATATGTGCACTGACCGTGTTTTTCTTGAATGACTATAAAAGGGTCATTATTGGGGATCCTCACACCCTGCAATTTTTTCTTAATTCAGCAATTTAGTTTCACTCAGAAACATGGCACGTCTATCACGAGTCGACCCACAAAAAAGTCTCGAGATGCCATCCATGAAAAGAGACAGAAAGTCTGCCATCTTTGCTGTTTCCAGGTGTCCTTCAAAGACAAAGTGGTCCAAGAAATGTTGCCAAATTACATTGTAATTTTAAGCACGTATACTGCAAATTGTGAAAAGGTTCTTGTCATGGCATGTCAGCAGAGCATGACAGCAACATTTAATGATGTGCCATAATTCAGGAAACTAAAATACTGTAAATCAGAGCTTGTGTGTCCAATGTCCTTAAATCGAGTCCTCCGCCCGTTGCACCTTCCGACGTTCCCGAAGGCCCGTTTAGCTTCACTCGCAGCTTTAATTTCTACTTGCATGGCTCTACCTGTGGATGTCTAAAAATAACTGCGCTGAGAACGCCGTAGTTCCTTTTGACGAGGTTGCGTTAATCACGTGATACCGTCACCATTGTTGTTGGGCTAATCAGCTTACTGCCTCCTTTCTTTTCGCTTGGGCGAAACCCTATACAGCGGCTCAGCGCGGCTTTAGCCACATGCTAATTAATCTCCGGCTCCAAAGCTGCTTAATAACACCACGGAGCCTGGCGACGAGCGATGGATCAGTGCTGCTGTGTCGTTGCCGGAACTCACTCACACGCCCATCTGACATCTGCAGCTGGCGTCTTCTTGGAGATGTCCCACGTAGGATCATCCTCTAGGCCACGTAATAAGACTCGTAACATTTTGTCAGTATGGAGTCTATGTTACGGATGCCTATCTTACTTTTTCTTGATTTTACTGTTACCACACCGCCTGCCTCACATGACACGAGTCTGCCTAAGAACAAACAGGAACATTGTGCAGCTCGTTGTAACCTGGCCAGGATGGAGTGCAGACTTCCACCAACATTCAAACAAACAAAATTAATGAACAAGCAGTTAAGTCTGATTTTGGAACCATATGATGACACTTAACTTTCACCTTCAAAGGGGACATTTAATGGTAGAAGACACCAGGAAGGTCTTTTAAATTGTGGAAAAAAAATGCAAGTCACCTTTATCGATTGTAAAAAATGTCAGTTTCTGAAAATGTCGTTCAGGTTTTGTCGTGATGCCATCATCACACGCAAGCCGGCAGTGCACCTCAAGAGATGTTGTTTGGTTTTAAGTTTTAAGTATTCTACTTCCTCTTTTTGTGGCCAATCCCATTGGCATGCTTGGACTATCAGACAGAGTCGGTATTGATTAACTTTTTTTGTGAACAGAAGGACTTTGTACCTTCTGGGATTGGTGCTATGAATCTCATTCTAAAACTGAAAATTCCATAATTCTGACCTAACGTTAAAAATTCCTGTTAAAATCAGTCACTTTCTTGACATTTTTATTCAAGGACCCTTTACATGAGAACTACTGTTTTATGCATAACATAGGTCAAAAAGAGTCTGTGGCATGGTTTAAGTTTGACATGCGGTTTGTCGTTTGAATGTGAAAAAGGCAATAAACGGCATAAGGCTTGCAAATTAGGTGGGTTAGAAATGGCTGACATTGTGATGTAGTTTTGTCAATTTATATTCAAGAACCTGCCCAGTTCGGCCTTGGTACCTAACAACTAAACTCAGCTGAACAGCAACACGGCATTTCCAGGTTTTAAGCGAGCGAGTCCCAGCTGCTGCCAAGCCATGAAAATTGTCTATAAAGTACACATATACAATACTCATATATTCATATTTTATGATGTAGGCAGTGGATTGAAATAGTGAAGCTTGCATTCATTGTCACCAGAAACGATCATTGCAGCAGGTCGAATTCAAATGAATAAGAGTGGATGACGTGCCTAACCTCAAACTATCCCCATTCATCCATTTTCTGTCCCACTTTTCCTCTCTAGGGTCACAGGTGTCCTGGAGCCTATCCCAGCTATCTTCGGGCGAGAGGCTGGGTACAAACCGTCTCAAATGCCAGGCCGAAAAAGACGAACTAGAATAGCTTGAAAAAGGACATTTTGGGCATTTCCAACCAAAATGATCATGCAAACCCGATAAAAAGAGATAAAAGATTATAAAAAAATTTAACTTAAAAAACTGATGGAAGGGGACCTTTAAGATTATTACTCACTATAAAATGGCTATTCTCCAAAATATCAAATGAATTTTTTATTAAATGACTGCGGAAGAGAGCCCCATTACAAAAGAAATTGGTGTATAAAGCATTTTTGCCCATCTTGAACCCAAGCTGTGCAAACAAAGATGCATCTTAGTTGCAGATTTTGACTATCCCAGGAGCTTCACGTTCTCGCCTTTCTTTTAACCCACCATAATCACGTTTTCTGTTCATTCATTTTTCAATGACCTCCATACTGTGTTAACAGTTCACATTTTCAAATGAAATCCGCACGCATTGAAATACTCGGATCGGCATTCAGATTTGCTCTGCTCAAGTGAACAATCTCATAATTTTCCCCAATATGTGACCTAATGCCTATGACACAGCCTCAAGTTTAAAGCGATCGAGCTGACCATTGAAGACAATTGGCAGTTATTGTTTTCTCTCGTACTGATATATGTAATATGGTATGTGTGGGTTGTAAAACAGCGCATTCAATCGACTTAACTTGACGGTATTAATTTAGTGAAAAAGTCCAGGCTGATATGTCAGAAACTATAGACAAGAACTTGCACACCAAAATAAAGCCCACGCCCACGCACACACACACACACACACACACACACACACACACACACACACATACATATGCGCACACAACTGAATTACATTGCTCATGAAGGCAGAAGAAACCAATCAGATATGTCGTGGAAGGGAAAAAGCTCCAAAGAGAGTCTAACTGGGAATAGCAGAGGTGAATGCAAATAGTAAGTAAAAACATGCACTTCCTGTCTCTGGAAGGTAAAACAATAAAACCAAAATGACAACAACAAAAATTCCCCAATTTCCCACTGACCAATACCTACTAAAACAGCTCAAACCAATAGCTGCTCACATTTGAATCAAAGACTCACTCTCAAAACCCTCAAACAACCTAATCAACACTAGGTTTACACAATCACGAAGCACAGGTATCCTTGTGGAAGATAAGGCTAAGCACTGGAGCGATCCGCTCTGCTCGTCTGTGCAGGCTATCATTTGCGAAGAAAACTGCAAGGCAAACGAGTCAATCGCCTATTCTCAAATGGAGCACAACTCACCCTGAGGGCCTCGATGACCAGGTCGCGGGCCTCCAGCTCACCCTCCATGATGCTCAGCAGAGTCAACAGCTCCGGCTTGCTCAGGTTATCCATGTTGAAGTCGCATTTCTGAAATACGAAACATCAAAGTTAGAGTTTTTCCTGCAAATAAAATTTGACCACTTCTGCCTAATTTCGCGCCAAGTCAGGTTTTAAAACATGGGTGTCATTTTATACGGTGTTTGCAGTATTATGCCGAGGGGACAGTGATGTATCAGAAAGGGTTGTAAGTCGCTCCTAAAACCATCTACGAAGAAGAGAACCGCCGCAAAATTCCCATTTCCGAATTACCGGTACTACAACGTGAATGATGTTTTTATACATTACAGTGCTATTGTTTTTAATGAAAAATGTGAAGCAAAGCAAAACAATGGAAAGGATTAATGGCGTTTTTCAATGAGGAAAAGGTATTTGATATACAGGTAAATATGTTATGAGCTTGGTCACGTAACAAATTAAATTCTTAAGTCACAGTTCAATTGTATTATTAAGAAAACTGTAAAATGTCCCTCCTAGTTTGCCAGTTGGGAGTGTTGTATATTTGACCAAGAAAAAAAATAGAGTAACAGCAGAGCCACATAGCATGTAGCATAATATGAACAAGCATTGAAACAACTACAAAACCCCCCGCCCCCCACCCCACATCGTACCGCTCAAATTAAACTCAGCCGTCCAATTAGGCACGCTATCTCATCCTACCTCACAGCGATCATAGCCTAATTACGTTTAGCTAGGTCATTAACCAGCTCACAGCGGCGAGAGGGTGAGGTTGATTGTAATCGGGGTTGACCACACAACTTCTTGCCACAATTAAAAGTTTTTTCCGCTCCACTTATGAAAGACAAACCGTTTAGGTGTCGTTTTTTAAATGTCGGTTGGCGGGAAATCGGCTACTAGACATTAATTCGGCTCAAGAATCTGTGGCCTCTGAAAAATAAAATGTTACGTCTGAAGGATTCTTTATACTCGCACAGGCGGCGACCGCGCGCTGACGACCTAGGAAAACAGTGGAAACTTCCCTGCTTTTGTAGGTAGCATAAAAGAGCTTTTCATGGTTTTGGGTGATGCATCATTACGTCGACAGCAACAATTACTTTCAACACAACAGTACAGGAGAAGTGAGTGTCAGGTGTAAAACTACTCAGAATGCTTTGCGCTGTTCTCTTTAAACACAGGCATTTAGTACCTTGTAAAATTCAATTCAATACCTTTTAATTACCTTCGGTTTTGAAATTTTGAATTTTTGGTTTTGATTTTTTTTTTTTTTTTTTTAAAACCTGCGGACGGACACCTTGGGCTTTTACCAGTGTTTTCTGTGACATCAATCCAAGCCACAAAATTTCAGCTAACGTGCGCTGAGATGAGGTGACCAGCGTTTGACCGTGTGAAACGACCGCCCACAAACAAGAACCCCCCCCCCCCACACACACACACACACACACACACACACACCTTAAGCCAGCTACAGCGAGTGTGACAGGGGCGAGCAAAGAGCAAAGAGCTTTATTTAACCAAGGCATGCCAGCGGTTAGGATGTTGGGGGTGCTGGTAGGTGGGTTCGTTTGGGGTATTGGGAGTGCACAGAGGCGGAAGCGAGCGAGGTGAGGAGGCGCGACTACCATGTCGCTGGTGCACCTGTTTTGCTGCGCTGCCAAGCATAGGTGGCCTGGAGCGAGATCTGTAAGGGTGAGGGCTTGGGGGGCGGGCTGACACGGTACTCCCAGCTATGCCCGCTGAGTCACTGAAATTAAGACCAATTTAGAAAGGTGTCTGGTGAACACAAACACCCCCCTTACACCACCTCCTCCACAGCTCTTCACCTCGTACCGTCACTCAAAAACCACCCACACACTTTCACTCAATGCTTGTTAGGGCTGTGTGATATGGCAAAAAAAATGATCACGATTAATTTTTTCATATCGTCTGATCTTGATTATTATCACAATTTTTTAATATTGTTTTAAACTTTATAACTGCCAGTTTTAAAGCATCCAGACTGAAAACTGAGGAAGCTAGAGAGTAGTTCAACATTATGTAATAACTAAATTAAAGAAAAATTAAAAAGGTAAAAATAGAAAAATATTCGAAACATTTTTACCTCACACAGTCTTTAAACAAATTACGCTCTCTCTGGGATTGCGAAGATGCCTAAAATGTGAACACTGTAATTTTCGAGTTATGATGCTATATACGGTGTTAACGTTATTTCTACTTGCAAATTTGGATCACCGTTAATTGCAATAGTGACAACATAGTTTCAAGTGAAAATATAATACTACATAAAATATTTCACACTATGAAAATTGGCAGGCCTGAATACTCCGATCAAATGCCTTTTGCTATCAACAACACTATGCATGGTCAATATTTAATACAGCATGACAGATGACACTTGATTGCTGCTTTGCTTGCGTCCAGTGGCCTAAATGCTAATGCTAGTAGCATTAGCACGTACGTAGCAGCACGTACATGTGCTGGCAGCAGTGAGTGACAGGCTGTACTGACGCTCACATTTTTATGCTTTTTATGCTGCAGCCCGCCTCCTTCGCCATCAGAGGCTTAACGGTAGAGCCGGCATGACAGAACGTGCCGAAGCAGGACAATGCCACGCGTTCACTGTCATTGCGGCTTGGCGCATTCAGATAATTAGATGCACGGCCCCACCAGCAACAAAGGAGAATGACCAATGAGTATCGAGGTGTTAAATTTTACACTGTCCTGATACACTGATGGCATTCCAATACTAGCTTGGAAGCCAGCAAATTCACTGGTCAACTTCAACCCTTGCCCATGTCCCGCACCGTATCTTACTCACAGGGCAGTGGGCTGGGAAAAAGCCACAGAATGACAGTTCTTAGATGGCCAATGTGAACGTTAGGTGTACCCAAAATGGGGGATAGGGACCAAGCCCTGGCGTGAACAGCAAAAATTTGCGAATGACGCATCCCCTTAAAACGACTTGTAATTGCGGATGGATGTCATGTCACGGACGGTGGCAAAGCACTTAAAATGGAGCGCATCAACACCACGCGTCTAACATGTACACAATCAAGAACCCATGTTCCATAACCAATTGTATTCAGTCATTAAAATTATTCACAAGCCACCTTCATATCTAGCTCATAAATAGAATTAGCTAGCATAATAGCCTAAATAACATGCTATCACAAAGTGACGTGACATCACACATGGGCAAACAATTATGTACACTAGCACTTTACACAAACACTATTAAGTCATTAAAATCCCCTTTTGCCATTTACTGACAATAATCAATATTAGGGAATACAGGCAAATTATAACGGCAATGTGGACTACACGGGTTATTAGTCAGAGAAGCAGAAACACAGTTTCACTTTTAGTATGAGGTGACGGTGCATTCAAGGACCAACAACAAAACAGGACATCTCAAACACAGACACACAACAGACGCTGATCTCACGTATTTATCGGATTGTGGAGTGAGCTCGTGTTGCTGTGTGAGAAGTTTATACACATTTATCATCTATATTGGTATGGTACTGAAGCGGATTGTGACATCATCTATCCATTATGGTTGTCGGGTTCGCAACACTGTCGCTGTGTGTATGAAATGACAAAAACAAAACAAAAAAGAAATACCGGACAACGCTTTGCTGGAAGCTAAATTCCGACAGGATACTCAGGTGTGGAGTAACAACAGGTCCTGCATGAGCAAAAAAAGCAAACATAACCAAAGATGCTTGCGAAACTACTTCAACTACTGTATACCTTACCTTTATGTTTTTTTTTTTTTTTCAGATTAGATGGTGAAGCTGGTGGCTATTAGGCTGGCACAACACATTTGCCCCCCAGTCATTCTTGGACCCGACAACAACAAATATCTTAAATAGGGCCATGGGTGGGGAACATCTTCAAGTTAAAAGTCATCAGAAAAAGTGCCGTTACTTAAAAACAGTAACATAGTATTTGTACTTTATGACTTCCCACAACTGCAAGTAGGTGTGTGTCAACAAATGGAGCTGGAGCATCTGGTCACAGCAAACTGAAGAAATACCATCTCCTCTTGGGTCCAAGAGTTTCCCAGGGAACCTGAGAAGCGTCCGCTGCGGTTCCACCTGAGAACTTGCATCATGGCACAAACTAACCTGTCAACACAGGTCAAATGTTTCGAAAAGCTTTTTCTTTATTACTATTATTATTATTATTATTATTTTTACAATGATATGCAAATGCAGTCGTGCAAGCTGTGTGAAGCCATTTCATGTGTCACTTCTCCATCTCGGCACGAAGGTTCGAAGAAGCCTCGAGGCGAACAAAAGAATTCTCCATCACGAAAGAAGCTAAGCTTCGTGAAAGCTCGTCATTTTGTCACAGTGGAGCAAGATGGTCGAGGAGGAAGGCGGCGTTGTCGTTTTTCGTGTGTCTGGTTCGGTTCGTGCGGGCCGAACGGACACGGACGTTTGTTGTCATCCGGACATTGTCGCGAGAAGCCCGGCGGCCACTCAACGCTGATTCATGCGCGACATTTCTCGCCCTTGTTGCGACTAACCCCGCTGCCCCAGGTCATTTCTGCGAAGCTTTCCCCCCCCTTTCCCTCGGCGGCGTTTTACCGTGTCGACGCCTCCCAGCACGGCGGCGGTCAGGGCTTGCTGTACCGGGGGAGGAGGCTGCTCTCCGCTGGCTCCCTCCGACGCCATCTTCGTACTGTGGCGGTGTGCTGCCTGCCAGAGAGGAGAGCAGGCGCGGTGGGCTCATCCGCCGCCGCTCGTTAACTAGTTCGCTGCTGGAAGCGAGTCATGTGTCAAAAAGTAGAAGAGGGAGAAGAAGGTGGAGAAGGAGAATAGAAACGGAGGGGGGGGGGGGGGAGGTCGAGGACGACAGTCGTGGAGGGGAGCCTGCAGACCAATGAGTCGGTGGAGGACCGAAGGAGGGCGGTAGGGGGGGGGGCCCGGAGCGGGCGGACACATCCAGATGTAAAAGGAGGCGCGTGCTCCGTGGTGACTGACAACAACATTTGTGGAAGAGGAGAAACTGCTCGAAAACATAATACCGAACGCTGGAATCATCATCATCATCAACATCGTCCATCAATACACCTGTAGTGTAGTACAGTGTCAGTAATCCCCCCCATCGCTGGGGTTACGTTCCAGACCACCCCCGCAACAAGTGAAATCCACAATATAAAAAGACCCAATTTTAAATATACCCGAGGCGTGTATTTATAGCCTTTACGATACTGAAATTGTTCTCCAGGTCTGTATGCAGTGTAGTATAGTTCCGTACACTATAGCATCGGGTAGTATCATATAGTATAGTGCAGTATAGTATAAGACTGTGTTGGGCAGTATAGAGTGGTATCGTGTAGTACAATATCGCATTGAACAGTATACTTTAGTAGTATATTGTCATGTAGTGTAGTATAGCATAATATGGTATGACAAAAATAGTGTAGCAAATGTATTAGAGCAGCATCCCTAAATAATCTCTAAATGTTGTCTGGATCATATAATGAATTGAATGTACAGTAAACTGTCAAATGTGTCATGGGCGCACAAAGCTCAGCGTTAATCTCCCACGAGTCGACGCTCCCGCTGGAAATCTCGCCGCTGTGGATCTGTTTATCCCGGAAGAGAGGGAAAGGGAGGACGGAGGCCTTCTGGGCTCCCCAGATGTGGTTTCAGGATTAACGGATGTAGTTGATCCGGGCTGCTGGCGCAGAACGAGGTTAGCGGCGTCTCTATTGAGGTCAAACGTTCCCTCGTATTCCCCTTTTCAATACTCTCATCCACTTTTGGTGTCGGAACAAAGCATAGTATAGCACAGTCTCGTGTTTACTACAGAATAGAACAGTCTACTATCAAGTAGTAGTGTATAGTTCTGCCCATGTTGGTTCACAGTATAATAGTACTGTATGGTGCAGTACGAAAACCTACTACAGTATTACATCGTGTATATGTCTCATATTGTTGTTGTTTTTCCTAGTGACTAGTATAGCACTGTATTGCACTAGATAGCCTACTGTAGCGTTGTATAGTATAGTATAGCAGAGTCTCGTGTTACTGTTGTATATTCCATGTATAATATATGATCGTGTAGTACAGTATAGTATAGCACAATAGAGCATAGTGTAACATAGTAGCCCATAGTAGCATAGTATTACATATACTGTATGGTATAGTGCAGCATAGTATTATCTTTACATTATCGGTGTGTGTTGTTTGTTTTTTTTCAACTTGGTGGTTTTGATTAGATTTAGTTTGTTCGTTTCATGTTTGGAAAATAAATCAATTTTGAATATGTCCTGCACTCCTGCCTGCTTTTGGGCTTCCCTGGCGTAGTGTTGTGTCGTATTGTCGTGTCGTGTCGTGTCTGATCACGTGTGAAATCCCACAGTGCTGTCAGTTCAGCACAGCGGCGTCATTAGTCCATGAACCTGTCGTCTCATCATTCGTCAGTGATGGCGTCTGCTTCAGACATGCCAAGCATGGCCTTCTTTCATATGAAGGCTTTTGTCCTCTCCTTTTCAAGAGCTCCTTTGTGATCATCCACTCCGAATAACAGTCCAGGTGAACACACGGACGCTCCCTAATGAAAAGCGTCCCCCTGTGACGCAATGTTTGATATGGGATCAGCACGGCACAAACTGTCCCGGTGGCGGCCGAACGCAAAGAGATTTATCAAGGGCCTGGTGACGACCCGGGATGACCCTCACCTCGGTCGTCTTCCCGGTGCCGGGATGCGCTCCGGGTCCCCGCAGCCCCGCGCTAGATGGATCATGGATGAGAGGAAACGCATGAGGATTGGAACTGCGTATGTCCCGGCAAAGCTGCCATTTCTGATGTGAGTCTTTGAACTGATACAACTGGGGTATTTCCCGTGTGTTTGCTAACATCTGAATAATCCAAGTCAGTAAATCGATTCAACGGAGTCTGCAATGTTTCCTGTGAATCCTCTGTCAAGTTCGTCAGAGGTGGGTAGTAACGCGTTACATTTACTCTAGTAACATTTTGGATAAATTGTACTTGTCAGAGTAGTTTTAATGAAGCATACCTTTTACTTTTACTCAAGTATTTATGTATTTTTACTCCGTTACAATAATCTACATGCCGCTTGCTCCTTTCATTTATCAATAATTACGTGCGCAATCTATTTTTAGACTTTTGTTTTGGACTTCCGCATCAATTGCCATTGCTCCAATCCACCGTGAGTACCACAGTGACGTTAGACTCAAGTTCACCAATCAAACGACACAGTCACATGTCCACACGCAAAGTCTTCTATTGGGCTTCGCGGGCCAATCAAAGTGAGTCGTGACAGCTGCGCGACATTAGCCCTATTTTGTGGTCCCACGTAACTGTAAACATTCATTTTGCTCTCGCTCACACACACATCATCAGTGGCTAAAGCAAATGTTTCTGCAAGGCCCTCTGCATGTGTTATTGGTTGTTTTGTTTCCCCCCCCCCCCCCCAAATAGTGGCAGGTGTGTGTGGACGCCCGTTGAAAATGAGTTTGAATGTGATCCGTTACTTCTGAACACAGGCACATGCCAGTTGTAAGAGGGAGTGCAACTTTGCGCAACCGGATTTATTTTGATTTTATTTCAACTTTATTTAACCAGGTAAAAGAGCAGTTAAAACAGAACATCTCTTTTGCAATGGTGGCCAAGAAGGCAGCAAGTTAAATGTGAAGTCCAAGTCAGTCATATTTAAGATGATTTCAGCTGTTTATTTTCACCTCCCCTCTCAAAAAGATACAAAAACACAGTCCTCAGTGTTTCCTGTTTGTCCGCAAACTGGATTCCATGAACCGATACAACCGAGTTCTCAGAGTAAACTAACTCAGGTCAGTAAACTGGTGCATCTGAATCATCCGAGTCCGCTAACTCCGGTCGGTGAACTTGTCACATTTGACACAAAGGAATCATCTGAGTTCACTAACTCTGCCCAGTGAAACGGTTCTCTGCTTTGAGTCAGATCAAACAATCAAATCATCCCAATTTCTGGTGAGTCCACTAACTCAAGTCAGTGAACAGACTCCACAGAATCAACTGAGTCCGCAAACTCCAGTTAGTAAACTGACACAACTGAATCCTTCGCGTCCATTATGTCAATTCAGTGAACCGACACGTTCGAATAATCCGAGTCAGCTAACTCCCGTCAGTGAACCAACAAGCCGAATCATCCGCATCTACGGTGCTAAATCCACTAACTTGAGTCAGTGAACGGATATAACTGAATCAACTAAATCCCCAGTGTTTCCTGTGACTCCACGAACTCGAGTCAGTCAATTGACACATCTGAGTCATACAAGTCTTTTAACTCAGGTCAAGGAACCTGTCTCATTCAAACCATCTAAGGGTGCGACTTCGGTCAATGAATTTATATCCCCGAACAAATCCCCCGAATCCACTACTCGAGTCAGTGATAAACAAGTCATACCCAAACCGAATCATCTGGCTCCGTTGACTCAAATCAGAGAACCTATAAAACCAAAACTTCCCAGTCTGCGGTGTTTCCAGTGAGTCGAGTCAGTCAATGGACACAATCTCGGATCAACTGAGTCCACAGTGTTTCCTGTAAATCGAAGAAACCGAGTCACCGAACCGATACAACCGGATCCTCCGAGTCCACGAACTTGAGTGAGTGAACTGACACGTTTGAATAATCCAAGTCGGATAAGTCTAAAAATTGATAGACCGAATCATTTCAGAACTGGTACAACCAAATTATGTGTCTGTCTGGTGCCTTCTTCATACAGTAGCAGAAGCCAGCCAGTCATAAGATCCTTGTTTACGAAGGCCTCTGACTTGTGATTCCTGATTCAGTACGAGGATTTGAATTATTAACGCCGATTGGGAAACGGACATTTTGACAGTGAGCCCATTGAGAAAAATTGGAGGAAACAGAGCACCCCGGGAGGAAGGGAGACCGGGAGGTGGGCCACATCTCACAGCTCTAGGATCTGAAGTGGTCCTCTGTTCATTCGCTGATGACATGGCGCTCTGTCTTACTTTGTATTGATTGCTCACTTCCTCCCTCATAGTGTGCCGCTGTCTCAGTAACATCCTGTGACTGTGGAGCGCAGGCAACAGGTGTTTGGAATTGATTTGAAAAAATTCAGCCACATGAAATTTGGTAGGCATGTCCATCATAAGTCCTCGTTCAAGATGCCATGCCTGAAAAGACAGAAAATCTTCCAATTTGGTTTGAAATGGCTATTTCAGGAACATGTCCGGACTTTCCATCAAGTCCCTAGTCCACTGCTCGTTCCAGTTCCTCATCCCCGGCCGGATTCCCGTCCGGCGGCTTTCTCCACTCTCGTGTCATACATCATACATCAATGCACTCGATCAAACCTGCGTCACGTTTCTGTTGATGCGCGTCGCCAAGCACAAAGCACGACAACGTTTCCTCAAGCAGCGTAAAAACTGACAAAGGTTTGGATTGTTTGCATGGCCCTCTGGGCGAATAACTTCCTTTCTCGCTGACAGACGAGCGTTGAACCGCCTTGTCAGTCAAAATCGACAAAACGTAGGAATGTCGGTGAGCAGGTCTTTGGAGTTCAGGTGACAGGGTACGAAGCAGAGCCGGCCCAAGGCATAAGCCAAATGAGCACCCGCTAACGAGTAATTACAATAGTCAACAGAGCCTGGAGTCACGAGGAAGAACAATAACATAAACACAAGTGAAATGTTGCAAGAAAGCTAGATTTATTTGGATTTTTCCACATTTTTAAGCGCTATAATCATTCATTTGTATACAGTGGTACCTTGACTTACGAGTGTCCCAAGTTTGGGTGCTGTGAAGAAGCGGATGATGTCTATGCTGACCTCCCTGGAAAGATGGTGGACAATTCTTCCAAAAATGGGGCACCGTGTGCTTGCTTCAAGCTGTCAACTGCCACTCCCACTCAGCGTTTCCTGTAAAACTGAACATAAAAGCGACAATTACACATCATGTATTTAACCAAACCATGTTAACTTTGTCCAAAAAAAATAAATCCACTGTATGGCTTACTGCCGACACATCATGCGAAACGCCATTAAAAGGCTAACAAAACCAGCATCGATATTGCGGTAGTTTTAAACCTATAAACAACTGATATCCTAAAGGCTGCCACACAAGGAGCGATGGGGCCGAATCCGTCTGAAACTGTCGCCTAAGTGTGCGGGCTTTGGCAACGGTTTCCATGAGTGGCCGATCCGTCGCAAAGCTTGTGGCTAAAACGTACGTGCGGAGTCCAATCGAAATGAACGGGAGCCAGCAAGCCTCTTTTAAAATATCCACACTCTCGCTTTTATTGTCGCCCACTACTATTCCTCAAACGCCAATACAGGCTGGCTGTTCAGGGCAATGTGTTTCATCATCAAATATTATGAGTATATATATATATATATATATATATATATATACTCATAATATATATATATATATATATATATATATATATATATATATATGCCCCGTGGTGACCAAGGTGCGCACACCAGGGGGAGCAGCACAACCTCCATTGAATTGAACCACGACATCATGCTGCTAAAACTATTGATTCTTTACACTCCATTTATTGATGTTACTACTGAATGCTTTTATATAGAAAAATGATGTAGAGTGCTTTTATTTATTTTTTTTAAATCAAACAAATGTTACATTTTGTTTTGGCTTGAACACCGATGGTATTTCCGCTCATTTCAATGAGGTACAATGATTTGAGATATGAGTGATTTGAGTTCTGAACAATTGAAACTCGTATCTTTAGGTACCATTGTAGTAGTTTTTCACTTTGTTTCAGGTTCAATTTTAGAATTATTTTGGTATTTTCTTGGCATCTTATTTTATATATTTCCAAGTTTTTATTTTTCTATTTACATGCGATTTCATTTGTTGTTAAACTGAATTGTTGTTCTTGCACTACAATTTTTTTTTAAAATTGCACATCGATTGTTAGTTTGTTTTAAACCATTATTAAACCAGATGACACTTTTACAGTAAATGCATTGTACACTTATTCACTTTATTTTTGATACTTTCAATAGATATAAAAATATTTAATATACTAATGCAAAATCACCACGATATTACCTATCCACAATTCCCCCTGCATTTCATTATTATTATCATTATTAAAGTTTGAAATCAGAAGTCATGGAAAATAGTGACAATTAAATATAAATATTATTGTTGAATTTACGTTATTAAATAACATTATACAATATACATACGGTAAAATCCCAGCAGCAACCACACTTTGTGTACAAGTGGCGCCTCCTTGTGGAAGACTAACTACTATGGCGTTACTTTTTGATATATTTTGATAGGTGTGTACAGTATATTAACACTTATGACTGTTATTTACTGTGTTTTGGTGAGAAACATTTATTGAGAATTATACACATTGGTTTTCATTTTTATTACTTCCAGTAATACCTACTATCCCAAAATAGCAAACCTTTTGAGCTGAACTCTCGCATTTTCGTGCCCAAATATGACTTTGTTTATATATAAAAAAAAAAAAAAAAAAAAAAACAATCGGTAAACTATTGCATTTTTATGTCAAAATACAACCGTTGCCACAATACGCTGCATAATTGTATTAGTAAAGATTGTTATGCAGAAAATTCGTAAAAATTGTTTTGCAGAAAAATGAAGACAAACTACACGAATGCATGAATGTGCACATTTTAATAGTATCATCGGAAATGAGACAAATTTCAGTTGTGTTGCTTTCGAGGCGGCACGGTGGGCGACTGGTTAGAGCGTCTGCCTCACAGTTCTGAGGACCGGGGTTCAATCCTCGGACCCGCCTGTGTGGAGTTTGCATGTTCTCCCCGTGCCTGCGTGGGTTTTCCCCGGGCACTCCGGTTTCCTCCCACATCCCAAAAATATGCATGGTAGGTTAATTAAAGTCTCTAAATTGCCCGTAGGTGTGAATGTGAGTGCGTATGGTTGTTTGTTTGTATGTCCGATTGGCTGGCGACCAGTTCAGGGTGTACCCCGCCTCCTGCCCGATGACAGCTGGGATAGGCTCCAGCACGCCCGCGACCCTAGTGAGGAGAAGCGGCTCAGAAAATGGATGGATGGATGTTGCTTTCACCACCTCCTGGAAGAGACAAATATGACAAGTCAGAGGGACGTCACCAGACTTCAGCTCAGTCAGCAGCAACACAATCAACTCCACGTCTTTCGCTTTTTCTTTGGCTTCTTTGTGGTGTGAAGTCACTACGGGAGGGGAAGTGGGGACATAAAGATTCTGGTAGCTCACTCGAATATCAGCAATACAATTCATTACATAGCAAAAGGTTTTATTACCTACAACAATACCTATTATGCCAACTTTTTTGTGTTCAAACTCTCATTCTTTTATACCTAACTACAACTTTTTATGGTCAACCGTTGCATTTTAGTGCCAAAATATGACATTTTCACTGCAAAAATGCAAGATCTTAATGATTTTATCTTATTTCTAGCAAAACTTATTTCACTGAAACTACTTATTTCAAGAGAGTTTTGTTTTTAAGAATCCGAACAAGTCAATTCATACTAGTTCCAGTGGCAGATTTTTCCACTTATTTTAGAAACAAAATGTCTTGTTTTAAGTGGGGGAAAAAATCTGCCAATGAAACAAGTATGAACTGACTTGATAAGATTCTTAAAATAAGATCTTGTATCTTCGAAAAAGTCTTTTTGTCTTGCTAAAAATTTAGAACAAAAGTCAAAACTGTCATAAAATAAATACAAAAATACAATACAAAAGACTTTTCACAAGAAATCTAAATTCACTACGTAAGATTTTGCATTTTTCCAGTGATGACAAAAGAAGAAAAGCGTGAACATAACCATAGAACAGGAAGTGGAACTACTGTGATGATGATGATGATTGTAATTTGTTAGGTAGCGTTTCCTTACCTAACACTTGTAGAGCGAGTTGAGTCGGGCGATGTCGTTCTTGCTCATCTGGCTGGCGTTGCCGAAGCCGACGTTGGCATTGGGGATGGGCACCATGGTGGGCTTGTTGTTGCCGGAGAATGCGTACCTGCGCGCCATTTAAAACACAAAACACAATCAGTCTTTTAATGGCAAGATCTTGAACTTTGGTGGCCAAATACAATTAGGACTTTTTCCGGTCAACTGTTGCATATTTGCGCCAAAATACAACCTTTTGTGGACAACCCTTGCTATTGAATGTCAAAGTAAGCGTTTTTGTGGCCAACTGCTGCATTGTAGTGTTGATTGGTCAAGCATTGCATTTCAGCAAAAACATTTTTTTTACACCAGAATTATTCCATTTTAGTGCCGAAATACATGTACAAACCTGTGGTACTGCATGACAGAGTTGTAGTCATATGCCGTGTTCATGTTGAGCGTGTTCATCTTGTCGAAGGCGTACTCCCAACCTGACGAGGAGCATCACATCAGCACTCACAACATATTGTGTGTGTGTGTGTGTGTGTGTGTGTGTGTGTGCGTGCGCGTGCGCGCAGACCAGGCTGGATGTTCTCCCAGAGGATGCGGATGTGTCGGTCTCGGTCGGAGCGACACTGCTCATGGTTGAAACCGAGTGCATGCAGCAGCTCGTGCTGGACGGTGCTGTGGTACAAGCAGCCCTTGCGGTCCAGGGACAAGGGCTGAGCATTGCCACGGCGACCCACGTACGAGTAACACCTTGAATGAACAGCAAGTTAGTCACGTACCTGTAGTTACATTGATTGCGTGTCAGGTAGGTCACTGTTTCCTAACCTATTTTTGTGACAACATCTAGCAATTTTCGGAGTAAGGTTTGGCCTTTCTGTGCCAAAATATTACTTTTTGTGGTCAACCATTGCATTTTTTTGTGCCAAAATGACTTTTGTGGTCAACCATTGCATTTTTGTGCCAAAATAAGACTTTTTGTAGTCAACCATTGCATTTGTTGTGGCAAAATGTGACTTTTTGGGTCAACCGTTGCATTTGTTGTGGCAAAATATGACCTTTTGTCATCAACCGTTTAATTTTTTTCGACTGGATTATTTTTATGCCGAAATAACTTTTCCTTTTTTTTTTCCTTTTTTTTTTTTTTAAAACAACATACTACTTTTTGTGGTCAACCACTGGATTCCTTGTCAGCTAAGAAACAACTTTTTGTGGTCAACCTTTTATTTTATTTTTTTGTGCCAAAACAGAACCTTCATTGCAATTCAGTGCTAACATCCGACTTTCGTTGTTACTTAGTGTGATCTAATGTAGCCTTTTGTAATTAAAAAAAAAAAAAAATGTAAATACTATACTTCTCATGGCAACATATAGCCTTAATATATTTATAGCCTTTCTGTCAGCAAATAGTGTTTTCAGAGCAAAACAACAATATGCGGGAAACTACCCCGTTCCAGGCCAAATACATAATTTTTGTGGTCAACCATTACATTTTTGTCAACAAATACTGCACTTCCGTTACTGAATATGAAACAAATCCGATTGGCTCATTTTACAGGGGGTGGGAATCACTGTGGTAGGCGGGTAAGGTTAGGTAGGTAGCTGTATACCCATTGTTGGACTGAATGCTGATGTAGTCTCTCTGGCCGCTGCGATTGACGAAGCGAATGCAGGAGACAGACTGGAAGGAGTTCAGGCCGCGCTCGATGATAGAGCGCTCGCGAGAAGCTTAATTAAAAAAAACAACAACAACATCATGTCACTATACTTTTCCTGCATATGAATGAACAAAGCATGAGTTCTGGAATGCATTAAATAAGTCAAATCTGATGAGAGTGAAGGTCATTTTTTAACTTTGCAATAGTTTAAGGAATGTGTTTGCAAAATACTAGAAGAGCAAAGTAATGTGATTACATAAAGCAGTGTTAGCGAGCGAGCACCAACAGTAATGTGATTACAAAAAGCAGGTAGAGCAGTGAAAGTAATGTGATTACAATAAAACAGTGTTAGCTTTGAGTACTGGCAGTAATGCGACTACAAAAGAGTGGTAGAGTATTCAAAAATATGCAAATACAAAGAGCAGTACTGGCAGTTAAGAGCTCACAAAAAGCAGAGTTAGCGAGTACAGACAGTTAACTCATTCGCTGCCAGCCTTCCCAGTTAACATGGATATTTGATTTCTAAAGCCGTCAATGGCAGTGAATGTGTTTTAAGTGTCAGCAAAAAGCAGCGTTAATTACTGACAGTAATGCAAGCACAAGAGTGGAAGAGGAGGCCTATTTAACGTGATTACAAAAGAGTGGTAGAGTATTCCAAGCAACGTGATTACAAAAAGCAGCAGTGACAGGAAAGGGATAACAACAAGCAGTGTTAGTGTGCACTGAAATTAAAGTGATAACAAAAAGCAGTGCTAAGTACGGACAGTAAGTCTAAGCGCTGACAAAAAGCAAGGTTACTGACAGTAACCGGGGGAGATGGTGTAGGCCACGTAGACTATGCCGTCCGCAGACTTGGCCCACATGCACCCTCGCGATGTGCACTGGTCAGCGTTCCGCTCGCCGTCTTTGTCGAAAGCAATGTCGTCCATCACCAGAGGCTCCTCCGCCGTGTGAACTGTCGACAGCGTCACATACAGTCGATCGATTGCGTTACGAGCACTAGCAGGTCGTGTTCGGAACGCTTGTCCGAACGTGACCCGTGTTAAGCGAGGGGTTAGTTTGACTTTGAAGGGACATTACCGACGTCTTTGTTGGCCCGCCACAGAAGCTCGGACACAGACGCCTCCTGCAGCAGTAAGCAATCAGTCCATCAATTAATATCACTTATATGCATACATCTGATCAAATTATAGAGTTTTTTATTTTTATTTTGGTCAAATATTATTTTGAATGCATAACATTTTCTGATACTGCATATAACGTAATGTAAACCTTTTATTATTATTAATAGTTGTAGTATTTGTCACTGCGGTACAAAAAAAAAAAAAATACATTAACAAATACAATATTTAAAAACATATTCCATGTTTGAATTGATATACATTTATAGGCTATTTAAAACAAAATACATTTTTAATTTACACCCCGGTGCTTTTAAGCAGGCGGCACGATGGCCGACTGGTTAGAGCGTCGGCATCACAGTTTGCCCGTAGGTGTGACTGTGAGTGTGAATGGTTGTTTGTTTCTATGTGCCGTGCGATTGGCTGGCAACCAGTTCAGGGTGTACCCCGCCTCCTGCCCGATGACAGCTGGGATAGGCTCCAGCGCGCCCGCGACCCTGGTGAGGAGAAGCGGCTCAGAAAACTGGTAAAAAAAATAATTCAATAAATAAAAATAGATTCAATTCAATGATTTATTTAATGGATCCTTCAATAAGTAAAATCAGTTAGATTTACTAAATTTAAATTAAATATCCTGGTGCAGTTGCAGTGGAGCTCTGCTGATGCAAAAATAAATGAATACAACACAATTTCTGACTATAGATATTCAATATAGGTAATTGATTTTTTGGGATTGACTTGAGAATTATTTTGAATAACAACCGAAAAATGAGTAAAATAAAAATGTTGGATATACACTTTTTAAATTGATAATAACATCAGCAAAATCATTTTAAAATTCCACCAAATAATTATACTACAATTTTCGTTTTACATCCATCCATCCATTTTCCGTACCGCTTATCCTCACGAGGGTCGTGGGCGTGCTGGAGCCTATCCCAGCTAACTGAGGGCAGGAGGCGGGGTACACTCTCAACTTGTTGCCAGCCAATCGCAGGGTACATATAAACAAACACCCATTCGCACTCACATTCACACCTATGGGCAATTTAGAGTCTTCAATCAACCAACCACGCATGTTTTTGGGATGTGGTAGGAAACCGGAGTACCCGGAGAAAACCCACGCAGGCACGGGGAGAACATGCAAACTCCACACAGGCGGGGCCGGGGATTGAACCCCGGTCCTCAGAACTGTGAGGCAGATATGATAACCAGTCGTTCACCGTGCCACCCACACTACTGGTGATGTTATAAATTCCACGAGTTAACAACTAGTTCCTCACTAGTAGTAGTACTAGCAAGCAGTTGTTTTATTATTAAAATTAACAATTTTGCATACTCCCGTTTACATAAAAATTTCGGGATACACGTAAACAATCTAACCTGCTCTGTGGCTGAGTTGCATTGAGCGAAGACAAACAGCGTGAATATGGTGAACAGCTTCATGATGAAGACCAGGACGACGACGGCGGGGTGATGCCTGCTGTGCCGCTCTTTAAAAGGTTCCTCCAATAACCTTGAAAACATACGACACATTCCCAGGAGCAACGGTGGGAATGTGGCCTGTTGCTTTCTGATATCTGCATGGACTGGATTCTGGAAGGCAACCTGTGAAATTCCCACATTCTGAGGTAGCTTGACAGGGTGGCAAACTAGTACAATGATCACATCTTACTAGTAACGTTTTTTTTCCACCACTCTATGACATTTTGGCATACTAGTAGAACAACTACGTTACTAGTGATGCAAATTTACTAGTGGGCATTTTGCGGCTACTAGTAGGGCTCAGGAAGCTACGAGTGCATGACACCCTACTTGTTACTCATGCAGCACAATAGTTTATGAATGTTTAATTACGTACTAGTAGGCCAAAAGTGGCATTGTAGAGAAAACAAACGGACACAGTTGTTTTACTAGTAAGCTGAATCGAAACAAAGGGCGTACTAGTACGTGGACTAGCTGTGTGTAGTCGTATGTGCCTTTAAGAGGCGGGCCCAGCGGAGCTTACATGTGATGTCGGCAAGTCTGCGTGGGAGTGTCTTGGCGAGGACTGTGGTCACAGCAGCTCCTGCGTGAGTGTGCTCACTTTCTTTTACTGTTCTCCTGGTATTGAATAAACAGCTGAAAATTGCATTGGCACCCATGTGGAAGAGCATTAAAGTGGGAAATTAAACTTCGAAAAATGTGATATTGCGAGGCCGTGAACGATGAAATGCGATATAGCGAGGGAACACCGTATTGGTTTTTTTCCCCTTTTTTTAATGATGGCATCTTGCTTTTATACAACAAAGAAACATTTTAAATAATCAAAAAACAAACAAACAAAAAACAAAACAAGTCAAGTTTGTCAGATGCGTGTGAGCTGGTGCCACAGGCTGGACGGCAGGATGCTCTCCACCTTCTCCATGATGAAGTTGAGCGGCGCGAACAGCGTGCTCAGGAACTGGAAAAACACAAAACAACACAAACGTCACTAACCGCAACCCAAATGGTGGGCTCGAGAACTGGAAACGCACACAGGAGGTCTTACGAAATGGGCAGTGGACAGTGTACAGTTCGGAGTGCAAAGGAAATTGGACAGTAAAAATAGGCCTCACTGCTGAACAGCCCCCCGGCAACGAGACTGACTCCGACAATGACGACTTTGATGGATTTATGGAGGAGGATTGATAAAAAAATAACGTGAGTACATTGTTAAATACTTCAATAAAGTACAACCGAACTCAGTTTTGCTCCTGCTGCCTTTTTAAAAACATACACTAGCATGCATGCTAGCATGCGTATGTTTTAGCATGCGTGCATGCATGCTACCGTATGTTTTAAACTAGCGTATGTTTTACCATGCCTGCGCCCAATAATACGGTGCGCCTTGTGTATGTGTTGAATACAGAAATAGACCCCGTAACTGAGAGTGCGCCTTTTAATACGGTGCGCCTTATGGTCGTGAAAGTACGGTACCTGTTTTTGTAATGGTAGTAATAGTTTTTTGTGCGCATTTTTCTTTTTCTTTGGCAACAACCTATTCGAGCGCAAGCACAGTAATTTGACAGAAAAAAAGTTGTAATTTTATCAGAAAAATGCATTTAAAACAAAATCTTAAACTTAAAGAACTGAAGTAGCAAACTTACAGGAATCAAATAATTTTACAAAACAATGTCCTTTTCTTTTGGAAAATAATTCACTCAAATTTGACAAGAATGAAGTTATTTTACTGGAATATTTTTTTCCAAAAGAAAAAAAAAAAAAATCTTATTATCACAGGAATAAAGTCAGTATTTTACATAAATAATGTCCTTTAGAGAAAAAGTTGTAATCTTACAAGAAGCAAGTTGTTGTTTTACACGAGGTCATCATGTTTCTCGGGTGAGCAGCGTAAATTTACCGCATAATACCTGTATATAAATTTGCAACATTAGATATTACATATCATATTGGAATGCACTGTGGTGGTGGGTTGACAAGTGCTATCAAACGGATGCAAAAGTAACTATGATATGATACGGCGGCACCCACGAGGACGTCATGACTCTCGGGTGAGCAGCGAATATTTACTGTATTATATATCAATTTCTAACATTAGACATGACACATCATATTGGAATGAAAGTGCACATTTTCACAACCCCTAGGTACTGGTGTACATTTATACAGTGTGAAAGAATCTTATTTTCCATACACTACACTATCGACTTTTAACGAATGTTTGCGGGCAAACAAAATGCCTATTTTACAGTATTAACAGTGGTTACCTCCTTTTTACACTTGTATGACAGTTAATGTTCAAATGGGACAAAAATGTTGTCTGTACACTTAATAAAGGTTTTATTATGACCACATCAGTTGCAGAGGTTGATATTTCCTATGGGTAAAACGTGTATGTGTGAGTGTGAGTGTGTGTGTGTGTGTGTGTGAGAGTGATGCATGTTTTACAGCTACTTGTGACCATAGAATATGGCTAATGTTGCCATATGTGGGCTGAAATACCCAAGTTTGGGCAGTGACAAAACTACGCTGCATGTTAAAAGTTCTTGGTTTACATTGTCTGTAATGTAAACACGAGCCGCTAGTGGCTGTCACGCCTCACTTTGATTGGCCTGCGAAGCCCAATAGAAGACTTTGCGTGTGGACATGTGACTTGTGTCGTTTGATTGGTGAATTTGAGTCAAACATCACTGTGGTAATCACGGTGGCGAGAGATGCTAACCGCTTTGGCGAAGACACCCATGAGTTCCGGGAACTGATGCGTGAGCAGAGCCAGCATGGCGGTGAAGGAGCAGAGGCCGGCAGTGAATAGGATGAAGAAGGGGAGCTCCTTCTTGGGGTACACCGACACCTCGTGGAACACTGCTTTACACACACAAGCACAAATGTTAGCTACGTGGTCATGTGGAAGTGGGCGGAGTAAAGGGAGTTGACAGTGAACCCTAGCCTATTCTCGATTTTTTTCTGTAGAATCAACTAACTAACTTTGCCATAAAACTAAGCTATTGGCATAAATCGGTCTATTTTTGTGTTATTTTTGTAACCCCCTAAGATGGCCGCCCAAACACCCCATTTCTTTTAAGGCGCTTGACAACCAACGGCAGCGTAAGGGAAAATTAGTATGTGTTGGTATGTGTGTGATAGTGCATGTGTGTGTAAGTGCGTGCATGTCTTACTGGGTAGCAGCTCTCTGTCTGCAGTCTCTGTGCAGATGGGATAAGGATAGAAGAGATGACCCTTCTCCAAAGGATATGGGATCATTCTGAACGCTAAGCACATGGAAAGACCTGATGATTAATGAGTTTATATATATATATAAAAATAAATAAAACAGTTCATCTGGAAAATTTTCACACCGCTAAAACTAAGGAGGTCTTTTTGAAAACAATGCCACAAGCTTGGCACCCCATTATTAGGCCAGTTTTGGCCTAGTAATGGAATTTAATGAAATAAGGATGTACAATAAGAAAATGTTGAAAAAGTGAAGCGCTGTGAATACTTCATATGGATTATATGCATTAATGTTCACGTGTGTGTGTGAGACTTACTGCCCTCCCAGGTGCAGTGCAGCAGATTGAGCGCTCCCTCTACGCGCTTCCAGTGCTGCAGGTGGAAGAAGGCATACGCAATGGCCTCGCTGTCTCCTCGCTTGAGGATGTGCTCCGGAGGAAGGATCAGACTCTTCATCTCCAGAAGGTACTGAACGAGTCACAAAGAAACATCACAGTCAGTCACATGACCACCAGCACATGTTTGTGAATGTGTGCGCGTGTGTGACTGACTTTGGGGACGTGAGGGTTGAACTCCACAGCTCTGTGAATTGCCTCTACTGCATTCATCTCTGCGGTGCTCAAACCTCGCCTGGACGCTGCCTCTGGAGAGAATCTGAATGTACACACACATACACGGGCATCGACAGTGTTTAAAGTTTGCCATGTACAGTGGCACAACGCCAGTCAAACAAAATTATATTTAGTTTGGTGTCATGTCATTGAGTGTGATGTCATGTCATTCACTTTAGTGTAGTCCCATTTAGTTTGTCATGTAATGCAGTGTGTCATTTACTGAAATGTCATGTAGTGTAGTGTCATTTATTGTGGTGTAGTGTCATTTACAGTGGGTACGGAAAGTATTCAGACCCCCTTAAAATTTTCACTCTGTTATATTGCAGCCATTTGCTAAAATCATTTAAGTACATTTTTCCTCATTAATATACAAACAGCACCCCATATTGACAATTTTTTTTTTATTGTTGACATTTTTGCAGATTTATTAAAAAAGAAAAACTGAAATATCACACAGCCATAAGTATTCAGACTCTTTGCTCAGTATTTAGTAGAAGCACAGCCATGAGTCTTTTGGGGAGCAGGTTTTCACACCTGGATTTGAGGATCCTCTGCCATTCCTCCTTGCAGATGCTCTCCAGTTCTTTGAATCCATTCAGGTGTTTTAAAAAATTTTTTTTTTAGTAAACTCCCTGCAGGCTTTCATGTGTCTTGCACTGAGGAGAGGCTTCTGTCGGCCACTCTGCCATAAAGCCCCGACTGGTGGAGGGCTGCAGCGATGCGTTGACTTTCTAGAACTTTCTCCCATCTCCCGACTGCATCTCTGGAGCTCAGCCACAGTGATCTTTGGGTTCTTTTTTACCTCGCTCACCAAGGCTCTTCTCCCCCGATTGCTCAGTTTGGCCGGACGGCCATCTCTAGGAAGGGTTCTGGTCGTCCCAAACGTCTTCCATTTAAGAATTATGGAGGCCACTGTGTTCTTAGGAACCTTAAGTTCAGCAGAATTTGTTTTTTTGTCACCTTGCCCAGATCTGTGCCTTACCACAATTCTGTCTCTGAGCTCTTCAGGCAGTTCCTTTGACCTCATGACTCTCATTTGCTCTGACATGCACTGTGAGCTGTAAGATCTTATATAGACAGGTGTGTGGCTTTCCTAATCAAGTCCAATCAGTATAATCAAACACAGCTGCACTCCAATAAAGGTGTAGAACCATCTCAAGGATGATGAGAAGAAATGGACAGCACCTGAGTTAAATATATGAGTGTCACAACAAAGGGTCTGAATACTTATGGCTGTGTGATATTTCAGTTTTTCTTTAATAAATCAGCAAAAATTTCAACAATTCTGCTTTTTTTCTGTCGATATGGGGTGCTGTGTGTACATTAAGGAGAAAAAAAAAAGATTTTAGCAAATGGCTGCAATATAACAAAGAGTGAAAACATTACGGGGGTCTTTCCGTACCCACTCCAGATTAGTGTACTTTTATTTAGTTTAATGTCATATACAGTAATCCCTCGTTTATCCCCGACCAACCTTGCGAATAGACAAAGTCACAAAGTAGAGACCATATATTAAAATTTTTAAAATATATTTTAAAGATTCATCCATATAATAACAAAATATATGCATGTGAGGCAGAGGTATTATTTTTGTCCACTTAGGGTCGCCATCCTCACATTCTACAGTACTGTAGTATCTGTGCCTATCGGTGAGAGTTTAAAGGCAGGGCCTGGCCTTTTGGGTCAAGTGAAAGACAGAAAATGATAATGTAGAATTGGATGGCTGTTAACTGGCTAAACACTCAGGTGTGGCGGCATCAGTTGAGGCTATCAGCAGGTTGTCTAGAAATGTGTTTGTGTTTACTCTATTTTGCTTTGTTTGTTTGATTTGTTCAATGAAGTGATAGAAAGCGCACACGCAGCTATGTCTATATTCCCTCTATCCTAACCACCTGTGGATGGATTATAATTCATTCTAACTGGTGGTAGGCATTCACTCCCATTTATGAAGTGTCCCCGAACGCACCCCACGCAGCTGCGACGTGGCTGCCTAAAGGCATTTTCACACTGCACTTGTTCAATGTGAAAGGACCGCACGACACAGCAACAACGACCACGATGCCCCGGTCCAGCATGCACACATTTGGAAGTGCTGATGTAGCAGCCTACCAGGAACTAAACAGGTAGGTTTTCCCGCAGGAGAAGTAGACCGCACCTTGGCAACTTTGGAAAGATATCTTTTTGTTTGCAAAAGAAAGCTCCGTCCATCGCTGTGCCTTTTTATATACGTCATGGTATATGCATTTTCTATTGCATCCTAACATTCTGGACAGAAAGACACTGCAATTATCCGAGCTTCCTCCATTTCCCCCGGAATAAGCACTTAAAAAAAAAGCACACGGAAATCACTCCGCCAGCCCCTCTCCCATTGGAGGACTATTCTGAAGTCACCGCCGCTCTCAAAATAGAACTTCTTTCTGACACTCCGTGGCACAACCTCTGCATTGCCGGCCCGCGCCGCAAGACAGCAAAATGCGCTGTCGCCCCCTTAGCACACGCATAATGAATGGGAAAGTCGAGGGCATCAATCGCAGTTCCAATTACGGTGTGAAAAGGTCTTAATGAATTGAACCGGTTGCCAAATAATACAGCGTTTATCCCCTAATATATGACAGCTCGTTAACAGTGTGTTTAGCCGGGCTTTTTTTTATTGGAAGCCCCTCATGAAACCTGACACGCTTAAACGAAAAAGAACTGCCATTCAAAATATTTTCATAGATGCCAGAATGAGCGCGTTCATAATAACGTTCATCAAGCAGAAAGACTGCATTCAGTTCAGAGTCAGCCAAAATATGAACGAGTTCATGAACTTTCATTCATTAAACTTCTTCAGGTACAATACTGAATCTCAGATAGTGCAGTGTAGCATGTAGTGTAGTTGATGCAGTTTCGTGTGGTGTCTGTACTCCATTGTAGTGTGGTGTGTAGTGTAGAGAGCCGCTACTCACTTGTCTGACACTGCTCTGGCTTTGAGCAAAGCTGCTGTATAGCATATTGTTGCAGATTTAGGTAAGCTAATATCTGTCACACACACACACACACATACACACACACACACACACACAGAGAGAGAGAAGACAAGTTACTTTTGCAGGGGAGGCATCAAGTCAATTACTAGTTAGTGTTCTGTGAAAGATCATCAGTTGTGCCATGGGAAATAAACCAATTTCACTTTATTGGCCCGAAAATTGTCTATTTACTACAAATAATGTATGTTTGTTCATGCCAGTGACATCTAGTGACAAGCAGAACCATTATTTGCTCTTCCACTAGATGGCAGAAGGTACAATTAACCTATGTAAAGTTTATGTGTGTGCACCATACCGTCGTATTTGGTCAGTACGGCCTGCACGTTGTTTTTATTACTCGGTGTACCTAATACATTGACACGTGTGCGTGTGTGTGTGTGTGTGCGCTCGTACCGTCATACTTGGCCAGTACGGCCTGCACGTCGGCGTAGTTTTGCAGCTCCAGCAGCGACTCCAGCAGGTTTTCGTGGATGTTGAACATACTGAGGAGAGGGAACTCCTTCATTAACTGGAAAACACACAACTGTTGTTACATGTAATAGCAGACAGGGGGTGACACACAGTAAGCAGACACATAATGTGTGTCCGCACGCGTGTTCATGACTTACATCTCTCATCATCTTCACTGCCTCTCTCGTCCGGCCAAGCTTTCTGGAGCACATGGCCAGCCTCCTTTTGATGTACACTAACACGTTGGTGTCTCTTCCTGAGGAGAAAAATCAAACACAATCATGTTAAAGGGGACATATTATAGAAAGAGGACTTGTTTCTTTTTATTCAAATAGTTGTGTCTGGAGGGCCTGTCCACTCATCAAATGTTAAATTTAAAAGACAAAAATCTTTTGTTCTCTGCCTATTTCTGTAAAATGTGTGTGTGAGCGGGACCTTAATTTCTGCCCCACTGCCTCGGACCAGTGCGGCAAATAATAATCCTGCCCCTACCGCTAAATTCTCCACCCATGACTTTTCAGGGAGGCTGGCCGAAGACCCAGAGCCATATTCAAGCAACACTATCATGCAGAAACACCCACATTCCCCACAGGTGCCAAACCCTAGCTATCACGTCAAAAGCCAAAAAGGTAAGCAGAGCTGCACTGAGTTCTTACGAAAGATGAGCCTTATCTTCCATTAAGCGGCACACAAGTGATTGCTCGGGTGAGTCTGGTCTCGTAGCTCCACCGCCCGTCATTATAGTAACAAAATCCATAGATGAGGACCGGCCCCTCCAAACAGGCTAATTTCAGCAAGACAAGATATAAGGTGCATGGCTACTCACTGTGCTGGGCCTCGTACTGCGTGCTGTGGTGCTGTAGCTGCTGGCTGCGGCGGTAGCATCCCTCACCAGCCTTCAGCGCCTGCTTGAACAAGCGCTCGGCCTCCATGATAGTTGTGGCCTCCTCCTCGGCCAGCAGGATGTACGCCGTTGCGCAACTGCGCCACAACAACAAGTTTAGCTTGGAATTGTTGTTTGTAGCAGCTGAACATAAGCAATTGAGTTCCACAAGGCTACAGTATGTGCTTCTCCCGCTATCATTGTCATTAGGAAAATACCATTGAGTATATGAAACTGATTTATCTTGATTCAACAGGGCATTCCAAAGAGAAATTGTGTTACTGTTTAAATTGCAAATACAGTAGTTTCTTTGCATATCTAGAACATCTCTATCAAGCCAATTCATTATCATCATTATTATTATTATTAGTCGTAGTAGTTGTCAGTAGCATTGCAACCCCCCACTTTTTCAAAACCCACACTTTCCAAGCTGTTCCACCACCCACTTATTTTTTAAATCTAAAATAAATAGCATTGCAGCCATGTCAAAACTTATTATTAGTATAGTGGTACCCTGACAAGTTTAATTAGGTCATGCTCAAATCACTCTTATTACAAATTAACATTGCCCATTGAAATGAATGGAAATGCTGTCAATCTGTTACAGCCCCCCAAAAACAACGTGTGTAAAATAGCACTCACACAATACTACACTCTATAAAGAATGCAGTAATAACATAGAAAGAACAAATAGAATGTGACAAATGAAAGCGTTTTTGCAACATTGTTAGCTTTAATTAAATGGACATTGTGCCGCTCCTTCCGGTGTGTGCGTTCTTGGCTACCGGGTGCAGTATAATAGATACTACTGTACACATCAATCTGATCAAACAAGAAGCCAGCAACTACGGTGCAGCAGTAAAAGTCTTTTTTTGTGTTTTTCGCACCATTTGTGTACTGCAAATCTGAATTTTTTTAAAGGTTTATAATTTTCACAACATCAATGATAGACTTGTTAGCCTGTCTCTGGTGTTTTGCATTTTGTGTTAGCATTAGTTGGCGACAAAGTCGGAAAAGTGTATCGTACTCTTCTAGTTCCAGAGCTTCATGTGCAGCCGAGATGCGAGCTTGCGGGTTTCTTTCCCGCCACGCCTTCTGCATGACTGACAAACACAGAGTTTTAGTGTTAGGAACGTTGGGAAAGCAGCACAAGAAAGAACAGGAACTCACTGGCGTCGGCAGGCCGCAAGTGGTCCGAGTCACATGTGAAGAAGGTTTGGTGGTCTTGCGCCGACAGGTTCATGTCGTAGTATGTCAGCGGCTCTCGGCCTGTCACCCACGTGTACCTGAGGAACACCAGGATACGGAATTCTCAGAATGATCAGAGTTGAGCAGAATATTGAGGAAATGCAAAGTGTGAAAGCCAATAAAGTGGTACCTTGACTGACAATCTTAAATTGTTGTTAAATCAAATCAACATTACATATTTTTAATAAATAAAAAAGCACTGTACAGTGGTGCCTTGAGATGACAGTTTAATTTGTTCCTTGACCCCGCTTGTAATGCAAAACACTCATATCTTAAATCATCTTTCCCCAATGAAATGTATGGAAATCCCATTAATCTGTTGCACAAAAGTCATAAGTAGGGTCACACGTATCTCAAGGCACCACTGTAATATTAAAGTGTTTTGGGATTATACGGTAGTTTGTGGTATATTTACAATATAAACCATTCATATAGGCAATTACTGTACAGACATTTCTAGGGTGCGCATTTATTTGCGACAGGTCTCAATCCCTATCTAAGATGTTCATGATGCTTCTTCAAAACCAAAATCCTCTAAGCACTCCTTTATCGGAAAAGGAACTTTCCTTAACTGCTCACACCGAGCTGGAAGCATAACATTCTAAATGTCTTTTAAGAGTAGTGACCCAATTATTTTGTCCTTACATCCATCCATCCATTTTCTGAGCCGCTTCTCCTCACTAGGGTCGCGGGCGCGCTGGAGCCTATCCCAGCTGTCATCGGGCAGGAGGAGGGGTACACCCTGAACTGGTTGCCAGCCAATCGCAGGGCACATACAAACAAACAACCATCCGCACTCACATTCACACCTACGGGCAATTTAGAGTCTCCAATTAATGCATGTTTTTGGGATGTGGGAGGAAACCCGAGTGCCCGGAGAAAACCCACACAGGCACAGGGAGAACATGCAAACTCCACACAGGCGGGGCCGGGGATTGAACCCGGGTCCTCAGAACTGTGAGGCTGACGCACTAACCAGTCGTCCACCGTGCCGCCATTTTGTCCTTAAAGAGTGTAAAAAAACGGAGAGAGGAGAGACAGGGGATCATAACGAACAAGTGAAGATTAAGAACTTCAGAGATAAAAGAAGGAAGAAGAAGAGAGAGGGAAACAGTCAAGAATAAAACGAGCGAGCGCAATTAGAGGGAATGTCTCAAAGGCAATGAGGAGGAGAACACTGGTGTGTAGGAGACTGAACATGAAAGAGACAAAAATAAATAAAAATAAAAAGTAGATGCAAGGGGTCTCACCGCCGTCACTCACCGATTGTACTCAGCTCCTCGGAATAAATTCAATGGGTTCCTCCAAACTTTACATTCTGCGTTAGAGAGGGAGAACAACGAACAGTCATTAAATCCTCCTTTTTCCACGTGAACGTGAATTTTGAAATTATGACGATGACTCAGAATAAGTGTGTGTGTGTGTGTGTGTGTGTGTCTCCCCCCTCCCCCAAAAATAGAAGATGTGCTCCATTTTAAAGCAGGCAGTTTGGGGTGGAAAAAATAGGTCCCTACTCACCTGATACGCTTTGCCGACTGGAGTCGGCCTCGCCGTTGCTGGCGTTGGAGCTGCTGGGGGAGCTGCTGTCCACGCCGCCTAGCAGGGGGCGCAGGTGGCTCACGGACACCTGCTCGATGAAGGAGGTGCCGTACTTCCTGAAGTACCACCACTCGAAGATCTGGAGGGAAGAAGAAGCAGTAGCCATTACAACAGGGGTGGGCAAAATACGACTCACTCCAATCTTTAATTTGACCCTCTGAAACATAACATTACCAAGAGTCCTGTCGAGAACTTTTTACACCAAGTACTACCTTAAAAAAATACTTGCTCTCCAAATACCACCATTATGACTACTATTAAAATGCAGTAGTGTAGTCAGCCCCTTTGTTCATCAAAAACAAGACAGAGGTTTTGTTCCTAAAAAGTGTATTTAATATTACTGTAAGCCACTGTAAAATGATGCACAGTCTAATTACAATATCTCTAACTTCTTTTGTAATACATTTTTAAATTGTAATGAGACTTTATGGACACCCTATAAATTAAAAAATTTTCAAAACTTATCATTATATACTTTTAAATGTATGTTCTTACATAAATTTCCAATTTATTATAAGTACTTTTATTATAAAACAAAAAATATTTGACATCCACATTTGACTTTTCTTTTTTTTTTTTACATTATTATTTTTTTATTCTTTTATGTTACCTCATCCATAAATGAGCCGGCCCATCGTTTGTTTTAAAAATCAAATACGGCCCTTGTGCACAAAAATTCACTCACTCCTGCAATGGAATGACATCAGCATCAACACAAGGTGGAGTGCAATTAGATGTGTGGAGTGGTAGAGCAACACTGTGTCCCTTAATGGAAATGTTTGAATGCGGGGGATGCGACGAGCTAATGTCTTTAATAGCAGCAAGTGCTCCAGCACTTTACTCCTAAGTGCACCCCCGGCCCAAAATGCAAACACAAATGCTGCTTAATTGCTTAGCGTGAAACGTAACGCAATACTCATACTCCAGAAGGGCTGGCAATATTGCCTTAAATAAATTGGCAGATTTTTTTTTCTTCACAAAAATCCAATTTCTAGTAGATTTCTAATAGTTTAATTCTCCTTAGCTTATACTGTAGAAAAAAAGCATACGACAATGTCTTGACTCAAAACAAGTTTTACTTCTTTCCCCTGCTTTTGGGATTTGCTTGACAGCACAGTGGATTAGTGTTTTGCACATCTTGCTAATAGTTCTTAGGTTTGCTGTTTGACTCTAGATTTCGGCCTTCCTGTATGTTTGCGTGGGTTTTCTTCGGCTTCCTCCCACATTCCAAAAACATGCATGTTATGTCCAACAAAGACACTAAATTGTCCATAGCTGTGAATGCAAATGTTTTATGTCGTCCAGTGCAGGCGGTACCCGCCTCTCGCCCAAGGTCAGTTGGGATAGGCTCTACCTCACCCGCAACCCAAACCATGATAAGCAGTACAGAAAATGAATGGATAGACAGTTGCTATTTTGAAAAACTGGTGCTGAACAGGTTGGAAAAGTCGCTAAGTTGTAAACACTGACTGATTTTGTAAACAAGCTCATCCCTGTTCGCAACCATGTTGTGAGTGTAAACAGTTCAGTTTTGATGAAAAACAATAAAATAACATTCTGAACAATAAGCTTGAATTAATCAATAAACTTAATCGCCCAGTCCGCATTCATGTGCGTTAGCGAGGTTTAAAAGGACATTGGGACAAATTCTCTAATGAGCAACAATTAGGTGTTAAAGACACCACCTGGCTGCTCACACGTAAGCAGACGCACAACCTCCGTGAATGGTCTCACTGAGAGCATGCAAAGCTGAGCAGCCTGCAGGGAACAAGCCAGCCTAATTAACAGACAAGCTATTTTAAAGCCGCACGGCGACACAGAAACTGATGAGGTAAATAAGAACGAGTGGATTTTCTCCAATAGTCCCTTTATCGACTGGTTGCCAGTCAATGAGGGCACATACAGATTTAAAATGGACCAGTTGCTCCTCAATGTCAGGGCAAATAGAGTGGAACCTCGATTTAACGGACTTTGGATTTAATGGACAGAAAAAAAGTGTCCAGTAGGAACTCAAAATCACCTCTTTAATGCACCTGTGAGGTAAATTTGGATAAACCTTGAAACTTTTCAGACATTTAAAGCTTTTTTGTTTGTTTGTTGCGATTCTAATCACATCAATCTGGTGCACTGTCTCTCAGGGTCACATGGAGAACAATCATGTATGAAACAGCAGCCGAGAGAAGTGGTTTTCAAATTGTGGTATGGTAAAAGCTCCCTCTAGTGATTCATGAAAGAAACACTGAAGAAAATGTTCAAATTGTGTGTTACGTTAAAGTGGCTTGAACGTGAATCCAGTATAAGTACAGTTCACTTCTAATAACTTTTAAGTAAAATACATTTTCATTTAAACATTTATAAATCTTTCTCCTCAAACATGAACATTTACTGTATTTAGGTACAAATTTTATTTAACTTTTAGGTGCAATGCATTTCAGCTGAATCACAATCTTTTTTTCTTTTCTATTATTAAGTGCAGTGTTCATGTTCCAACTCTGCATAATGTTAGTGATTTAGAAGAATATCAAATATATATTATACTACGATAATATATATATTTAGTAATAAAACCTGTGCTTCATTTTTGATTAACACTTGGGCCTACTACACTAATAATGTATTTTAATGTTGGCCACTGGTCAAACAAAAAGTAGAATATCTCTAAGCCATTTTAAAAATGACAAAACAAAGATAGATAGATAGATAGATAGATAGATAGATAGATAGATAGATAGATAGATAGATAGATAGATAGATAGATAGATAGATAGATAGATAGATAGATAGATAGATAGATAGATAGATAGATAGATAGATAGATAGATAGATAGATAGATAGATAGATAGATAGATAGATAGATAGATAGATAGATAGATAGATAGATAGATAGATAGATAGATAGATAGATAGATAGATAGATAGATAGATACACTTACACACACCTATATCCACTATTTCTATATCCACTATTTCGGCTAGAATGATGGAAATTTGCCCAATGTGGGACTAAAAAGGTTATCATATACTAACAATGTTTATTGTATTCATGTTCTTTTAAACTTATCGGTCCCTGTTCTCAGGTGATGTACTAATTCATTTACGGTTTCCTTGTGATATGTGTCGCTTATTCGCTGCCATGGAGGTGATGATTCATGACTTATGCTGCAATGACACCGAACGCGAAGTGAACGTTCGCCTTCGCGGCTCTACGCCGTATTTAGCCGTGTTATCTAGCTAGCAGTAGCTCGTAGGAGGCTGGGGCGGCGCAAAGTACTGTGCGACCAGCGTTCCCTGTAGATAGCAGGGAGGTTGGGCGACTGGTCAATGTGGACATGCCGTTTTCTTTTTTAATACAATTTTACAAGCGTACACAACCACGCGCTGGACGCTGTTTTTGCTTGTGTTATCACAACATCCTGTTTCAGCCATTTTATTTTCAGATGAAAACCAAAAATGCACTTTTGGACCATTTTCGGACAAACATTTTCAGTGGACGAAAATTCGGTGCATCACTATGAAATACCATCCTTTTGGTTTTCTTCCCATTCATTCTCAGCTGACCCATCAGACACCAGGGTGTTTAGTACCATCGTCCGCAAGCAAGTGGGACGGTTCGGGTGGAACATTTTGGGACTCTTTTTTTATAGTTTACAGTGGAAACATGCTAAAATGTGCCCAGTAATTGACGCAAACAAGGCAAAGTGTCGCACAGCTTTACTGTGACGTAAGCAAAGTCTGTTCTTACCAAAATGAGTCCTGAAATGAGGGAGGAGGTGCCCGTCAGAGCCACATAGAACTTGGGTGTCAGGGTGTTGAGAAACATGCTTACTGCATCGAGAGAAGAGAGAGAGATGGCGGCTTAGCACACAAAAAGCAAACAACACTAAAAGGAAAACAGAGTGATTCAATTGTGAGTGAAATTGGATTAATTCTACTTGCTTTACTTCTTATGTAGAAGCCGGAACAGTGCTATTAGTTTTCGTGGTTTTCACATTCATGTTAATTTTTTTCCACTTTCAACTTAATTGCTTAATTACAGGTAAAAGCCCAACGAGAAAGGTTTATACCGAACTGCAATTATCTATAGGTAATACAAGATGGCGGCAAACAACGTTTGTCAAAATAAAGCTTCTGAACTCAGTTCAGCACCAAGATGCCACCGGATGGACCCAAATCAATGCCACAATTGCGTTAGCCTGAGCAGAATAACATGAACACACGAGTTTTTCAGCGAATGATGGAGGATATCTTCCCCCCAAAATATCCGCAAATAGGCAATTTTGCGAATGGTTCACTGTATTCACTTCTGAAATCCCCCTGCCTGACTACATGCCGAAACATTGCCATTAAGTTAAAAGTGTGTGTGTGTGTGTGTGTGGGGGGGGGGGGATTCTGATGTGAAAACCAAGAAAATTGTAGTTGGTAAAACAATGCTGGGGGAAAAATAAAGTGAAAACAGACGTGAAGGAGAAATCTAGAGCTTGACAAAGAAAAAATAATGTAAAAAATATCCTGATTAAAATATACAGGGTGGGACAAGAACAGGTATAATTTGTTTTCAATGAACTTATTTAAAGAAGAAGGTTCTAACTACCACTTTTAGGATCACCGCCTAGTCAACAAACAAAGCCAGCCTTGAAACTGTAAAAATGGGCTTAAACCGTAACTTAAAAACTTAACCCTTGTTTATAGCCCTAACCCAACCTGAATTTGAAACCATGATCTGAAACCCTTAAGCCAGGCTACAAACCCTGACCTAAAATCTGAACCCCTGTTTAAAACCCTAACTTGAAACCTGAACCCTGGCTTGAAACCTTACTTTGTACCCCTAAACCTTTCATGAAACCGTAACATTGCCCTTGAAACCCTAATTTGAAACCTTAACTCTTGATTGAAACACTAACCCTAGCTTGAAACCATGAATTCAAATCCCAATTCAGGCTAGAAACCCGAACTTAAGTTGAAACCCGAACCCTGGCTAGAAACCCTATTCTAAAACGCTGATGCTGGGTGAAAACCTTAACTTTGAATCCCTAAAACTTCCACAAAACCCTTATACTGGCCTTGAAACCCCAGGTTAAAATCCAAACCCTTCTTTGAAGCCCTAACCCTGATGATTTCAAACGCTAACCCAGGCTAGAAACCTTAACTTGAAACCCAAACCCTGGCCTGAGATCTTATTTTGAAACCTTACTTTGAAACCTTAAACCTTCAATGGAACCCTAACTTGAAACCTTAAACCTTCCAACTCTATTTTGGAGCCGTAATCCCTTAGTTGATACTAACTAGAACTTGAAAGGCTTTATCTCAGATGCTTTTATTGAACAGATCAATTTGTGTTGCGGACATTTCCAGCATTTATGAGATTGAACTGTGTTTTAGGAACCTGATTATAAAAGAACAGTTAGAGAATGAAAATACCTACTTTTGAACCAGCCACTATAATTTATATATATGTATATATAAAAAAAAAAATAATAATAAATAAATAAATAAATAAAAAGAAATCTTGCTTCAGTGTTGTATTTACAAAGTCCAGCAATGGAGCTTAGAGTGTAGGGTTTGACATGCATCAAGCGGTGGCGAGGGCGATTGAGACAAAGGCGGCACTCAGATGAGCGGCAGGCCAGCCTGGTTGACACGTGTGCAAACAGAGTGCAGCTGCTCGGCCATTGAGTGGTGTGGAGTGGAGCCTCTCGTCCTTTCAGAATGAACTCATTGACAACGACTACTGCTGCTGACTCTTCAGCCTCTTCCAGGCAGTGGATACTCCAGTATATTTTTGTAACGTGGTAGTAGTTAACCAGCTCAATATTATTACTACGATACAAACAACAAAACACTCTACTGAGCGTAAACAAAACTTTCTCGCAAAATACTTTACCGTTTGATCACAAATGACAAGCATGCTGGAGCTAGCTAGCATTTCCACTCTCCTCCTTTTTTGTCAAACGTCCCAAACAGATGGACTCAAATGCATCAAGATCAAAATCAAAATAATTTGCTCACAAAAAGTTGGTCAATGCCGGCGCTACGGCCAAGCCAACAGATGTGGGGGAAAAAAACAAAGTGGACACCGACCAAAATTAAGGCAGTAACTGTTGCCATGGCTCAACAGAAATAAAACCACAATAGTGACGATAGAGCAAAATCAAAGTCCATAAAAAGCTGGTCTATCGGCTACAGCCAAGCCAACGGACATGGGACAGATATCAGGAAGGGGAAAATTGGTATAAGAGAAACAACACTTAAAAGACAACACATCAGTCAAAAGAGGCAAATAAGTTGTTTGTTCACAAAAAGTCTGTCCCATCCAGCCAATTGGAATGGTAAAAAAAAACAACGTACAAACTTACCAAATATAATTAGTAACAGCGCTAGACTGGCTTAACACAAGAAACAATTCAAAATAAAATTTGTCACAGCATAAGCATAGTTTAACGGTGACAAAAGAGCCCAAATCAGTCTTTCGTTTATAAAACGTTTTCCTGCACATTCGCTCTATTTTTAAATGAACACTCCCCTGGTGGCCTGCTGCCATTGGCTCACTGTGTGCGAGCGGCAGCAGGCAGAAGCAATTGCACGCTGCTCCGCCACTAGCAACCCGGCAGCGTGAGTCGCCCAGCCAATCGATAACACTGATGGTAATGGAGGGGAGGTGGGTAAACCACAGCAACCCCAAAAGCAGAGTGGAGGCTCCACATTTACACACAAATGTGTCAACCAGATTAGAAACACACTGTAATAGCAACTTCAGGCATAATAATACTGTTTTGACTTCATTCACAATTTTACATCAAATCCAATAGTCTACTCTTGAATAACTGTAACTGTAACATGCAAAAAAATGATCAGGTTGTACTTCATAAGAGCAGATTATCATATGGATGGATAATTACGATGATAAATTAAACTTTTCCAAGGCATGATCGTTTCCTAATTACATTAACATGTTGCTTCATGACGTTCATGCATAACACAGCACTGTTTTCTTCATTAATATAAAATAATTTTTTGATTTATTTGAGTTTTTAGAGACATCTTGCAATAACAGCACAACAATTACAACCTAGAAATTTCTGCACATTTACATACTGCATCGGATTTTTTTTTTTTTTTAGGCATAATGCATCCATCCATTTTCTGAGCCGTTTCTCCTTACTAGAGTCGCGGGCGTGCTGGAGCCTATCCCAGCTATCATCGGGCAGGAGGCGGGGTACACCCTGAACTGGTTGCCAGCCAATCGCAGGGCACATACAAACAAACAACCATTCGCACTCACATTCACACACAAACAATTCCAAATAATGAAACTTTTCTGCATCTTGATCACATATATGCAAATGTATGTGTTTACGTGACATTCTTTCATAACACAACGCTGTCTTGCCTTGATTGAAATCAAATTAGTTCGTCCATTCTTGCAATAATAAGACTCAATAATCATAACATTCAAATCAATGATGATGATAAATTTAATTTTTCCAAGGCTTGTTTAGGTTTCTTTTCCATGTTGCTTCATGAAATTCAGGCATAATGCAGCACTTTCTTCATTATCAAACACATTTAGCTACAAAAAAAAAGGACAATTATAACTTGCAAATTTACACACATTTACATTGCGTCCTGAGTTATAATGCAGCACTGTTCATCTTTATTAATATCAAATCAACGTGTCCCTTTTTTTACAACTTTTTTTTTTTATAAGAACTCTTGCAATACCAAGACAGCATTTATAACCTGGATAGTTCCGCACTCTTACATATAGTGTTGTGACATTCAGGCATAATGCAGCACTGTTTTCCTTCATTAATATCAATTTTGTACATCTATTTTCTGTTTTGTTTTAAAATATCTTCCAACAACGGGACAATAATTATAACCTGAAAATATCTGGACGTTTCCACCATTTTTTCTTAGTTTCAAGACATCTTGCCATATCAAGGCACAATAATTATATCCTCAAAATGAACGGGTATTTACATGTTGTTTCTTGTCATTCAGCCATAACACCGCACTGTTTTCCCTCATTAATATCCAATCCATAGCATAGTGCTCCTCCTCTTCCTCTGTGGCTCACTGTGCTTGGAGCGCACAAGACAAAAATAGCCCGAGTCAGCAGTTACCACAGAAACACGATCTCGCTCTCTCTCTCAATTGTTTTGCCACCCCCCCCCCCAAAAAAAAATCATTTATCTATTTATTTAAAGGAGCGTTACCATGGCAACAGAGACAGTTGCTCACTGTCATCATGCTCGCCAATGGCAGACAACCTGGAGCGTGTCCGGTAAAAACCAGGCGTCGTCGTGACTTTTGACCGTGACGTGAAAATATTAACAACCCGCCACCAGCAACTGCCAATCAAACATCGATCAAAATATCCCGTCTACTATTACAGCCAGTGTGCCGTTCAATATCCAGGCATAAAAGTGTGTCACGACGAGCTGTCAAAAATATACACACTGGTCACTACATTAAGCACAGGAGGTTCTTCATTCAGCTAACTTTTCAGGCTACCAAACAACCACATGTAAAGGCCAAAATGACAATGCTTTATCATTTTTTTCAAAAGCTAGCGTTTTCAGGCTACTGAATACTCTGACACAGTTTGACTTTTCAGAAACTGATTGAAACCAGTCTTCTAAGGAGTTGGATCTTCATACTACAAATGACCAATGTCATTTAACGATCCAGCCATCCATTCATTTTCCATAGGTTAGTGTTTTCAGGGCGGCACGGTGGGCGACTGGTTAGAGCGTCAGTCTCACAGTTCTGAGGACCCGGGTTCAATCCCCGGCCCCGACTGTGTGGAGTTTGCATGTTCTCCCCGTGCCTGCGTGGGTTTTCTCCGGGCACTCCGGTTTCCTCCCACATCCCAAAAAAAACATGCATAAATTGGAGACTCTAAATTGCCCATAGGTGTGACTGTGAGTGCGAATGGTTGTCTGTTTGTATGTGCCCTGCGATTGGCTGGCAACCAGTTCAGGGTGTACCCCGCCTCCTGCCCGATGACAGCTGGGATAGGCTCCAGCACGCCCGCGACCCTAGTGAGGATAAGCGGCTCAGAAAATGGATGGATGGTGTTTTCAGGTTACACAATGAAGCCAGGCAAACTGTTTTCAAATCTTGTTTCCAAGTTTGCGTTTTCAGGCTACAAAACATCACCATGTAAACGGACAAACAAAATAAAAATAAAATTATTTTTGCAACCTGTTTTCAAACTTGTCTTGTTTTTAAGGTTAATAAAGCAGGGTTATGAAAATGAACGACCAAAACTACATCATTTTTATCATTTTCACAATCTGATCTCAAACATGGTCTCAAATGGTTGTTTTATCAGACTACAAAACAACTGTCATGTAACCAAAACATTCTTTTTTTTTTTTAGCATTTTCAGAAACTGTTTGCAAACCTGTGTGTGGTGTGGACAGCACAAGTTCTAACACAGCTCCCGAAAATAGAGGGTTGTATCATAAAAACACAAAGACAAAAAACAGCGCCTGAACATTTGGGGGGTAAAATTCTAAGCTTTATGTTGATTTCTATATCTGTTGAACAACGTACTGAACAATGACACGAGTTGAAAAAGCTAAAAACAGCTGTGTGGTGCCTTAAAAACACAGTGGGCAATCCCCAGTCTAACCGACTTTGTGAAAGCTTTAATTCTGACCCTCAGCTGACCTCCATTTTGGGCTGGGATTCCCAATCTCAGGCACTCTTGGTGGGATGAAAGCTGGACACCAATCTTCCAGTTGCATCGCTATTGTGAGAAGGCCGTGTAGCGCTTCATGATGCGTGCGTGTGTGTGTGTTGTGTGTGTGTTTGTTGCCTTACCTTGTGCATTACCTCCAATAGTCCAGTGTTTAACTTGCACGTAAATATAACATTCTGCATTTCCTTGCCTTGTACAGTTCCCTGCTATTCGTGGGGTATTGGGATTAAGCCCTTCGGCAAATAGCAAAAAAACGCGATTAATTGACAGCCCAGTCTAACAATGTAAAAATGGCTTCTATTAATAGTTTAAACCACAAATATATCACAAACCATTATCCCAAAATATATAATTTCAAACTAATTTTACATGATTAACCTTAAAATTAATAGCTCAAAGATGATTTGATTTAGAAAACAGGAACTATAAATGCGCATGTACCGTACATGCGGTGAAGACTCCAACTTCTGCCAACAACCCAGGCTAAACTTAGCTCCTCCCCGACATATGACATATGATGTTGGTCTCTCAGTCGAGATGCATCATTTCAACATACTTCCTTGACACCAATTGCTACTTTAATATTATCCAAGGCTTTGGTGTCATCTTGTGGCATCTTCAAGGAGCAATGTAACAATTAGCCGCCATCTTTGTGGAATTTTCTAAAATACCATTGAATGAGCAATTCAAACACCTCTAAAATCCTCCATAAATACATTCCCCCCACCCCCCAAAAAAAACAACGGCTTACCAAAGTACACGACTATTCTACTGCCCAAACTGCTCTTCTCACGAATAATGTTCCATTTGCACCAAGTGGACTTTTTAGGGTACGTGATGCCATTTGAAATCTCATGACAATTTTGACGCACCAACTTGGGGTAACCCTTGGAATTTCAGCCCATATGAGCTTATTGGTGGATATTTTTGACTGAAACTTGTCAACCAATCGGAGAAGGGGTTCTCCAAAAAGCAGACGAAACTAATGGGTCCAGGAGGTATGTTGAGAAATCAATTATACTCTTACTCTAATTTTAAGGTGTTTTTTTTTTTTTTTACAAGATTTCAATAGGCGATATCACATAAAAACGTTCCCCAAAAAGGCAATACAAAAAAAAGTAATAATAAAATTTCTCCGAAACCCATCATCCATTTTTCAAAATTCATGGCGCGTTGTAAAAGTGGCCATTTGAACCAGACTCGGCACTTTGACAGACTTTAATTTTGGGGAAATACTGTCACATTGCTACTTATAGCTGAGTTTTTCAGCAAATAGCTGAGGTTAGATTCTACAGAAATAAAAATGGTGACTGGAAAATTGGTGAATGGCGAACCGGCAATAGACAAGGGTTCACTGTAATGACAATAAAGCTGAATCTAATCTAAAAGCACAACATGTTGAGACAAGAGGCCATAGCATCAATTTTTTGACACACCATCCCCACCACACACACACACACACACACACACACACACACACACACACACAGACGCACGCACAGTATACACAGTAGAAGGCGGCAAGTAGGAGAATGCGAGGTAAATCTCAGCGGGACCACGGGCTAGCTTGTGGGGCTAAAATGGTAGATCCCAGATTTCTACCACCAGCAACAACAGGAAGAGGAGGATGCACGGTTAGATAGAAAGATAGATAGTGAGAGATTAGACTCTTTTTCTTTCCTTCCAACACACAAGAGGCAAGAGGACGGTGGCGACGGTGGTACTTACGCGACGACTCTGTGCCGAACATGGCTGGATTGGGAGCTGTGATGGAGAGAAAGGAGGATGAGGAGGAGGAGAATAAGGGGGGGGGGGTGACGGAGAGAGGAGGAGAGGACGTAGTGAGCAGGCAGCTACACAGCAGGGGTCATCAAAGAAACACAATGCAGCCGCCCGCCAGACGCGTAAAACGTCCCGGAACGCCAAAAAAACAAAAGAGGCCCGGCGGAGCTTCACAAACGCCTTTAACGCCGACACTCCTCAGCCCCGGTCAGATCCAGTTAGCAGCTCGCATGGCGCCTCTCTCTCTCTCCCTCTCTCACTCAGGTCCATCCTTTTGCTTTTGTGTTGTCATTGCCCCTCACTGGAAGAGGGAGGGCGAGGGGGGAAAAAGAGGAAGGAAGCTATGAAGGAAGAAAAACCCAGGAACAGACGCTGAAGCTTCAGTCAGACAATAGACACACGACGCGTGTGACGTCACAGCCAGGATGGATGGATGAGGGGATGGAGGGAGCAAGACGGGACAGAAAGGCATGAAGGGCAAATGGAAAAGATGTGAATGAATGTAAAAGGAAGATAGGTTTACGTCACAATGACAGACCATTTATTTAATTTCCCTATAATAAGATACATGATCCATCTATCACGTTTTATCACTAACAACACTAACTTGCATGTCAAGCCAAACATTAACGTAATGATGATGTAAACAAACACCAAATGACACCGTTTATGTAATTTTCATAATCTGTTTTCAAACCAGTTTTCAAATGGTTGTTTTCATGTGACACAACGGTGACATGTAAACAAGCAGCCAAAACAACAATTTCCATCATTTTCACACTTTTCAAATGTACGTGTTTTTGGGCTACAAAACATCGTCGTCACATAATAAAATTACAGATTTGATCATTTCCACAAACTGTTTTTAAATGTTTAAACGTGTAAACGAACGACCACTACGACGACCGATTTGATCATTTTCAGAAACTCTTTTCGAACCGGTTTTCATATGGTTGCGTTTTCTGACTACAAAATAACATGTAACTGATTTACCAAAATGACAAAATTTCTATCATTTTTCCAAACTGTTTTCAAATGTTTTTAGATTTCAAAATGATGTGTTGTGTGATCAACAGCTTAGAGCATTTTCAGAAACTGATTTCAAACATGCTTTAACAATTTTTATTTTTGTCATTTTCAGAAACAGTTTTCAAATTGGTTTACAAATTTGATTTAAAGAGACAAAATGACGTAATGAAACGAAAACAACAACCATTTCTATTGCAGTTTAGGGTCACCTAGGAATCTCTTCACGGCACAAGACATTTGGCCACGATTTCACCATCTGGACCTGATTTATTAAGACTTTCCCGTTTAATGGCAAGTCGTCAGACTTCACTGCCATGCAATTTAGAGTCGCCTATCAGTCTAGTATATGTGCTTTAAATTTTAAGCAATCTGACAAAATCTCTGGGAGGAGTTTGTGTTTGAAAGACACCTGACAGATGATGGCCGCTAAAATAAATGGTTCAAACCAAAATGGCAGACTTGCTGTGTCTTTTCGGTCATTGCTTCTTGAGACTTTTTTTGTGGAGTTACTTGTGATTGACATGCCTACCAACCTTCAGGTTTATAAGTGAAACCCATTTTGGGGGCCGGACTCTTAAATAGACTCCAGGGGGTGCTACCAAGCCGAAAAGTTCGTCCCTGGATATGAGCCCTATAATTGTTACTTCAAACCAAAATGGAAGACTTCCTGTCTTTTCGGACATGGCTTCTTAAGACTTTTTGTGGGTCCACTCATGTTCAACATTCCATGTTGCCCAGTAAAAATGGCTTCAGGGGCTGAATTTCCCCAAAATAATGTAGAATAGGTGTATTTTATGTCCGCATCTGCTGGTTAAAATGAATGTGTGTATGTAATTGTCACTCTTCCTCTCGCCCCGCTAAAGACATCTCCAGGGCTGAACTTAATTACACTAGAGGGTCCCTCCCCAAAGAGAAAGAGCACACACTGGTAGCCCCACTGTGGTTCTTGTGCCCCCTGTGGCCCAGCGCTGGTACTGCCAGGGGTTTGGGTCTGCTCTATAGGGATACTGAGAGACAATATTTTCCGACAACCTGGATAAACAAAGGCACACAGCAATTACGTTTCTGGGTCACTAAGCACTCAATCACTTAGGGCACTTTTGTATTTAAGTCTTTGAAGGACACCTGGAAAATTGAAAAACTGAACCTTAAATGGACTTTCAAACCAAAATGGTGGACTTCCTATGTCTTTACAGGCATAGCTTCTTGAGACTTTCAGGGGGGTTAAACTCATGATAACCGAATATTGGTAAGTGATTCTGGCTTTGGGGTCTTAACTTTCAAAATGTTATGTGGTGCACTAACATGTCCTAATGGCGAGTCATTAAACTTCAATCTGTCTAGTATAAGTGGTTAAAATTAGGTAACAATTGGACAAAATCTCCAAGATCAGTCCATCTTCTAAGGCCCCGTGGAAAATCGCCCAAATTACCGTTAAATTGTAGCTTAAAACCTAAATGGCAGACTTCTTGTCTTTTCGGGCATGGCTTCTTGATACTTTTGTGGCACTGGTATTATTCATGATAGACCTAAGTACCAAATTCCATGTTGCTAAGTCAAACTGAATTCAGGGGCAGAATTTTAAAATCACTTCAGGAGGTGCTACCGAGTTGCTAAATTCTTCTTTTAAAGATCCTAAAATGGCCCCTTCAAACCAAAACGACAGACCTCATCTTTTCGGACATGGCTTATTGACCCTTTTTGGTGGGTCTACTCATGAGAGAGACGAAATTCTATGTTGCTAAGGGAAACTCGTGCTACTGGCAGAATTTACAAAACATTTCAATGGATGCTACTGAGCAGAGAAATTCATCTTTGAAGGATCCGTGGAAAATGGACCGCTTCAAACCAAAATGTCACACTCCAGTGTCTTTGTGTCTCTTTTTCGTGGTTTTACTCGTGATACACATGCCTACGAAATCTGATGTTGCCAAGTGAAACTCGCTTTGAGGACTGAATTTGCCACGATAAGCGGCACAAAACTAGAAACAACTAATAGCGACGACTGTGACGAGACAGATTTGCGTCCCTAACTCTTAAGTGTGGCTAATAGCAGCTAACAACAGCTTGGCACTTATATAATTAGCATTGTATTGCCTCTGACAAACGTAGCTATTTTTCCAATCAAGTAGCTCCACTAGCGCGCAGCGTAAAAGCACCTCACACGTAAGCTGTTAAAAAGATTTGGGATCAATGTCAAATGTAGCCCCCCTCAACCACACTAACATCACATGCTAGCTAGCGGTTGCCAAGCAACTAAAAAGAAGCGTAAGAGTCAAGATGAGGAGCTGGAGGGAGAAAGAACATCTTTGATTACGGCTGTGACGTGGCAATTTTACAGGTTCTGAATGATGTTAGCGGTCTCGGTTAGCTCCCAGACAAAATCTGAAATCTTGGATAGTACTACGAATTATAGCCATCCAACTGAGCGTGGCCTTGGTGATATGGCCTTAAAAAAACAACAACTGATTTTTGGGGAAAATGTTCCCCCCTTTGCTTATAGAAAAAGCAAATGACAATCAAAACAAGTTTTGCTTTTTGTTTTGTTTTTTTTCTCACTTCTGGGACTTGCTTTATTGCTACTGATTGCAAACAATCTTTATAACAGCTTTCTTCTCGCAATTTTTCCCCAGCATTAACTTTCACAAAAATAATGGGTATAAATGTTTTTTCCGTGAGCCGTGGAAGTGGAACATTGCAAAAAAATTACAGTTGGCGACTCTTTACCGCACACAAAGTGATCGTGCACCCCATGTGGATTTGAGGCTCAACATACAATATATTGAAAAATGTATTATCTTTTTTATATTGAACCGCTTGGTGTGCATGTCAAGGAAGAAGCAGATGGCCACAGTAAGAGGAAACAGGCCACATAGGAGAGAATGGATATTTTGAGAAAATGTTGGCAATGATCGATAACCCCCTTCACTGACTACACTTGTTCATTTTTAGCCAGAGGCACACATTTTGAACATAGACACTATTATTGGAAAGAAAAAAATTCCATTTTTTTTTTTTTCTTTTCCTTTTGAGTTTTTCGTTTTGGGGGGGGGAACCAGCCCTGAAAACACTGTTTTCCCCTTTATTCAGATATTTGGGGGTTTTAAAAGAAATCTATTATATGCTTGTATATATATATATATATATATATATATAGAGTGAGAGAGCGAGAGTGAGAGAGAGCTCACAACAGCCAACTCTACTTTCATTCACTGACGCCCAATTCACTCACCAGGCCCCGCCTTTCAAAGCCATTCACATTCAAAGTCACAGATAACAGTGTAGAATGCAAGGATGGAGACATCTAGTGGACAATAATAAAACTTGCACCTCACATGCACATTATTGTTTGATAATGAAAGAAATATTTTTTTATCGGATTACTCGATTGGTCAATGGGACAATTGGTAGAAAATTATATTGTACAAATATTACATAGCTGCAGCCCTTATTTGCAACATTTGCCCCCATGTCTTTGGCAATGCTTAGCGCAATTGACTTCACAACACAACTGCCTTCCACCGAGTTCCTTTCTTGTCATACGCAAACCAATGAAAGTGATTCTGCTCGTGTTGTCTGTTGTCTGCGGGAACTAAAGACACATTTTTGAAAAGCAGTCACACGAGGTGTCGGAAAAGTTGCTAAATTGTCAACAGTGACTGTTGCTTCACTGATGACACTCATTTGTTAGTGTAAGCAGTGCACTTGAGCGAGAACAGACTTTGAACTACAGAAGCCACAAAATATTGGATGACCGCGCCAAGACGCACTAGTGGCATTTATAAACCGTGTAGGAGAGGTTTCTACAAAAAGATGTGAAAGTGAACGACATGTTGGCGAGGAAGTGAAAGTTGAATCAAACTCAAAGATCAACATGATGCAAAGTCTTCACTTCCATAAATGTGCCATACAGATATTTTTACGTTTTACTATTCAAATCAGTTCCTTTCTTTTACACTTGCGTTACAATGAAAGTTTAAAAAATGAGACACGGGAGTAATCAGCACTGCTGTTGAAATTAACACATTTCCTTGGACAAGGCGGATACAAAACTGGGTCAAACAGAAGTAGCTGTCAGAGGGGCCTTTTCTGGACACTCGTATGACAAAATCCAAGGTGCTTTTTGAAATTAAATTGACACTTTTATACTAAGTCTATAATGGAGAGACACTCTACGGAGGTCGAAATAGCCAAAATATGAGACCTTTAAGTAGACTTTTTTAGACTTTATCTGTACTTTCTACTCAAGTAAATAGTACCTCCTTGTACTTTTGCCACCACTGCTTTTAGATTTGAATATAACTATGAAAAAAATGACTTAGCATGACCCGAACGGTCGGTGTGTGCGTGTATATATTATGTGATATGACCAAATTGCTAAGCCATTGAGCTTATTTTAGCTACACGAGATGGTTAAAATGTTAAGGGACAGCTGTCAAGTACCATGCGGCAGTCTGACATGATGTGATTGTACACTTTGTAACAAGTCAGCATACAATAAGTACTGTACATTTAATACACCTTTTACCGACACGTTACGGGCTGCAAACAACCATGCAGCATTTGAATATAATCGGCGTTGCTCCTTGACAATGTAAACTTGTGTTAGCCACCTAGCCGGCTAAGGAACTTTTTTTTTTTTTTTTTTTTTTTTTTAATATATAAGAAAACAGTGGCGGCGGCGATAGTTTAGGTTGGAGGGTTATTTAAAACGCTCACCTTTTTTTTTTAGTGCGCGGTGGTTAGATGCTTATTCGTTGCTAGCATTTCTTCCCCCAAGTGGCGGCGGAGGCTCCGAACATGCGCCCGGTATCCAGTGGTAGCACGCGGCGTGCATACGGGGCGACGTGTCTGTCCGTCTGTGGTCGCTGGGAGCCAGGCTAACGTTAGCCGTGCTAGCAGCAACAGCCAGCCAGCCAATGTTAGAGGACGGTTGCTTGTTTAGCTCCCGCCCGCCTCGGCACGTCGCTGTGGGATTCCATTCCTTTTTTTTTTTTTTTTTTTTTTTTTTCCTCTCCCCGAAGCTCACCTGGGAAAATCCACTTGAGTTGTTCTAGTAGCACAAGATGCGGATTTGTATAGGGGTAAAATACAAATATGTAAAATAAAAATAAAAATATATATTTTTTTTTAAAACCCACCAACAACAAAAACATCTAATTAGATTAAAAATCGGAGATCTTAAAATTAGGACACAATATTAGCAATAAGCAAGTTGAAGGACCCCTGGTGTTTCCATATAGTCCGCTTACAACTAAACTTGAACATTTCTGACATAAATATACATTTGACACATTTATTTAACATCCACATAAATCGCTGTCCCCCTGTTCTGTGAATATATTTATCTGATCTATCATCTATCTATCTGATCTATTTATTTTTGGGGGAAGGCATGATGTAAAATGAGAGCCAAAAATAGATTAATAACTGTAAATGTTCTACATTTTAACTTCATCTCTAACATCCTTTCAAAAGTTGTTTTTCATATACAAACACAAGATCTGTACATTTATTGGCATAAATATAAATACGTACAATAAATAGATAAATTAATGAAGATGACAATGTAAAGCATATCGACGAACCTTCTCTGAAGGAAAAAAAAATTCAAAATGTTTCCCCCAATTTAAATAATTTCCTAAACGAATGTGAAATCTTTTATTAAAACATTCACATTAAAACCAAATCAGCACTCTATGATATCATGAAGCAATTCCACACTACATTAAGATAAACATTTCCTAACTTTGTCATTTTCTTTTATTTCCTACCTATTTATCTATCATTTGAATTTGACCTATTTTGAAGAGGCACAAAAAATGACAACAAACAAAAGATGTCCATTTTAAGCATTTGTACTTTTAATTTAATCTTGAACATCCATTTTAGAAGTTTTTATACAAGCACAAGGTGTGTAAATTTAGCACCATAAAAACACATGTAAAATAAAATAAATACAATTAGTAATTTAAATGGCAAATGTAAGGTGATAAGTCAACTTTAGCCCCTTAGCCACCATAAATATGTATTTTACATATTTATTTAACAAATATATAGTGAGGACAAGCTGTTCAGGATGGATGGATAAAATGGTAAAATATATATTTATCAATTAATTTGACTTTTCTATTTTTTGGAAAGGTACGTAAAATGACAATTAAAAAATAAATTTTTACTTTTAATTTATCTATCATTTTAAGTTTGCCTGGCAAAGGTTTTGCCAGGCAGTTATTGGCAATAGCATAATATGCGATAATGTATCTGCTTAAAATGTAAATATGTAAACAGATAAACTCGAATGACTTCCTCTGAAGTACCCCAGGTGTTCTTAAAGGGGACGTATTTTGCCATTTTTTTCTAGTATTTGGGATGTAATATTGTCTCTATGGTGCCTCAGTAAACGTGAAATATGAATTAAAATCGTCCACGCATTCCTGAGTTCCAAAGTTTTTCTGCCGAGAGCCCTGAAATCAGGAATATCTCAAGCTTATCTACATCACTAGCGAAGATCTCCGCCTACTTCTCAGCTCCTGAGCCAGCGCTGGCAACATAACAAATACGTAGCTCAGAAGTGGGTCTTCTACATGGAAGCAACCAAATCTGAGGAAAGGGGGCGGTCTTAGCCAAATAGGGACACACTGGATACAAAATTGGTCAAACAGAAGTAGCTGTCATAGGGGCCTTTTCTGGACACTCGTGTGACAAAACCAAGGTGTTTTGAAATTAAATTGACACTTTTATACTAAGTAAATGCCAGAGAGTCACTCTATGGCGGTACAAATAGCCAAAATACAGGGCCTTTAAGTAGTCTGTTTACACCAAAATTGACCAAATTTTTAAATATATGTATTACCGTATTTTCACGACCATAAGGCGCACTTAAAAGTCTTAAATTTTCTCCAAAATGGACAGGGTGCCTTATAATGCGGCGCGCCTTATGTGCGCACCGAGTTCCAACATCTATAAATGTTGTGTGATAAGCGCGCCGCTTGACTTTTTTTTTTTGACCGCTTGACTGACTGGGAGCATTTCGTGCCAACACGCTACTTATACAAAGGAAAAGCGGACGTGGCTGAGAACAGCATGCGGACGTAAAGGGGGACGGGTGCGTGAAGGAGGATGCTAAAGCCACGCCCCCAGTAGGTATAGAACACCAGGGTGTGCATTGTGCAAAACAATATCGGTTTGGCTAAGGACCCCCCCACCCCGAAAATGGCACCTACGAAGAGACACGCTTACGTAGCGCAGTTTAAACTGCAAGCTGTCAGTTACGCGGAGGAACATGGGAATCGAGCAGCCGCGAGAGAATTCAAGATCAACGAATCCATGGTTCGCAAGTGGAGGAAGCAGGAAAACGAGCTTCGCCAAGTCAAGAAGATGAAGCCGAGTTTCCCCGGAAAGAAGGCGAGGTGGCACGAGTTGGAAGACCAACTCGAGCAATGGATTAATGAGCAAAGAAGAGCCGGGAGAAGTGTCTCTACAGTCACCATTCAACTGAGGGCAATAATGCTTGCAGAAGAAATGGAAATCGAACATTTTCAAGGAGGTCCGTCTTGGTGGTTTCGTTTTATGAAACGCCACCATCTATCCATCCGGTCAAGGACTACCATGGTGCAGCAACTTCCGGGGGATGACAAGGAAAAGCTGCCGTGGGAGCGATGGATGACAGATGGCGAACACCGCTTTACTAAGACTGGGAGGCAACGCTACCATATGTGAATGGATTGTGGCTGCTTGGGCTAACGTGTCTGCTTGCACTGTTGTTCGAGCTTTCTTAAAAGCCGGCATCATTTCTGAGGAGCCGCAAGGCAACGAGACTGACTCCGATAAGTTCGAGAGGGAACCTGGCATGTTTGATGGAGAACTTGCCCAGCTGTTCATTTCAGATACAGAAGATGAGGACTTTGATGGATTTGTGGATGAGGATTGATTAAAAAAAATAACGCGAGTACATTGTTAAATACTTCAATAAAGTACAATGGAACTTGGTTTTGCTCCCGCTGCCTTTTTAAAAACATTGTTTTAGCGTGCACGCATGCTACCGTGTTTTAAGCTAGCGTATGTTTTACCATGCCTGCGCCCAATAATGCGGCCTCTTTATGTATGGGTTAAATACAGAAATAGACCCCGTAACTTGAGACTGCGCCTTTTAATACGGTGCGCTCGATGGTCGTGAAAATACAGTAAATATATTTAACACATTTAACAATGCTTTACATCCCCTTCCTCTGCAATGTTTTACCTTTTTCATTTCACACCAAAATTAAACATCAGCAGCAGCTAATACCAGATCAAAAACTGCCAAATTTCCTTCTCTTTTAATTTTTAACACATTGCTTATTACTAAGGTGACACTTTTAAAGATCCATTGTTTAAAAACCCAAATGGGGTGTTTAAATCAGCATTTTAAATGACTTAGCTCACATATTGTCCAATAAAAAAAAAAAAAAAAAAAAAAAAATGTAGATCTGCACTTATAGGGAACACCAGAAATTCTGAGACTTTTTGGATAGAAAATTTGTTATTTAATGCAACACAACTGTGACTGAGTTACAATGGATGTCATGGAAATAACCACCAAACCGACAGAGGACGTTTCATACAGGTATATGTGTGTGTGTGTGTATGTATGTATATATATATATTTTTTTTTTTATTACAGTGTGTCTTGTTTTTTTTTTTATCATATAATACAGTCTGGTCAGGTTCTTTTGAGTAAAAATAACCACAGAAGAAGGGAGGTGATTTGTCTTATTTTGGGGGGGGGACTTGATTTTATTGTAACTTTTGATATTGTTGGAAGCAGCAGGCGACTGGTTAGTGAAGCTTGTCAGACAGGTCAGAGATGGAAGACGTCGTTCAGGAGAGAAAAAGATGGGAGAAAGAGTGGAGGAAGCAGCCCAAAAAAAAAAAAAAAGGGGGAAAAGTTTTTTCCAATGAGGAGTTATTTTTGTGGAAATTTACTACAAATAATAGTATTGCTGCATACATTTTGCCCTCTCGTTTGGTTTCTTTCCTATGTCACGTATACATCTTTCCAATATAATGTCGGATTATAGCGAGGAGGCGCGCATGTGTGTGTATAAAAAGAAAACAATAAAAGGAGACATCCAATGAGTTAATTTGCCATCTTGCATCTTCTTTGTCTTCTCTATTTTTTTTTTGTACAAAGACAAATACAACTATCCAGTCATGCAACATTGTTTGCGTTTGTGTGCATGTCGGTGTGTGTGGTCAAGACAAAGGAGGGGGTTAGTTGTTTTTTTTTTTTTTAAGCATTCTGCATCTCCTTGCCGAGCTTGTAGCTCAAAATCTTGTTCCAGTCGATCTTGGTGCGTGTAACAGGAAGCTGGCGGCGTAAGGCTTTGAAGGTAGTTTCCGACATGGTCTGATAGTTCTCGTTGATGGCCGTCTGTGCAGTACCACAGCAAAAAGACAAAAGACATGTTAAACGAGTCTTTTCCTCTCCACAATTTAAAACAGTTCCTAGGTGTAATAACCTGGATTTACAAACAATCTTAATCTCAATTTTCTCCAATATTAAAACAATTTTCCCAGTTGAAATCCCACTGATCTGTTTGAACTCCCTAAAACAACATTTGTTTTGTCATGCAGTTTCAATAGAGAACAGTAGCACTGAATGGTAGGGATTGCACGACTTCACGTTTTTAAGTCGACATCGACTAGTCGCTGATGTCATTCAGAGCCGGCTCGCCCATGAGACGTTCTAGGCAAATACTAAGAGCACCGTGGCCTCCAGGGGGCGCCTTGACCTATGAGTGACCTGACTTGTAAGAGTTTCCCGATACAAGCCGTCCTAAGGCTGTTTTTTGCTTTGACTTGCAAGCACAATTTTGAGATGCGAGCGCTATATGGTGGCAGTGGACTCGCCTCCATAACTAGCAGCAGTCAAACTCAACATAAAACAAAGACCACTGCAGTGTATATAAAACAAATATATAATTTGGGATTAGTCTCCTAACTTAATGCTTATACATAAAACGAAACGCCATAGACAGATATTGATATGGCGGTGTTACAACACTTTACAAGTTGATATTTGAACACAAACAATGCAGTACATTTACACATTTAGACTGACAGTATACCAACAGGCAATCATATTATTTTATTTGCTGTATTAACATCTGTCTAGCTAATGTTTTCTCAACTTTTTAATAGTCAATCAAAATGCTAGTCCCTATTTACCCCTTAATAGATCAGTTGTAGTTTTCAGTTGTGTTACCATTCAAATGATCTGTTTTTTGTTTTAAATGTTTTAAGTACACATTATATTATTATTACTACTACTCTATTGGTAGGTTAATTGAACACTCTAAATTGCCCACAGGTGTGAATGTGAAGCACTGTTTGTCTATATGTCCCCTGCGATTGGCTGGCAATCAGTTCAGGTTGTATCCCGTCTCTCGCCCATAGTTAGCTGAGATAGGCGCCAGCACGCCCGCGACCCTAGTGAGGATAATGGATGGACGGATACTACTCCATTAATTAACATTCTCACTTGCTATATTTAAACTGCAGTTTATTGCTTCTTTGTATCTGCTAATCAACATGCATGTGAGCAGGAGTTGAAACACAAAGCCCCGACCCCCCAAAAAAGACCCGACACCGGCTATTAACTCAAAAAAAAAAAAAAAAAAAAAAAAAAAAAAAAAACTAAGTTGGGGCACTGGTAATTCAAGGTACCACTGTTCATATATTTTAATCATGCGTGTTATAAGTAGCACTCTTATTACATACCTGATAGTCACCCTCGGCGGCTGCCATGATCTTGACAAACCTTTCTGCGGTTGTAGCCTCATTCTAGAAGGAGATAAGCGGATAGTTACAATCAGATTTTGACAAGGCAAGATTTATAAAAACAACATACGAGATGCAACAATTCAGAAAAAAGTCTGCAGCAGCTTGTGACTAATTGGTTAGTGGAGACCATCTTGGTGTAAAAAGTGGGGACGTGGAATGTATGCTACACAATGTTGGCCTACTGTGGTACTCACAGAAATGGACATGGACTCCTGCACTTCCTTGTGGCTCACCAGCTGAACGTTGCCGTCCTCGTAGTAATGAACCTGCGTAGACAGACAAGGACGGTGTTAGGGGACGCCAGAGTGCAAATGACGACTTCTAGAATTACCTGAATCTTCATGATTCCTGCCACTTGAGTGGAGGATGGAGAGACAGTGAATTTCCATTCCGACCTCCAGCGTCCATTCCTAGGGACAGAGAGTCAGAGGGGGTGAAAAATGAAAGGTGGTCCTGACAGACATTTCTCCGCTGCAGTTGAGTAAATAAAATGTACCAGAAGTTTTTGGGCTGAAACTGATGGCACTCGATGCACACAATGATGGTCTGATGCCCGTCAATGGTTTTGCCGTAAATCTGTGGGAAAGAACAAACATACATATTTGAAGACAATATTGCTGTATGCATGACAAATACAGAATTCTTACAAAAAAAATTATTGTGAGATATTACAGAAAAAAGGCAATATTACAAAGAATGTTTTTTTCAATTTTATGAGAACAGTCATATTACAAAAGACACTCATTTCGGAGAATAAAACCATATGATAAATATCATTTTACAAGAACAAAATCCATAAAATAAAAAAAAAAAGTGCCAATATTCCAGAATATAATCCCAATAGTTGAGTGAAGCAAGAAACTGTGTAATTTTATAACAATGAAGTCAAAATACTACAAGAGGTTTTATTTTACGAGAATAAAGTCATATGACAAAAGTCGCAATTTTCAGCAAATAGTCATAATATTACTATAATATTAAAAAAAGATAATTTCTGAGAATAGACGTAATTTTAGCAGAATAAAATCCTAATTATATAAACTAAAAGACATCATTTTCTGAAAAAAAAGACTATTACGAAAAAAGTATCTGTTTTCAGAGAATAAACTTATCAAAACACTTTTTAAACAGATTGTAAATGATTATGAACAAAAATTTCATAAAATGAAAAAAATACTGTTTATATTATGGCGTCTGTGTTAGATACAGTATATGAATGTCCCTTTAAGAGGCGGGGCATGGCAGGGTGGCGTGTTGATGTTGGTGAATCTGCGCGAGTGTCTGGGCGTGAGCTGTGGCCGACAGCATGAATGAGAGTGTGCTCATTGTGTTTTTGTGTTTTATTGTTGTCCTGGCATTCAATAAACAGCGGAGAAATGCATCAGAAACTTTAGCCCTCCTTTCCCATATGTAAGGGCATTGCAGCCAGTAAAGTACACTGTAAAAACCCCTGAAAACTAATCGCTTAAAAATCTGGGATACAACGGGGGCGCCAATGATGAAGCACTATATAACACTGCAGGTGTGTGCACGTGTACCTAATTAAGTGTTCTAAGAGCCTACATGTTGTGAAAAAAGCAGAGGACTAACCACAAGTTTTAGTATAAATGAATGAAAAAGAACGCACGGTGCAGACTCCGTTGGGGTAGTGCTCCTTGACGTAGGCCCTGACGGCCGAGTCCACGGCACTCCTCCACTTTTCCATGGAGCCATCCACATCGTGACGCCGGGGCTCGCTGGCCTCCTTCCTCAAGTGGTCGAAGGCGAAAGAGATCTTGTTCTTGGGGTCCAGGACCCGGCCGTTCCCCAGATCCCCGTGCTCTGTGATTAAAACCTGCCGACGAGGACCGCCAAACAACAACATTGGAACATATAACAATTTTTTTCTAGATAAGAATCATCCATTCTTGAAAATATATTTCCCTAAAAGATATACATATATATATAGATATATTGTTGGGAAAAAAAAAAACATTGAAAATATCTCTTTTTAATATAAAATATATTTTTTCTCTAATATCTGGGAAATACATTTTTCTTCTCACAAATGTGAAACTTATTTTTCTAGAAAATATCATACATTTTATAGAGGTGATTTATTTGAATTTTCTAAAATAAAAATGTTCTCCCAAAATTATAGCTTTTTTCCCCCCTTGGAAAATATTTTTTTCAAGGGGGGACATTTTTTTTTTCTTTTCTTTTTTGTTAAACTAAATCTCAGTACCTGTAGCTTATAAAATGCAACAAAGGAACAGTGTCTTGTGTATGTCAACACTTCAGCAATGCTGCAGGGACTTCGGGTGGCGGGAGAATTAATGCTGGGACATGATGACATGTTAACGTAACACTCTGCAATCATTGTTGGTGTTACCGCGCATTCTTTCAGGCACAAATCAACAGGCGCCATCAAACGCAATCACATGACATTAAAGTCAGCATTGTAAACCAACTCCATGATTGTGATTTGCTTTGTCTTTGCCTTTTGTGATACTACCACAGAAGAGTAGCAGTGATGGCAAAGAGGAAAAGGTATGACCAAAACTAAAATATGACTGAAAAAAAACTGATATAAGTCACCTATTGGATCTTTTTAAGGGTACATATTGAAGTAAAAAAAATTAAAAACGTCACCTGGTCATCATAGCCCTCAATTTTCACAGGGGTAAACTGGTCCAAGTTGTATTGTGCAAATGCGCTGCAAAGAGAGGAGGGGGGTTTCAATAAAACTGATAAATGAATAGCTGTAATATTTCCAAATGTAGAGTTTTCTTTGATATTCCATGGCACAGGTGTACCTAACGAGATGTCAAGTGAGTGTGCGTGTGTATGTATACACATATGCGACTCAATAAACTACAAGTCCCCCGTGACAATTAATGTTGTCATGTTTGCTTTCTTAATGGCATGTTTTTTGATTGTGTGCAGAATGTTTTACAATCTGTGCAGGTTTAGAGCCCAGTTGGCAGTTTGTTCCACTCCTGTTATTGCTTTGAATGAAAATGCTGAACGTCCTATGGTTATTTTTCTGCCATATTATTAATCAGTATGAATATTAGACACGTTTGTGTGCCATATATAGTTGTCAAATATTAGCATTTTGTAGGTATGTGACAATGATGATTGTGGAAAACTTAATATATTTCAATAGTTCAATTCAAAAAGTCAAACCTGTATATAGTGGAACCTCAGTTTTCGTATGTCCTGAGCTGAAGTCGGGTTGACCGGTTAGTCTGTGTGTGAGCGTCTGGGCGTGAGTTGTGACCTACAGGACCTCCTTGCGAGTGTTCTCATTTTATATTGGTCCGTCTGAACGGATGAAAGTGCATCGGAGATTGTGGCTCTCCTCGCCCACATGGGAGGGCATTAGGGCATTGCTTTATTATTATTATTTTTTTTTTTCCAAACTTCACTCCTGCTATTGCTCATCTAAATTTTGTCTTGTTACACAAAGCAAAAAAATAAAAAAAAAAACAGACCAAGCAACGACTCAAAACTAAAGATAACTCACAAGTTAAGGTAGCACCGTAGATAATCTGTTTCTATTTTTGATTATTACAGTTTCTAACAAAAACAAAAACTCCACTATTTTAAGAATAGTGAATATATTACATAAGAAACAAAACTAAATTAGGTAGGATTTGGCCTTCCGAAAAGTATGTTCTGATTTGTTTAATTAATCTGTAATATAGACATTTCACTTTTTCAATTGAACTACTGAAATAAATGAACTTTTCTACCATATTGTAATTTATTGAAATGCAGCTGAACAGTCTATATTGGATGCAATATAACAAGGGGGGACCACTTACTGCGCTGCACCTTCCCTGAGGAGATTGTCATTGTCGAGGAGAAATCGCACATCTACAAACACAGCCAAGGAGACAAGGGGGAAAGGGAGGAGACAAGGAAGGTGTTAGGGACGAAGTGAGAGAGAGTCATTCACAGCACATGAACAGAGTGGAACAGGGTGTAAAATCCCAGAAACATCACGGTGGACAAAGTGGCGACAGGGGATTGATTGTGTTCAAGAGTGTGAGGTTGTGTGTGTCTGTCAAGGGGAGATAAGAAGCGCACACACATAGCCCATCCCCGGACCAACGTCCCCCAAGATGCTTATCATGGCGGGATGAGGGTTTAATGCCACTTCTCGCTGTCCCTGCAGACTAAGCTCACAATTTATCCCAAACTACAATGCAGTAGTCGCGGCTCTTCTCTTACTATTGTCACAAAGCTGTAACGCCGCAAGAAAAAAAGTCGCAATTTGATGAGTTCCAGGAGTTGCAATATATTATTTTTTTATGTAAATAAAAGTTGTAATTTATGAAAATAAGGTCAGAAATTGCAATTTGTAATTTTACAAGAGTAATGCTTGTGCCTAGAAAAGCTATGTATAAGTATAATTTATTAGTATGTCAATTTTACCAGATTTCATGATATCACAAGAAAAAGTAATACATTTTAACAGATAAAAGGATGTGATTTTGCCCAAGTTTTAATATTGTGTGATACGTTTGTTTTGTATTTCACTTCTCCATTTGCCAGCCTTTGTTATATCAAGGGCTAGGATAAGAAATTCGAAGAACTCTGTTAAGTCACCCACAAAAATAGGGAGACACGAAATTTTTGCCTCAAACAACTTTCTCCCATTCATTCTGCCGCACGCATGAAGATCCTTGCAGCTAATTGGGCACGGCCATGGGACAACTTTCCGCAGTTATTGTGTCAGTGGAGATGGCTATGTGCATTCATGATCCATGGTCATTTGCAGGGCTTGGTAGCTATAGTAGAACTGTGCATATGCGCATGCACAGGAAGTCAAAATGGCGGTGGCCATAAACAAAGGCTAAACATTGTGAAATATTTTGATTTTTTTTTTAGGTCAACGTGTCGTGGCAGCATTGTAACTCTTCAGTAAGTAGTAATTTATTCTTTAATTCGTTGCGATACAAATCCAAAAATTCTGATCACTTTTGGGCAAATTTGGTCCAAAACGTCTATCTGGTCAAAAATTCAGCACATCACTAATCTATATATGTATACATTTAACAATAATAATAATAATAACATAAAACTCACCATTAAAAACTTCATTAAACTCTCCTGGTGGGGCGTGAATGATGAATTTCGCTGCTATGCGCACCTGCATGCAAGACAAAAAAGGAGGTTTAGACACAAATGGAGCTAAGCTCAATATTGTTATTTTAACTCTTACACCGTTTAGTTGTAAAATATCTTGAATGAGAAATTGAAGTGAAAGAAGAACCCAATTCATAGGGTTAGACAGGGCATGTCACTAGATGCACAATTTCTCCTTCCACATTTCTCTGCTGCTGCTTCTCCGTGATACTTCCTGTTTCAGGGTCACATGACAAAGAGACAACAGCCCCTCCCTCACCCGCATTGCTCTCAACCATATAAGGACATGAACATTTGCTGAGGAAGACTTGCCAAATTCGTTGGCAGCGTCCAACGGATCGGCCAGGTTCTCGCATGTCGGTGAGCCGAGGAAGGACGGTGCGGGTGTGAGTGCTCGTGCCCCGGGGGCACGCATTAGCAGTTTGTGTGTACGTGTGTGTGTGTTGCAGAGCTGTTTGTTGTTGTTTGTGTGCGCTAGGAGGATATCATAGTGGTGGTGGACATTTTGGGTTGAAGTGTCAATTTGAAGAAAAAGTCGGGTTTCAGACAAGACAAACCACAAGTTGGTCCATTTGGTTTGAAGCGAAAGTTGGGGAGTTCATATAAAACAAACCAGAAGTCAAATATTTTTTGCTTTAAAGTCTGATTGGTCACCGAAACTGTTCTTATACAGACGTATTGGGACAAAACTTATAAAACACATTTAGGATTGTATGTAGGGCCACAGCTATCAAATATTTTTAGAAATTATTGTTCTACCGATCATCCCATCAATTAATCGGACAAAATTGATTTAGCATTTTTAAACAACAATGTGCATGTGAGGTGCACATATTATTTTGTGCAGTTGGGGTCACCATCCTAATACTCCAAACTATAGTATCTGTGACTTTGAGCATGTATGGCTTTAAAAGGTGGGACCAAACATGGTGAGTGACATGGGAGTAAGCGAATCAGAGTGTGGAGTTGGCTGTTGTGAGCCCAGGTTAATGGCTGGCTGTTAACTAGCTAACTGTTAGCCAGTTTGCATAATATTGCGTGCCCGGGCGTCAGTTGTGGCCACATTCATACATTTGTTAAGTGAAGTGATTGAAAGTGCACTGGCTGCTGTCTATCCTTGACCACCTTTGGGGACATTACAATACCCCAACACTGATACATTTTGTTGACGATACTAGACGTGCTGTTATGGTATGTTAGTTTTGTTTTGCAGTAGACACATTGCACTTGATCTTTTTTAAGTGTGAAATGATCCCAAACTTTGGACAATCTGTCTTTTACGCAGTCTTTCGTCCTGGCTCGCTGCCTTTGCAACAACTAATTTCTACACTGAGTCGTGCATGAGTCCATGTGGGAAAATGATCCCTGCGAAGCTTCGAGGCAGAAATTCTGGCCCTCGATGTGGACAGTTTAGGGAAGTTCGTTTCCTGATAAAGGCGTGCTTAGAAAAGTTTGGTGTGGACGAACCAACATGAGCAATCTCTGATCTCACTCAAGTAATCAAAACTTCCAAGGACGGGCTCTCGACATTTAGTAGTCCTACCAGAGAAATGGAACTTAACCTAAATTCCACATTTTCTCCTCTTTCACTTGCTCTAGGTGTCCCAATACCTTTGTCTAAAATATAATCACCCCCCATTAATAGAATAGCAAAAATCGGTGAGTAATTGATGCCCCCCCCCCAAAAGGTTTACTATTGCCTATAGATGCCACAAGACCGTACCAAACTATTACGTTTCTATCGGACTGGGCTTTGCATGGATTGGCTCTCATGATGTTTCAGAAGGAGCACAAAAACAGCTAAAACACATGTTTTTCAGCAAATAACAGAAGATAAGTTCCCCCAAGAAAACTGTGAATTGGTGAATTCGCCAGTAGTGAAATGCGAATAGGTGGGAGAACACTGAACATCTGATACCTACCCTTTCGAAGAACAGCGCACATTTTGATTACTCATTTCTGTCAAGGGGTTTCATATAAGGCAAACCAAAAGTTGGATACTTTGGGTTGAAGTTTGGGTGTTCATATGAAATGAACCACAAGTGGGACATTTTGGTTTGAAGCAGGCCTTATTTAGAAAAAGTCGGGAGTTCATATGAAAAAGAAACAGAGGTCGGACATTTTTGTTTTAATCGTTAACTAAAATCGGTTCTGGTTTAACATGGCATGGCGCTAGAGCAAGATCTGTGTAGTTTCGAACCGACTAAGCACCACTTTACTACATGTTTTTGGAGAGCTGCAAATGAAGCTAAGTTTTTGGAAGCCTTCAGAGAACGCACACAAGAGCCAACATGCAATCTCGACACACGAAAGCCCGAGTCGACAGGCATTCCTGGAACATTTTTGCTTTGAGGCGACACAACTAACTACCGTGCCACTGCGCAGAGAGATGGTTTGTGGTAGGTCTTAAATCGAGCCTTGATTGGTTTGCAGTAACGCTTTTAAAATCAGAACCGCTGCTACAGATCTGCTTTAACTTTATTGACATCTACACTTAAATGAGTATCATAAAATTCAAGTCTGTTGGCCAGAGGAAAGAGACATTTTATTTGAGAGAAGGCTCACAGCAGCAAAGTGGAGAGGAGATTATAACAAAGCAGTATTTTCTTCTGGCGATCTGTTTGCCGTCATATACAATCAAATCAAATACTACGCTTGTAAAACCTCTGTAAGGACACAGCTGTGACGAATCTGCTCGACCAATGAGCGACCAACAGTCGGGTTACGTCACACACTACAGTGAACCCCTGCATTTTTGCAGTTAACTATTCAGGAATTCACCTATTTGTTTTTTCAGTGGAACCTATTCTCAGTTATTCCTTGAAAAATTCACCTATTAACAGTTTTGTGCTCTTTCTGAAACACCCTAGGATGGTACAACATGGCACCAGAGCCCTGGTTAATAAGAAAGTAGTAATTGTGTCAAGAAGGTGTGATGAAGTGGCACAGACTGAGATCTGAGACTAAGATCTTTTTTAAACTAGGGAAGAGCCTAGTTTAGCCTGGTTTGCTAGCGTGTTCTTGCTTTGCAGAGTGGCTATTAAAAAGCTCAAGTTAACAAATGATTGTGGTCTCGTCACTTGACAGTTGTTATTTTTATGAGTTGCGAAGCCGATCTACATGCGAGTTTCTGCATTTATCACTTCTTTTGTAAGCCATTTCTTTTCAAGGGTAATGTTTAAAGATGAGTTTGATAAACTGATAAATGACAGTGTTTAGTGATTGCAGATTGTGGTATATTTATATTTTTTAAACTATTACTATAGGCAATTACAAACAATTTTGTGGTGGGTTGTAAATATGGTTTTTAAATTTTCTGCAGGACAGGGCTAGGTTCCCATTTGTGGGGGCTTACTGTACAACAAATCCTGCCGAGAAGTATCCAATTTTGACACTGGAAACGCCTCCATAAGCAAGTGCAATGGAGAGAACTACCATCTCATGTTTGAGAAGTGTTTGGACTAAATGAGTTTTTTGTCTGACATGAAAAGCAAGGACTAACCAGGACAGACCAGGCCAAGACACGATAGATCAGGTAAAACCCGAGATTCTTCTGTTCTATCTAGCAGATGCTAGCCCAAACCCCCCACCCACATGAGTAACATTTACACTTCAAAACCTTCAACTAGACCAAGTAAACTTTGAATGGGTGCGGGAAGCTCCTGTGTCAATAAACACATCTCTACTCTATCAGGGCGTGAGTCAACATGATATTGGACAAAGTGTTTATTGGAAACCAGTATAGTCAATCCGTTCTATTATCTTCTCAAGATTTTTGCCAGTTGGAGTGTGACGATGTGGCGTGAAGATATGAATTCTGCAAACAAGAAGCTAAAACAACAAAAGGATAAAATGCCCGCCCCATTACCAATGTCTTTGTTCCCTCTTGGACCACTCACCAACTGGCCTTTATTATTCACTCACTATAGGTTTTACTTGCAGAAAACTAGAGAAATCTCCACACAGAAAGGTTAACTGCCTTGGACTCTACTGATATGATTCCTCCGTGAACAAACACAGTGCAGCTCAGCCTCTGGTTAGCGGATGTCACGGCTACTAATAAGACTTTTGGTGGTACCTCAAACTTGTTTGAAACAGCACTGTGTAAACGTGAACGGAGATTCCAACCCTTATCACCTCTCAGGAACATTCTGGATATTGTGTCGGGAAATTTTTTATATTGTCAGGAACACTCAGCAAAACAAACACACGCCACCAGAAAGACGCCGAATAACACTAATATTTTCTTGATATATTTTCACTTTTTTTTTTTTTTTTTTTTTCTTTCTTTGAATAGTTTTGAGTGACTAACTATTGACAGCTTTTTTTCAGTTTTGATTTATTCAATAGGTCTTGGGACTGTATTGCTAAATGTACAATAATGTAGACAGTTTAATTTACATAAAGACAAAAGAGTTATTAGGTTGCATGGTCCTTCAGCAACACTTAATTGATTTAACTTCTGAGAACATTTATTGTGCAGATCTCTAAAGTCAAAATCAAAACTCAGCACGATCAAACAAACAACATTGCTAAAATTATTAATATTTAATATTCTAATCGGCACGGTGAACGACTGGTTATCACATCTGCCTCACAGTTCTGGAGGACCGGGGTTCAAATCCCGGCCCCGCCTGTGTGGAGTTTGCATGTTCTCCCCGTGCCTGCGTGGGTTTTCTCCGGGCACTCTGGTTTCCTCCCACATCCCAAAAACATGCACGGTAAGTCGATTAATGACTCTAAATTGCCCTTAGGTGTGGATGTGTGCGCGAATGGTTGTTTGTTTATATGTGCCCTGCGATTGGCTGGCGGGCAGTTGAGAGTGTAGCCCGCCTCTCCCCCGAAGTTAGCTGGTATAGGCTCCAGCACACGCACGACCCTTGTGAGGATAAAGCGGTACAGAAAATGGATGGATAATATATGAATACTATATATTAATATACTTTTAACCAAGCTTACACTAGTCACTTGTACTCAACATGTATTGTACTTGCTTTTAGCTACTCTTGCATTTAATGGGCTATTGCCAACGTGTCGCGTTTATGTTTTGGAGACTATATACGTTGGTTAATTTGTTTTATTAAGGTGTGTTGTCTCGTCCAAATAAACAAAATAAACTCAGAGTGGATGTGTGCAGTCTGATTCACATAGCTACATTGCGATCAATTCTCCAAATAACAGGCAAAATGTTCATGCTTTAAACTGTTTTATTTGCCACTCCCAATTTTAACTGTCATTAAATGTGCTCATGTTTACATAACAGAATAGCACTTTTATGTTTCGCATTTTGCGAATGAACCTATGGTCACGAGCTGTGGGTCGTGACCGAAAGAACGAGATCCCGGATACAAGCGGCCGAAATGAGTTTCCTCCGCAGGGTGTCCGGGCTCTCCCTTAGAGATAGGGTGAGAAGCTCGGTCATCCGGGAGGATCTCAGAGTAGAGCCGGTGCTCCTTCACAAAGAGAGGAGCCAGATGAGGCATCTGATTCGGATGCCTCCCGGACGCCTCCCTGGTGAGGTGTTCCGGGCACGTCCCACCGGGAGGAGACCCCGGGGACGACCCAGGACACGCTGGAGAGACTACATCCTTCGGCTAGCCTGGGAACGCCTCGGGATCCCCCCCGGAAGAGATGGATGAAGTGGCTGGGGAAAGGGAAGTCTGGGCGTCCCTGCTAAAGCTACTGCCCCCGCGACCCGACCTCGGATAAGCGGTAGAAGATGGATGGATGTTCAAAAAATACCTTGAAAGTGAAATTAACCCTTAAAACATGGTATAATCCAATCAGGAACATTTTATCAAACTTTTGCAGATTCACCAAATTAATATGCATGACAAAAGTCCATAAAAACAACCAACGGAGGTTATAATGTGCCTCTTTTTAAGCAGCTTGAGCTCTGACTGCCTTCATTTCAAGCCAAATTATTTAAGCAGATTCATAAGGTTAGCTACACAGACAAGGCTGGTGAAAATGGGGGTGGGTAAGAGGGAGCTTTACAGTAATTTCTGAATATTTAATCGCCAGCTTGACAAAAGAAAGATATAAGGGGGCTGTCAATCATCAGGAAGAAAATGTTTCCGATCTGAGAATGAGAAGCTTGTCTGACTCCAAAGGAGGAATTAAGGCCTTTTTTAAAATGATGACACATGAAATGATTTCCTTCGCCTGCATTTCCTCAAACTGCGATGATATAATTAGCATCAAAGAGGAATTCTTAGGTGAATCCTAGAAAGTAGGTTGTTGGGCTATTCCGCAACCACAACTGGAGTTAAAATACAAAACAAGCAAAACCAATTAAAATACATTTATAAAATGCAATGCAATGGCGGGCAGTTCAAACCAAAAGGGAAAGTAACATAGTAGAGAGCGTTGCTATGGATACGATAGCATTCAAGGAAAAGTTCTTGAAGACTTTCCGGCATGAAACCTGCCAAAATATTCTTATGAGCCAGGTGGACTAACCCGACTGGTTCTGTTTAATTATCCGACATATACAATATACTAGGCTACAATTTGACACACACAACCCAATACTATTGGTATACAATACACAACGACAACTGGACAAAGCACAGTACTGTCTGGTATACGATACACTAGGCTAGAATAAAATACAATACCAATTTATGATGTGATAAAATACTCTGCAATAAAATACTGCCAGTATGCTAGGCTACGAATGAAACTATGTTACCGGTATACGATACAGCACAGCACGATACTGTCGTAGGTACGAGATATGATGCAACACGACACAAAACTGTTGGTATGCAATACAGTACAATGTGATATACACAGATATTACCGGTACAATACACATTGACAAGAGGATACTACCAGTACACAATATGATGCAGTAGCTACCACAAAACAAAGCACAATACTGTCAGTATATGACACACTAGACTACAATATAAGACAACATGATACTATTCGTAAACAATACGACATGATACTGCTAGCATACAGTACGCTAGGCTACAGTACAATACTATGCGGCAATAATGCTGATACAATACCGGCAATATGGGTTATGCTGGGCTACAACCACCAGATACTACTGATAAAGGATACAACACAATCGACAAGAAGTGATACAACCAGTATAATATACAATATGATACGTTATAAAGAAACAGCGTTGTATGATAAGATACAAAACAATACTATAATACGGTACATTGTACTAAAAGGTTACCGCATACTTCGGTACAATAAGATATTTAAAAAGTGGGTACTACTATACCTATATACTAGTGATGCACTGAAATTAAAATTCTTGACCGAAACTGAAAGTGAAAAATCCAAGCAGGAAAACAGAAAGGCGAAACACCGAAAGAAATAAAAAAAAAAAAAAAAATCAATCAATCAAACTTTATTTGTAAGCACTTTTCATATTAAAAAAATGCAATACAAAGCGCTTTACATCAAATATAAGAATAAATCAAACCCACCAATTATTAGTTACAAAACTACACCAATTAATAGTAAAATTGCATTTATTATATTTGATATAACCAGATACAACGGGTAAACAGTATGATAAATATTGAAAAGATACGACTGGTATACAATTAGGGTTGGGCATCATTTGAATTTGAGCGATTCCGGTCCCAATTCCGGTTCCTTATTTCGATTCCGGCTCCAAACGATTCTCAATTCTGATTCTGATTCTTTTAGGGGGCTGGGTCAGAAAAGTTTTCATGGTTTAAATAAAGGGTGTCCGAATTATGAACATCCATTTTCTTAGCAGCCCGCAGCATAGACTAAAATGAACATTTGACTCAGGGTTCTTTATAACCAGTATCACTATCAAACTTATGAACTAAAAGGCAATGCGTGTGGAACTAACACAATTGACTTAATATTAATTAATTAATGTTTCAGCTAAAAGTTAAATATAGCATTGTTAAAATCATTACTTGCGACTGTTTTATCACGTCAAATGGTTTATATGTGCAAGTTTTGACATCCTGTTTTAAGCTTGTACCCTTTTATTTTGAAGGGTAAGCACCGGAACTCAGCATTTTGGCACGAAAAGTAACTTCACACGGTTCCGGTGATTTGTTTTTTAAATTAATCGATGGAGCCAAATGCTATAAAACGTTGATTCCTTACCTTAACCACCGATGAGGCACAAGGCTAGTGTTTGTGATACTGAGAGACGTTTATGTAAATTTTGTCCCAATTCATTGTGATGTAAAGTTGCTACAGTGAAGTTTTAGCTCAATGTTAAGCTTTTTTTTATGTCATCTCTTACGTTGGTTTGAAGACTAAAATAAATGCTAAAAGCCATCAGTGCAAAAGTGCAACCAACCGTTTACCTTGTTCGCTGTCTCAATATTGGCATTGACGTATTTTATTGTTTCACTCACCCAATTGACAGAGTTGACTTCAGTGAAGCTCCGCGCGGTGTAGGCTGGGGCTCGGCGCGCGTTAGACGCTACACTTCGTGAAAGCCTCCTTTGCACAATATAATCTCAGTCCAAGTGTTACACTGAAGCGACTGGTCATTAATTTGAACAAAGTTAAGAAACACTTTTGTTCGCCGCCGCCACCGTTGGGCACAAGCACGCCTTCGTGCGCGTTCGTCTTCTTTGGTTTTCGCCAGTTCTTCTTTGGTTTTCGCTACTTCTTATTCGGGGTCAGCGGACTAGGCATTGAAACTGGGAACCAAATTTTTTTCATTTGAACGATTCCGGTAGAACCGGAACGTTAGTCCCGGTTCCAATCGGTTCTCGATTCACGATGCCCAATGATATAAGGAAGATAAATAATATGATTAGTTACTACACAATCAATAGTGTGGTAAACATACCACACATATATCATGCGTCAATATGATATAATACTATAGCCGGTATACGATACCATATGATGATGAAAAAAATAAGATACAACACAACATGATATACAATACAAAACTTCAATGTGATATGATTCTGCCAGCACATGATATGATCCGGTATCAGTTTACACTGCCGCTATAGGATATGATTCCATACGTAATGATAAATAATACAATAGGATACAATACAACAAAACACTATTCTATACAAAATGATGTCCTTCATTACGATACGATACTTCTAGTTATTTGCGTGAAGTTTTGTTATTTTTTGCCTGTAAAATGGAAGAACGCTAACAAGTAGCTGACACGTCCTTTTGGTGCATGCAGTGATGTTACACCGCAAAAGCATTGACTCACCAGAGTTTCCTGTTGTATACTATTAGTGTGTGTGTGTGATTTAGCTTCTGCTTCCAGTGCCACCAGGAAGCTCAAACAAACGCAAAGCCAAGAGGAAGAAGCTGTTCTTTTGCCAGTTAGCATCTACATTGCTTTACCATTATGATTTCAATTAAATAGCGACTAGTTCAGGTGGATAAATTGTACTCAGAAATATCGGATTACCGACGCAGGAGCAGCCATGTCATGTCATGCATGGCATGCAGTCCAATGCCGCTCATGCACCCGCCGCAAATAAGGAAAATGATCACTTAATAGACGCCCCCATCTAGTCACTAGCTGCTGATCAGCTGTGAACTTACACCACTCCGAGTAACGCTCCAGCCCTTTCTCTGGATCCTCTTGAAATGTTTACCACGCTGCTTTCCCCGCTGTCAACCCCACAAGGAGCCTTCCCAGCCTGTCGGAACTCGACCAGGATCTTCCATCACGCCGCTGTTCGCTGTCTAGCTGACCGGCAATCAGCCAGTAGCCAACGTTAGGCGAGCAAGTCCTCCACAAACATGCCGCCTTGAGGCCTTTTCAAACCGCACTTGCTCAGTGTGAAAAGTCCATGTGGCAGCTCGCAAAGAGTCCGGCATCCCAGTGTGTCCAATGTCGGCATTGGACGCACTGGGATGCCGGACATATATTTGGAAGTGCTGATTTAGCAACCCAGAAGGAAGCCGGGAGATCGGCAATTATGTATTTGTGATTGTTGCAAAAGAAAGCCCTGGCTTTGCTTATCTTAAACAGGAGGAGGAGACAAGCAGCAGCAAAAAAAAAAATAAAAAAATGTTTTTAAAAAGATGCATCCCATACTAATTTCACATCACGATGTCAGAGTTTAAGCTCGTTAGTCGGGATGTAACGAGATCTATATCTCACGGTTCGGTTTTATCACAATATTAATATCACACTACGATAAATATTGGGATGTTGTGGGAAAGCTCATGATATTGCAGTAAGACTCACGGTATAGCAGGAAGTTTCACGGTACAGGTGGGGCGAAGAGGCGAACGTAGGAGAACCAAAAAACCTCTTTTTTTTGCTGGCCGAGTCTTTCTCGAAAGGCTTTAGTAGTTTCGTATACCTCCAAAACCTTATTATTGCTGCAGCAATAATCATGCTATGCTCACAATAACAAAACTGTCTGAAAATCTGTCCATTTATCAATTTGACAGTATTTATGGTCACATTTTTTTACTTATCATATTAGAAATTGATACTGCCTACCAATAGTGATTCATTTGCTTGAGTCCCAAAAATTTAAGTCAAGTCAGAAACACAGGAACACTCTTAAAGGTAATGCAGGTATAAAAATATTGAAACAGCCAAGTAACAATAAATAAAATTCATTCACTACACCACTAAAGAACATTACTGTGACAATATGCTTAAATTCGGTGGATTGTCTCTTCGACGGGAGGCGGCTGCGGCCCGCAGAGGGCCAACTCACGGGACTTCCCGGTTGCTGCCGCCACGGGCCAGGATGCAGCTTTCGCGAAGCGAAGGTCCATTGGGAGGTGACCCCGGTCCGACGGAGTGCGTCGAGGCTGTCGATTTGCACTTGGCAGGGACACAGGCCGGCGTGAAGGGCGCCACTTGCCCAGTCAATTGAGAATCAAGGCTCTCAAGACAGGCGTAGCGGTTACGACGGAGGACCCCAAATGTGATCACGGTCTGATCAATATGTACTGCAATTCAAAGTTTTCTCCTTTTTTTTTTTTTTTTTTAAATCGGGCGATTAACGTACAACGTGAAGCAGCATTTTGTCTGGGTTACTTCCGCATCCAAATGCAGCATTTCGGTCACATGGGCCAATCAGTGTGTTTCTTGTGAAGTACTGCCATAATCACATGGGTTACACGTCCAATCAGGTGCGTATGTATCTCATTTGTTTAAATGGGGAAGGATGACTTGAGACAAGTGTGTTCTGAGTGAAGAGCGTGGTCATGGAATGAATTAAACCGGAACCTTTCAGTACCACTATATTAAAGACTTACATACACCAACTAACAGGTTTTTCAAGTTACAAGCTATAGCTTGGTCGATTTTGTCCTTGTTATGCAAGCCAAAATATGACTAGCGAACAAGCTTCACATACACCGCTACTTGAGTTTAGTGGGGGGAATAAAGGAGCAATTATGGTACTGTAATGCCTCCGAATTTTGACAAGAGCCACTGTCGTCGATGCATTTTCTGCTGTTTATTGAACGGAACGATCAGTGAAACACGCAAATGCAACATTAGAACACTCGCTAGAAGCTGCTGTAGGCCTCAACGCATCCCCAGACGATCCTGAACTAAACTGGCCATCCTGACTCCAACTCCTGACATCGCTCACTCGGCCACGCCCCTTAAAGGCACAACCAGCACACAAATACTACAGTACATACAGTAATTACACTTTATAAAACCAGTTTATTTCTCACCACTATGTTTTTATACAATACAATGGTACATTATTTTATAAACACTAGGGATGCAGATACCACCAGACTGAATATGAGTACAAGAACATTTGAGTATTTGCCATAACCACGTACAGATACTTGAAAAACACAACTAAGTCTAATTTTGCTGAAAAGGTGTTTTATTTCAATAAAATGTTCAAAATCACAAACCCTGCAGTATATTGGAACATGGCATCAGTTTCACTTGAATACTTTTAGACACAATCAAATAATGGAAAAAAACACGAAATATATTTGATATACGAGTAAATTCAGTTAGACGCTTGGTCACACAACAAAATAAACTCGTAAGTCAGGGCGATACTGATTCAGTAAAGGTTGTAAATGGAGCTTGATGGTAGTTTGCAAATGTTTTCTTTTTTAGGGTTAATGTGAGCCATAAAGGTTATTAAAGCAGGTGGTATGTAAATACGCCCATAAAAACACATCCTAATATATATTTAAATGAACATAAGCGCCTCCTTTCAAACAACTTGGTTACATTGTCATGACTTGTTCACTACAAACACCAGCACCTCAATTTGACACAAATGACACGTATAATGCTGATTTGTGTCGTAAATACGGTCGAAAGCGTATAAAGCGAAAAAAGTGGTCTACAACCAGGAAAAAGGGCGTGTTAGTAAGTCGAGCTAACTGTTAGCCACCAAGTGGCTAAATGCTAAACTCCGCCTGCTAGCGGCGTACGAAAAACTTTGCTTAGGCGAACAACAGGCGACGTTCCCCGCGGCGAAACAACGCGCGATATGTTATCTCGGGGGAGTTTATATCGCCGACCCCGCTCCTATTTTGAGCCAGCACCGTACAAGGAGTCTCCGTTTGGAGCTTGGCTAAAATGAGCGGAAGTTGAGCTAAAAATAAGAAGAGCCCAAGCAAGCAGCAGCGGCAGGCCCGCGAATTCCAGCCGTCAAATAAACACGGTCGTCATCGGAAGCACGTCCAAAACGTGGTCAAGTGCCACCTGGGAAAATCGCAGCTCGTCTAATCCCAAGCGATTTTCACATGCCTCATTGAAAAAAAAGTCTTCCTACCTTTTCTTCGTTGCTGATCGGCTCCTCTTGATCCGCCATCTTTTCTTCCGGCACCACCAGCTTGTCAGAGCGCCGTGACGTCATCGCATGGGTGGTTCCCCCCAGCTTGGCTCGGCTCATAGGGGCGCGCGCACACGCGCACACGCGCGCACACGCACACCGCTACCGATAATAATAATACTACGATATACTAATAATAATATATAATATAATAATAATATTAATAGATACAGGTAGATATAATAATAATAAGAAGAACAACAAATTCATTTTAAACGTAGTATGAATATGAGTCTTTTTTTTCCAATATAGAAGTAAAATTCACTTAAATAAAGTTGTTTAATTCCAGTGCAGTGTGAAAGGCATGGCTGTATTCTCAACTCAACTGTGTGACAGAGCACTTTGAAAAAAACACAACCACAGCTGAAACAAAGTTCTATACATCAATTTTACAAAAATGAACATCAAACAATTTAAAACAATGAAACAATAACGTTTAAAAAATATACATTTTCTGTAACATTTATCGTCGTTAGTAGTAAACATTGTAAAGCAATGTTTTTTTCCTTAGGTTTGTTATTTTTCAAAACATTTTAGACTGAGCTGATTTAAAAAAAAATATATATATATATATATATTTTTTTAATTATTATTTTTTTTTAGCGCATAACAACTATGCCAAATTTTGAAAATACTCACTCACAAGGAACAGCTGATGCTGGCATGAATAATAAAAAAAAATAGCTACTTGGAACAGATGAGATTAAAGGGTAACCCTATATTAATAGTGCTAAATATGAGTTACAAAAAAAAGTCAAAGTTTGTCATGGGAATTGAATTTAAAACCCTAAAATTACAGGACCAATGCCAGAGCTACGCAGCGATATGGCATACTTACAAATCTACCCAAACCTTTAGCATTAAATAATATCAAACACATCAAATCTGAGTATTTTTAGGCGTGGGTTTAAAATTTCATGCCTAAATGTGCGCATATGCAAACAGTTTTCTCAATGGGAAACTCAGGTAATGTAAATCAATGAGATTATTTCCCCCCCTCACTGAATTCACACCCACTAGAAATATTGAAACACAATAATAATATTCTTTTTTGTATTGATATTTATTTTGTTTTGTTGAATAACTCCAGGACGAAAACAGTTTTTGTGCGAATACAGACGCAACGTCCGTAATAATGACACTTCTCGTTGATTCATAGTCCAATTCATTTTTTTAATGCTTGAAATGGCACTTGTATCATTAATTGTAGTATTTTCTTATCCATTGAAATAACCCAAGAAAAGTTTAGTCTGAGAGGCTTTCGTCATGCCGTATTTAGCCACTAGATGGGGAGGTAAGACAGGATTTAGGACGTTTACAGTATTTCTCAATTGCTAAAACACAAAACTCTATTGTCTGAACCAAATGCTCCAGTGCCCTGAACCCACTTATAGAACCCTTAACCCTTTTGGTAAACCCTTAAGCACTTTTCACCTAGTCAGACACAACTTGCAAATATACTTTCATCCACTAAAACACTTATTTTTGCACTCCGATGCACTTGTCTTGCATAATGGTAAGCGCAAGTAAGTATACAATACGATACAGTACAATAAGATACAATGTGGCACCGAGCTATACGATATAACGATGCAACATGATACTAACAACATATGATATGATAAGATACGGTACGAGATGACACTATGCTGTGCGAAAAGAGGTTATACAGTGATACTAGACGATGGAATACAACATACTGCAGTGAGGTGAGGAGCTTCATGTAATGCTTTGCCACCACCTTGTGGCATTTGCATGCCAAGGAACTGTGTCGGAGTGAGTTGAGGAGCTTCGTGTAGTGCTTTGCTGCCATCTCGTGGCATCCTGGTACCACGTAACTATGTTGAAGTGTGGTGCGGAGCTTCATGGAGCGCTCTTTTGGCAATTATAAACCGTGTGGTGCCAATTACGCGGCCGAGCTCGGTCCCCATCCCCGCAAATAGCGCAGTGGGCCTTCACACTTTACGATATGATACGATCCAATACCCCGTGAAACAACATTATACAGTACAATGCAATACTGTGGATTTCAGTGCGGGACAATGAACAAGATGTGACACTGTGCGATACAATTCACTCTTCTGGCAATTGTGCCTCGTATCCTATTGTATTGCACAGTGTCGTATTGGGTCACACACTGTGGAATTGCACAGTACAGCGTTGTATCTTAATATCTAATTGTATGATATTGGAGCGGTTGGGTGGAGTTTGCTTTCGGGCACCCTCCACATGCCACACAAGTTCCCCGGCAACCGAGCTGGGGATTTGGAATGACGAAGCACGCCGGCGGAGGTGTTCCAGCGGCCCCAAACTTCCAAATATCCCGCGGTGTACGGCGAAGTGACTCAAAGCAGCATTGAGGCCTTGTGAAAGGGGACCACTGTGACTCAGCGTCAGCCTCTGCTGAGTCATGACGCCGTTCCCGCCTGGCCAATCATCACCTCGAGGGAATATCAAAGAAGTGTGAGGATGAAAGACCAGAATGTAACTTCTTTTGTCTCCCAAAAATGTCCTCTTGGCAGCACATGTGAGCGTAAGGAGGCGGAGACAAACCTGATAGTGTTGAGACTGCTACACCGGTTCAGCAAAAAGTCCGTTTATTAAAAGGTGAGTAAGACGCTCCCAATGTGAAAGCTTGATGCGTAAGCAAGATGACAGATCTGATTTCTACTGAGCTCACCATCTTCTTGGCCTTGGTCAGTTTTCCAAGAAGCTAGCAGACGGAAAAAGCGCTACAGACCTCGTCAGGATCCGTCATTAGCGGCCGGTCAGGCAACTGCGTTCCTAAAGTGCAGACAAAAGGCAAATACCCGACACGACCTTTGTCCGCCAGCTACGTCCAGTATCTAACTGAAAATCAGGAGGGTTCTTGCAGTTGACAATATGATGATTATTATTCACACGGCATGATATGACAAAATACAATATGATATGGTTTGGTCCGTCGTAGTACGATATAATGAAATATGATACGGTGCAATTTTTTATACAAGACCAGATAACATGACGCAACACTGTATGGTGTGGGACAATGTGATATGATGGGATAAAATATGAAACAATACAATACGATACCATGCAAAACAGTTTGGTGCTGTATGATACATTGCAATATATGATAAGATGCCGTTGGAAATCGTGTGCAGAAATGCAGTAATTAATCGATTAATTAACAACTAATCGATTATCATATTAATTGACAACTATTTTGCTAACCGATTCATAGTTGATGTCCTTTTCTGACTTAAAATTGTCAAAATCCTTGGAATTTCAGCCTCGCAACAGTAAATATTCTCAGATTTCTGTAGTCCTTAAAGAAAGCAGATAATATTTGTGTTTAATTAAAAGAAGATATTTTAAAACATCGGCTTTTATTTTGGAAAACAACGATGAACATTTTTGCCTATTTTCTGACAGACGTTATGGACAAAACCAGTAACGCAAATCATAATCCATTTATGTTCGTGGGTTTTCTGCACTGTCAATTTGCAATGTCCTTTGACAAGACAAAGAGTAGTGCCCAGCTTCACTGTGTCTGTCTGCGTGTCTCACTTTTGACAAGATATGAGAAGTTATGAGTAGATATGAAAAGTTATGAGAAGATACGAGAAGTTGCGAGATGATATGAGCTCTCGGCAGCAGTCTGCCTCTGACTGCACTCCCGTGGAATTCCTGGCTGCGTGTGCCCAAACTCCCTGTCCTTTTTACACTTTGGGATGAGTGATGGTGGAATTATTCAGGTGTGGAAAATCAGATAGGGCCCGCGTGAGGAATGTGAGCTGACCTTATGAGAAGAGCTGCTCAATTGCATCCACCAGGAAAAAAAAACAAGAAAAAAAGAAACAACAATCAAAAAAACAACCTCAGTTGCTGAAGTGCGAATGACTGGCACACAAATAACATTGTGGTGACCCACAAGAGGGAGACGTTCACTAGGGACGCGTATCTTCAGGAGAAGGGCAAGAGATGAAAGGGTCAAAGGGAGTTGGCTTCAAAGGGAGTGGTTAGCTTTTTGATGTGAAAAGAAAAGTCGAAGGATACACTCCATTTGGCTTCTTTTTTTTTTTTTTTTTTTTTTTTTTTTTGGGGGGAGGGGGGGCACTTTATTCCAGGTTTTATGGTGATCACCACGGAACGTTAAAGCCCAATAAATAAAGCATTCCCTGTACATGCACAGCCTGTCAGCATGGTGTGTGTGTGTGTGTGTGTGTGTGTTACCAGCCGGTGCCATCCGCCTCCCTGCTTTCTCTCATGCCAAAGCCCATTAACAGCTTAGAATGGGTGCACGTTGACTCAGTAGGTCAGAATGTTACTTGACATTCTTTTGGTGGCTTTATCTCACGATAACACACAAACACACACACACACACAGTGCGAATGAGCGTGCGTGTCGTGTGTGCATGTCTGAAATTGATTTATTAGGGACTCACTTTTCATCAAGTCCAGCAAGTGTGCTTTGTTCCACCGGCTTCCATTGGGTTGAGAGAACGTTCTATACGGTCCACTTAATCAGCCACTTTATTAGGTACACAGGGTACCTCCTGCTGCATTCCAGGAACATGAAAAGTGGGAAATTTCCAGCCTTTGGCCAGGAAAAAAGGGTTTCGAAACAGCGCATCAAATTCCTTACTTGGAGCAAATCGATACACACCATATTAAACTATCTTTTTGCACAGTATTATATCACAACAATTCGATAAAAGACCCAACATTATCTGGCTATTGTACTATATCATATTGTACCATATTATATTAAAACCCTATCATATTATAGCGTACCGTACCATATTCCATCACATTGTACCATACCGTATCGTACTGTACTACATTGTACCATAATGCACTTACAGTACTACTGTATATCGTATTATACAAACATATCCAACTGATATATTTTATCATATCGTATCATCATACTTAACTGTATTGTATGGTACGTATCATATTTGATCATGTTTTTGTAGTAAAGCAGAACATAATGCATCGTATCATATTCATATTTGAACGTATATTTTTGTGCCATATAACGTCGACAGCCATGTTTTTTAATTTACATTTGAACTGAGCTTTTTTTACGCACCTCATAAGCTTCTAGTGGGAATTCCCAGATTTCCCAGAAATCATGAATGCACCATGGTTGGTGCACCACCTTTTCCCTGCCATTTAGTGGTCCCACCATGTTGTTTGGAATACACTTAAACTGATCTTGATCGGTTTGGACCGCATAAACGGCAAGCGGGATTCACAGATTTCCCATTTGGCAGGCTCCCTCCCCTCCTACGTATAAGCACACACTATTGTTTTCTTTGCAGATACGAACACGTACACGTGTAGGCGAGTGTGGCACATACCTCCGTTATTGATCTTCTTCTTCTGGGGTGGGCGTGTCCGTTAAGATCATTTGACACGGCTGTAAAGAAGGAGTTTAGCGTTTAGCTAACGGCTTGGTGTCACAGTGTCAACAACACTCGGATGACATCCTCCGCTCTGTTGTCATCGCTTATTGTGACTAAAAGCCTCCATAAAAGGGCTTTATCTTCTCAACTTCATCTGCAAACTGTTCTAAGTGGAACACGATTGATTTTGAATGGTGTCCAACAGGATGTTTGCTCTCGCTGTGCTCAAAGATCACAGTGGTGGGCTGCATGCTCATCGGTCCATCTTCTAACAGCTTGCTAATGAAATGGAGGGAGTTTGCGCAGTTCAATGTTCAAAATGGATACCTTTAAAACAATCTCCAGGACAAGTGTCGTCTTTGAGGGCCGCCTCGAAATGGGTAAAATGAGATTAAAATGGCTGCTTCAAAATAAAATGGAAGGTTCCATGAGTGTTTTTGAGCCTTGCTTCTTGGGAATTGTTTTGTGGGTCTAAGGATGATACAGTAGACATGCCTCCCAAATGTCTTGTTGCTGAGTGAAACCAGTTTTGGGGGCTAAATTGTCAAAAACAATTCCAGAGCTTGGGACCAATCAACAACTTTTTCTTTGAAAGACACCTGACTCCTAAAATGGTTGCTTCACAGCAGTCTTCCAGGGGGTTTTGGGACATGGCGTCTTGAAACCTTTTTGTGAGTCTACTCATGGTAGGCATGCCTACCAAATTTCATGTTGCCAAGTCAAACTGGCTTCGGGGGCTGAATTTTCAGAATTTCCATCCATGGAAATAAACTTCAAATGTCCACTTGAAACCAGAATGGCGTACAGGTACTTCCTGTGCATTATCGGACATACAGTGGATATAAAAAATATACAAAATGCCAGGTGTTTATTGTATAAAATGAGACCAAGATAAATCATTAAAAAAATGTATCCACCATTTATGTGATCTATAACCTGTACAACGCAATTGGACTTTTTTTATTCAATCTTTTCGAGAGGGTAAGTAAAAATATAGTGAGATAATGTGGTTGGAATCCATGGAAATGTCTGCTTAAAAACAATATAGCAAACCTGCCGAGTCTTTTCTGGCATACACCTTTTAAGGCTTGTTTTGTTGGTCTACTTGTTAATAGACATGCCCACCAAATTTCATGTTTGCAAGTTGAACTTGCTTCAGGGGCTGAATTTTCAAAAATGTCATCACATACATAAAAACATGTATCAGTCAACAACCGAAGACCCTCAAAGCCACGGTCACGGCTCACATAGATCAAACGGGGGATGGGTGCGGCGATGGCAGTAGGGGCCTGCGGGGTCATTAGTGGAGAGAGGGCATCTGTGGTCAGAGGTTATCATCAGTCAATTGGAAGAGAAGGATCCTTATGTGAGCACAACAGCACAAATTTGAGGCCCAACAACCACTTTGATGTTTGTTTCAAGACCCCCACACCTGTGTGATTGTCAGTGTATGATTGTATATGTCCATCAGGCCTGGAGCTGTTGAAAAGAATGACAGCAGCCATAATTCAAATCCGTGTAATTACACAAGAGTGCGGTACAGGTGTGTTCATGCAAGATGTTCAATTAGAGCAAGCAAAGCATGCACAGAGGAAACTGGTGCGGATTTATTTTTTTTAACATCACATAAGAAGATGAACATGTACCTCCAGGCTTGTTTTGACTCTCTCTCTCTCTCTCACACACACACACACACACGCACACACACACGTACACACACGAGACACAGTCTGCGTTTTTTTTCACAATGAAAGTGGCTAACGTCAGGCTAAACTCGACGTGTTTTTATTTACAACATGGCAGTGAGTTCGTCGTCACTGTGTCGCCGCTACAAATATTAAACAGACATTTTCTTCTCAGAGCAAACATTCAGTCTGTCGATGACAACAACAAATTTTTTTTACAATTTACAATTATTGTGGAAATTCTGTGCGTAATTGTCATTTCTGGCCAATCTGGGATGTTTTGAAGGGTGCTGTGTGACTTTGCAGCATCAATGATTATTTTGATGATGACCAAAGACATGCAGTGCCTCGACTCAAAATCTGCCACCGTGACGCACCCACATGCTACGACGAAATATCAAATGTTTTGCAATTATGCATTGTCCATCTGTCTAGTGTATGTGCTTCACATTTAGTAGCAATGAAACAAAGTCTCGAGAAAGAGTTTGTCTTTGTAGGACCCTTTGAAATGGCTAAAATGAGCCTCAAATGGCTGGCTTCCTGTGTCGTTTTGGGCACGGCTTCTTTTGAATTTTTGTGTGTCTACTCATGATAGACATGCCTACAAAATTTCATTTTGCTGAGTAAAACTGCATTTTTTTTTTGTGGCAGGATAATAATAAAATAAATGTGTTGGGACCCCTGGAAGTGGCCAGAATGAGCCTAAAAATGTCTGCTTCAAAACAAAATGGCGGACTTCCTGTGTCTCTTTGGGCAAGGCCTCTTCAGTCTTTTTTTTTTTGTCCGTCTACTCATTCACAATATACATGCCTACCAAATTTCATGTGGCTAAGTCAGCGGTTCCCAACCAGTATGCCAGGCCACATTAGTGTGCCGTGGGAAATTATAAAATTTCGAATAATTTCTCCAAAAATGATTTATTTCCAAGAAATAATGTATCTTTATTCATCTATTTATGCCAGTGAGGCATATTGACAGACAGAACAAAGAAATGCTCTTCTAATAGACGGCAGGAAGTACATACAGTAAGTGACTCTGGCTTTAGGGTCAGAATTTTCAAAACATTCCAGGTGGTGCTACCAAACCAAATTGGCAGACTTCCTGCACATTTTCCAGGCACAGCTTCGAGACCTTTTTGTGGGTCTACTTGTGATAGACGTGCCTCTCAAATTCCATGTTGCTGGCTCCAGAGGCTGAATTTCTGAAAAAGCCACAACTGTCCAAAAAGTCACGATGAGATGAACCATTGATGTTTGTCTATTTTTTGTTGCGGAGCTGCAACATTTTTTTTCCATAGAGCATAATTCACATTAACAAGAAGGGAACAACACTCCTCCGTAAAGGTTCCCGACTTCCTCCCAAAAACGTCCGGGAAGTCAGTAACTTTAGACCATCAACAATCTATGTACATTAAGAGCTTGTCCTCTGTCCAGTGTTGGGACACACAGTAGTTCTTACCCTCGTAATCCTCAGGCGCAACAGTCCCGCTCGGGGTGGCAAAACAAGAGCGGGTGGGACGTCAGGGGAGTGGAGGCGGGGGGTTCAGATGAGGAGGACGAGGACGCCGGGTCGGTGGTGGCGAGCAGGTACGGGTAAGGGCTCATCTTGTCGATGTTGACGTAGGTGGTGTTGAGCAGGACGTAGTGTTCGCCGCTGAAGCTGGAGAAGATGGCGGCGATGCTGGACACCAAGTCAGAGAAGGACGGACGATGCTCCGGCTTCGGGTGCCAACACTCCACCATCACGGTGTAGCTGCAAGGAGGAAGGCAGGACGCAGGAAAAAGATGGTCAGTGTGAAAGGGTCTATAGTCACATAAGAGGGGAAAATTGGGATTTTGGATGTTTGGGCTGTCCACGAATCATTACGGTTGTTTTTGATGGACTCCTGGAAATAAGCAAAATGAGCCTACAATGACCGCTTTCAACCCAAATGGCAAACTTCCTGTGTATTTTCGGCCATGGCTTCCTGAGACTTTTTTGTGGGTCTACTCATGATAGTCTACTAAACTTTGAGCTTGCCAAGTGAAACAGGCTTTGGGGTCTGGATTAAAAAAGAAAAATACCTGGGGTTTGGAAAACGGTTGGAAAACGTTTCATACCGGGACAAACTTTACTTTTTTACATTTTTTTTTAAAGGGCTGGGACCACTGGCGCCCTTTTACATTGTCTGGAAATATCAGACCAAGGATTTGGGGTTTTGGGATTATTACCGTTAGAGACAATTTTGAAAAAAAGGTCATACCAGGATGAATCAAGATCATGCAAAATAACAGATGATCCGGATTTTCATTTTATTTTAGCGGTCCATGGGTCATTTCGATGGAAATAACTTGAATGAAAGGTCATACTGGAACACATTTTACTTATACCATGACATTTTCAGGAATGGGCTTTCCTGCATCCTTCTACGACATTGGGAAGCATCTGATCCAGGATTTTGAGTGTTTCGGCCCTCTACGGATCAAAATGACATGGTCATACCAGGTAAATTTTACTGCCACATTTTTAGGGGAGGGCTTTCCAAACGTACCACTTTCATCCCTGTACAATATTGGGAAGTATACTACTTGGGATTTTAGGTGTTTCAGTCCTCGGATGGTGGCACGGTGGCCGACTGGTTAGAGCGTCTGCCACGCAGTTCTGAGGACCCGGGTTCAATCCCCGTCCCCGCCTGTGTGGAGTTTGCATGTTCTCCCTGTGCCTGCGTGGGTTTTCTCCGGGCACTCCGGTTTCCTCCCACATCCCAAAAAACATGCATAAATTGGAGACTCTAAATTGCCCGTAGGTGCGCATGTGAGTGCGAATGGTTGTTTGTTTGTATGTGCCCTGCGATTGGCTGGCAACCAGTTCAGGGTGTACCCCGCCTCCTGCCCGATGACAGCTGGGATAGGCTCCAGCACGCCCGCGACCCTAGTGAGGAGAAACGGCTCAGACAATGGATGGACAGTCCTCGGATTAGTATGGAAGGGGAGGTCCTAGAGGAATTTATTCAACATCCATCACAATTTCAGGGGTGGGATTTCCAATGGTACCACCTTACTCTTTCAATGACATCGGCAAGTATCCAACCTGGGATTGTTAGTGAACATTGACTCATGATTAATTTGACTAATATGAGGCCAATACACATCAAATACTTGGCCACGTAAGTTACCTGAAATAGTTAAAGTGCAAAAAAAAATAAAGTGTTTCAATCAGATTTCGCCTCAAAGTGTTGAGACACGCTGTCCGTCAAAGCAGGACGGGAGCAGAAAATGGTCACCTTTGACAGAGAAGGCGTGATACATTGCTGAAAATCTGCTGTTGGCTTTGACAATTTGCCTGATTGACGGGCCTTCCCGATGAGGGCGGCTGGAATGCCGCCGCAATGGGCGCTAAGCAACGAGTCAAGATAAGGAAACACAAAGAGGAAAAGAAGTCTGGCATTCGATTTCCAGGAGCAGAGGCAGTAAAAAAAAAAAAAAAAAGGAAAAAAGAAAGGTTGGCTTTGGCCTGCAGCTGTCACGTCGTGTTAGGCTCATGTCGAGTGTTTTTGCTTGTCTGCTTTCCTCTCTCTCACGCTCACAAAACAGCACTGAAACACTGTTCACCACATGCTTTATTTGCTTTGAGAGTATTTCAATAGTTCACAAGTAGCAAGGTCAAAAATTTTATTTACATAAAACACATCGTGTTGCACCTTAAATTAAAGATCCTGATGAGAGCCTGCCAGATCCATATTTATCTTGTTGATTATACCTTGTATGATTACACAATAACCAGAATGGTTTTTTTAACTTAAAAACTTTAACATGAATTGTTTTCAACGTTCATGTATTTTTTTTTTAGCCTTTTTTAAACTATTATTTTACTTTTTCATAACATTTTTATACACTGTCATGCATGATTTTTCTTTTAAGTTTCACAACATATAAAAAAATCAAAACAATTATTTTAACTTTTCATTTAAAAAAGAAATTAATGCAGTTAATTTTTTTTTTATTATAATATTTTTATTAAAAAAATACTTTTCAACCCTTTTATTTTTTTTATTTTCATGCACTACATTTCTTTTAACTTTTCATTTTAGGGAAACTCTCATACATAGATTTTTTTTAAATGAATGTTTCATTTACTTCTTGTTTTCTAAAAATATTTTTGTCATGGCTCTGTTTTTCCCCTCAACTTTTACAGATATTTTATTTAACTTTTAAAAACTTTTTAAATCAGTTTGTATGAATTAAAAAAACAAACGCTTTTATTATTTTCTTTGTCGTTTTTTTGCAATATATTCTTGGGCACGTCCCGACATGCAGTAGTTCTGTGAATGTTTTAAAACAAAAAAAATTAATTAAAAATGATTCAAACCTTTTCTGTTTTTTTCACAAACTTTCATGCATTATTATTTTAAAAATTTTCCAAAAGTAAAAACTCGTTGCTATCACCTCGTCTGATGAAACAAAGTACAAAAAGAAAGAAAAAAAAAAAGAGAATTTTTGCGTATTTCAATGTGACGTAAGCAGTGCGCAAGTGGTGTGCGAGATGACACTTACAGGGAGTCGGGGCAGAACTCGGGCTGCAGCAAGCGGCGCCCTTGCAGGAGGAAGACGGTTATGTCGAAGGAGTTGACGTCGGAGTAGGGCGGCGCCCCGCGGGTCATCAGCTCCCATAGCAAAACGCCAAACGACCACTGAAGATTAAACGCAAACAAGTGTCAGTAAACATGAAAGTCATACATTGTTCATTACAGTGGTACCTTAACTTAGGAGTTGAATTTGTTCCGCGACCAAGCTTGTAACTCGATTGACTCAAATGTCAAATACATTTTCACAATTGCAATGAACTGAAATGTCATTATTCCGCTCCAACCCCTCCCAAAAAGAAGAACTGTTTCTGTTTTTAATAAGGAAAATAAGTGTCTGCAAACGGCTGAAAGTGGCTCTCCGTTGACATTGCAGTACCTAAACTCAGTACCGGTAAATTGCTACATTTTTCATTCATACTGTAACTTCACCAAGCAGCGGGTCATAACCGGAAAACTCGTAAGTTGAGGCACTCCTCTATGAATTTGATGTTTTTTTTCTGGTACCACGTCGGACTTGGCGGTGAACTTGTGCGTCTGCAGGCTCTCCAGCGCCATCCACTTGACGGGCAGCTTGACGCCGCTCTTGTTGTGGACGCTGTAGTACTCTTTGTCGTAGACGTCGCGCGCCAACCCGAAGTCAGCCACCTTCACCGTGTAGCTCTCGTCCAGCCTGTCACCACAAAAACAAAAACAAATCAACGTCACATTCTCCTTCTTCCAGGAATCAGTCAGTAAGGGCCATTTGCGGCGTGCTCTTTCAAATCATATTTAATCATTATTATCAAAGTTAGGATGGACTTAAACTTGGCTTATATTATATTTACTCTTTACTTCAAACAAGAATTTACATTATCGAGATTCTAATAATATTTGTTGTATTATCTTTTTCCCCTCTAAAATTGCTTAATTAAAATGTATTGATTTAATTATGATATTTTAAAACACATCTCACTAAATATTGTTTATTTATTGCAAAAAATATAAAAATGTGCGGCACGGTGAGAGACTGGTTAGAGCGTCTGCCTCACAGTTCTGAGCACCGGGGTTCGATCTCCGGCCCCGCCTGTGTGGAGTTTGCATGTTCTCCCCGTGCCTGCGTGGGTTTTCTCCGGGCACTCCGGTTTCCTCCCACATCTCAAAAACATGCATGCTAGGTTAATTGAAGTCTCTAAATTGCCCCTAGGTGTGAATGTGAGTGCGAATGGTTGTTTGTTTCTGTGTGCCCTGCGATTGGCTGGCAACCAGTTCTGGGTGTACCCCGCCTCCTGCCCGATGACAGCTGGGATAGGCTCCAGCACTCCCGTGACCCTTGTGAGGATAAGCGGCTCAGAAAATGGATGGATGGATATAAAAATGTCACAGTAAACGCTTTGGTGGATGTTGGATGAGTCTGTGGACTCACATGCAGTTCCTGGCCGCCAAGTCTCTGTGGACAAATTTCTTGCTGGCCAGATACTCCATCCCTCGGGCCACCTGGAGCCCGAAACCCATCAGGTCCTTCACCGTCGGGTTCTGCCAGACAACAACAGACCAATCAGTGACAACGCACGAGGAGTAGTCATCACGTCACTTGTATTTTAATACACAGTGGTGCCAGTGACCCGACTTACAAGTTTTTCGAGATACAAGTTGTCGTTGAACCAATTTTTATTTAACTTGTGAGCAAAACTTTTTGACACAACACAGTATGGTGGCTGTGAACTCAACTTACTTCACAACAATTTCTTTCTTTTCTTATTCTTTCTTCTTTATCCTCCGCAAAAAAACAACCAATATGACTGCAGCTTACTGAGCAGTTGTGACCATCTCCATATATACAGTATCTATATCTGTAATGTACTGCCCCAAGGTGGCCAAGGCGCACACACAAGAAGGTCTGTTGTCTGTTGTCGTAATAGAGCGGCTCCAACTACCGGAGACAAATTCCTTGTATGTTTTTTGGACATACTTGGCAAAATAAAGATTATTTTTTATTCTGATTCTGAAGGAGCAGCACACTGTCCATTGCAAAAAATGTGGCAAAAACTGTTTAATTCTATTGAATTATATTATTGCTGTATGTTTTCATAAAGTACAATATTATAGTGTGCTATTTTTCCTATTAAAAACACATTGCAACTTTTTTTTTTGAGGGGGGGGGGGGGGGGGAGGAGGGACTGGACTGGATAAATGGCATTTCCATTCATTTCAATGGTGAAGGATGATTTGAGATACAAGGGTTTTGAGTTACGAGAGCAGTCATGGAATAAACTCTTATCTCAAGGCACCACTGTAATACAGTAATCCCGCGCGATATCGCAGTTCACCTACTGCAGTTCCTTAATTTTCTGTTAAACATAATTTTTTTGTGTTGAAGTACACTGACGTGTTTAAAAAATGTGTTTTAAAAGGTTTAAAAGTGTTTATTAAAGTGTTTGGGAGAGGCTTTTTAAGGATTACAGCAGGAGTGTCAAACCCATTTTTGCCATGGGCCACATTGTAGTTATGAATTCCCTCGGAGGGCCGCTATGACTGTGAACCCATATAAATGAAAGATTACCTCATATACTGTAATTCCATACAGTATACACAACACATTGATGAATAACCAGTTTTGAAATCAGAAGCCTATAAAAACATGTTTTTCGACTATTCCATTTCTTTTCAAAATGGAATTGGTAACAAAAAAATGCTTGCAAATATCTCAATGGTATTACACCAGAACACAATGAGCAATTTTGATTTGCTTTCGCGGGCCACATAAAATGATGTGGCAGGCCGGATCTGGCCCCCGGGCCACCAGTTTGACACCTGTGGCGAAGAGAAATAAAAAATGTTTTTTATATTTATATCGCTGATTTTCACCTAAGTCCTGCAATGAACAGGATCACTACTTGATTTTGAAGAACAACAAAATGCATGTAAATACTAAGCTAGCCAGAGAGGGCGCATGCTCAATGCCTCAATTTGAGGCCGGAAAAACCCTGCTGTTTGTCTTACGTGTCCCTCATCACGGATGAAGTTGCGCAGGTCTCCGTGTTTCATGTAGGGCAGAACCATGAGCGGCGAGCCCTCGGGCGGCAGGCAGATGCCCAGCAGCGACAGCACGTTGGCGTGGCTGAAATCCTTCATGATGATGCCCTCCTTCAGGAACTGGGTCACCTCTTCCAAGTCCGTGATGCCTTTGGGTGGGGTGAAAGAAGTTACGTGAAGGGTGCCTCTGGAAGCAGGTCAGTCCGTCTGCGTCAAATGATGACCCAGGAAATACAACCCTCCCCCACCCTGATTCCAAATTTCCATTTGCCGATTGGTAAAAGTCAGGGTCAGGCTGACATACATTTACAACCCAAATTCTAATATTTGTCCCATAAAATTGTATTAATAATATTTGTCCCATAAAATTGTATCTATTCCCTTCATTTTGTAGCATTTCTCTTAGCCGTGCGGCACGGTGGCCGACTGGTTAGAGCGTCAGCCTCACAGTTCTGAGGACCCGGGTTCAATCCCCGGTCCCGCCTGTGTGGAGTTTGCATGTTCTCCCCGTGCCTGTGTGGGTTTTCTCCGGGCACTCCGGTTTCCTCCCACATCCCAAAAACATGCATTAATTGGAGACTCTAAATTGCCCGTAGGTGTGAATGTGAGTGCGAATTGTTGTTTGTTTGTATGTGCCCTGTGATTGGCTGGCAACCAGTTCAGAGTGTACCCCGCCTCCTGCCCGATGACAGCTGGGATAGGCTCCAGCATGCCCGCGACCCTAGTGAGGAGAAGGGGCTCAGAAAATGGATGGATGGATGGATTTCTCTTAGCCGTGCTGTTCCCAGTATGTGTACGTGTATGTTAGATTTGTTTGGTTTGTGTGTCCCAATGATCCTAGGAGGTAAGTTGTCTGGGGCTTTATGCCCCTGGCAGGGTCACCCATGACAAACAGGTCCTAGGTGAGAGACCAGACAAAGCACGGCTCCAAATACCCCTATGATGATTGCCAACAGAGGAAAACGTTTTCCCTTGCCCTGACGCGGGTCACCGGGGCCACCCTCTGGAGCCAGGCCTGGAGCTGGGGTTCGAAGGTGAGCGCCTGGTGGCCGGGCCTGCACCCGTGGGGCCCGGCCGGGCACAGCCCGAAAGGGTAACGTGGGTCCCCCTTCCCATGGGCCCACAACCTGTCGGAAGGGCCATAGGGGTCGGGTGCATTGTGAGCTGAGCGGTGACCGAAGGCAGGGACCTTGGCGATCCGATCCCCGGCTACAGAAGCTGGCTCTAGGGACGTGGAACGTCACCTCTCTGGTAGGGAAGGAGCCCAAGCTGGTGTGCGAGGCCGAGAAGTTCCGACTAGATATAGTCGGACTCGCCTCCACATGACGTCAAAATGAGTCTGTGACCTGGTGTAAGTTTTCCAACTCAAATCGATTTTGCAGGATCTTTGTATGAAAGTGTGACATCGGAATTACATTTATGGACTTGAGGTCCTGTGTGCCCTTTCGCTGGTTGTCATAGCGACGGGAAGAAGCCTCCACGTGGAACAAAAGGCAACAAAGAGACGAGGAATCAAAAGGTTGAGATCCCAGGGGATGAGACCTCATCCCATTTTGTGCCCTCACTCTCGTCTTTAGTTGATTAAAATCCTCACCAGGCCACGCAAATTCATCACTTTTAGCCCACTACCATTAAAGAAAAGAAATACAGTGATGCTCCTGTAACGTGATTGTGATGTCATACTGTATTTGATTGGAAATGTTTCGCTAGGATGGCAACGGAATGTCTGTTACTATGTCTGCTTAGTCATTATATGTTATTATATAAATATAAAATACATTAATATTAACAAAAGGAATAATAATAAGAACATTAAAAATAACAGATAACATTACACTACTTTAAAAAGTCCAAAACTACAAAAAGTACAAATGTTTTAAACAATAAAACATGATCAAAACAGGTTACAAAACGCGGGCCCTGCAGGTTGAGGGGGTGGGGCGGGCGTCTGGCTCTCCTGGGTGTGTGTGTGTGTGTGTGGGGGGAGGGGGGGGGGGGGTGGCATTGGCATTGGGCATTGGGTCTCTGCGACCCCCACCGGGTGGCCAGTTGTCGGGGCGCCGGTGGACCGCCCTGGGTCCCTCGGTGTGGGACGTGTCCCGTCCACCGGGCTGCTCTCGGGTGGACCCCTGGGCCTCATGCTGCCCCTCGATTGACTGGGTGGGGTCCTCAGCCTCCTATTTAATGTTTCATTGTTGTCGATAATGTAATGACTTACTTTTCTCATCCTGTTTACAATTAGTGCTTTGTCTTTTGTCTTTGTTTCTCTCTCCCCTCTAGAAACGTTGTTCTGTTCAACTGATCGACTCTGATTCTCAATAAACTTCAATTATAATACTAAGAAACCACAGCGTAAGCTTAAAAACTCCACTGTGACACAGTAAAACTGTTCCGGCGTAAAAGGGATACAGATGTTCCATTCTGCTTGACCTAACAGCCGAACAGGACAAAAAAAAAAAAAAAACATGTTACAAAAAAGTTCCCTAAAAAATAATGCCCCCCCCCCCCGTTGCGCACTCCCAGAAAATTGTAAAATAGGTTTTAAAACTAATAAAATATTGAAAAAATTACATATTTATAAATACATTTTAAAAAATAGTTAAAAAAGGTAAATAATGCATGAAAGTTTAACATGAGTAAACAAATACATAACTAAACTATACTATTTACTATTAGTTTTATAAAGTCCAACAAATGGAAAATGTGAATATATTTGTTTTCAATAAAGGATTTTAACCAGTATAGAATATTTTTTATTTTATTGTCTTTTTTAAATTCTAATTCAAATGTCTTAGGAAATCATTAAAAACGTATTAATTAATTAATTAATTAACTGATGTACCACATTATATTAATATTATATATTATATTATATATTATATTAAGAAATATAATATATAAAAATAAAAATAGATAATAAAACATTATTTTACAAAAATTAATTAAATAATTAAATGTTTTCCAAATACATTTTTTAAAATTCCCCAACAATTATTTGTGGAAGTTAAAATAATAACAAATAAAAATGATAAATGTTTTGAAAGGTTAAACAAATAATACATGAATGTTTTTAGAAAGGCAATTAATAAAAAAAGATGAATAAAAAAAGAAAATTACTAATATATAAAATGTTTTAAAAGGTAAAAAATGAAAGAAAAAAAGACAATTAATTAATCATTTAAAATAGTTTAAAAACAAAAAAATAATTTAAATAATTTCTTAAGAGTAAAGAAATTATTATATGTGGAGGTAGAAAAATTACAATGTATTTAAAAATTCTACAAAAATGAATGAAATATTTAAAAAAATGAATTAGAATTAATGAATCATTTAAAACAGTTACAAATCTTAAATATATATTTTTAAAGTAAAATAATTAATTATGTGGAGGTAGAAAAATTAGGAAACAAAAACATTTTCTTTAAAGTTAACTAGCTTGTGAAAGAACAAAAAAAAGAAAAAGAAACATTTGAATCAAAAGAATTAAATTTCTAAAGTAAAAAAATAAGATTATGCTGAAAGTTTAATAAAGAAAAAAGTTTAAGTTTAAGAAAACTAAGGAAACAAAAAAAGTTTTTAAAAGTTAAACAAATAGCTTGAGAACGTTTAAAACGAAAAATTTTAATCAAAAGAATTTAATTCATAAAGTAAATAAATTGGGTTAGGCTGAAAGTTTAATAAAGAAAAAAATATGAACATGGAAAATCCATATGAAGTTTTAAAACATTTAAACATTTGTGAAAACATTAGAAAAAATACAATTTGAAAAAAATTATACTGCACAGTGTATAAAGGTGAAGAAGGAACTTACGGTTCAGAGACTTGATGGCGCAGTGTTGGTTCTGACCGTTCGGCTCTAGCAAGGTTCCGTGGAAGACGCATCCAAAGTGACCTGCCGGAACACATCATATTTCATACACTTAAGGAAACCATACTTACCTTACATTGAATGTCTACACAACTCTAGTGTAGCATATTTATATTATATTTCATGTTTATACACCTCCAAACACAGAATGGAATTAATTGTGACTGTGAAAGTGTAACTCAACACCAGGCTTTATTCATTAACACCCCCCCTCAATGAATTATAGCTGAAGTTTGCGGGCACGGAAGTTCTCAGGGGGGCGGCGGTGGGAATGAAATGAGCGCGACGTTCCCCTATCACGCCGTCGCAGATGGTCGGGGGTGTCGGGTTGCGAGCGCCGCAGGAATTAGTCGCGGTGAAACCATGGCGAAAACTTGGAGGCTCCTTTTCCTTCACGGGGTAATCTTAAAGCTAAAAGGGGCGGGCCCCGGGTGTGTTGGGTATGAATTTGAGCCATAGACGTCTTTGTTATGTCAGAGTGCTGTGGTTCTGTTTCTGCTCACAAATAACTACTACTCACCTCTCCCGATGACTTGGTTGAGGTGCAGCAGGAGTCTGTCCCGGGCGATCACCACATGCTGGACCTCGCTCAGCAGGTCCGGATGCAGACTGGTCAGGTCGATGTGGACCGGCGCCATCAGCAGCGGCGACACCAGCTCGCTTTCCATCCCAAACCCGCGGGCCAGGGCCCCCATTCGGGGAGATAGCGGCTCCCGGCCGGACCCGTACAGGATGGGGGCTGCCCGGCACGTCTCGGGTCGCTCTGTGTTCTGGTCTATGTGAGGGCAACAAACAAAAAAAAATGCAGGAATGAGTCACCGCTATTATCGCAGTTATTTATGATAAACGCCACCTTGCACAATAAAAAGGACTGGATATAATCCATTAAGTGAAAAAATGTCATCGCAATGGCTTCTTTCGCCACCTATCCATCCATCCATCCATTTTCTGAGCCGCTTCTCCTCACTAGGGTCGCGGGCGTGCTGCAGCCTATCCCAGCTATCATCGGGCAGGAGGCGGGGTACAACCTGAACTGGTTGCCAGCCAATCGCAGGCCACATACAAACAAACAACCATTCGCACTCACATTCACGGGCAATTTAGAGTCTTCAATTCATGCATGTTTTTGGGATGTGGGAGGAAATCGGAGTGCCCGGAGAAAACACACGCAGGCACGGGGAGAACATGCAAACTCCATACAGGCGGGGCTGGGGATTGAACCCGGGTCCTCAGAACTGTGAGGCTGACGCTCTAACCAGTCGGCCACCGTGCCGCCCCTTTCGCCACCTACTACAATAGAAATCAACAGAACTACTAAAACTATTCCACTGTCAACATTGATGACTTCAAAAATCCAATGTTCCTAGCTCCTCGCTCCTTAAAACGTTGAACGCGACCCGGAAGTTGTTGTCACGCCGCCATATTAAGGACTGCCTCGAGTGTCTTAAACGTACATGTAGGAGCGAGGATCTAGCATCGAGGAGCCTCCATGGGCTGTTTTCATCATTCCTTCATTTTTGGAGGTTGAATATACATATTTTGCTGAGTGTCTGTTGTATTTGGGGCCGTATATATTACTAAAATGATTGAATTACACTGGCTCACATAAGCAACATATCAACACTACATATATTTAAGAGTCACTCCAAAAATGAGCTGCGTGCAGGAGGGTGGGTTGGAGGTGTCGGAGAACAGGACGGGTTTGGGATTGAACAATCATGATCGTCTTTGCATCTGCAAAGTTGTAAAGGGTAACTGTAATGTCAATAATGTAATTTAATGTAATCCCACTTAATGTATGAAGCATAACGTGACCTTTTGTCGTGATAGTAATAATTTGGCCATTCAGACGGTTCATTTGTGACACGTCAATGACATGACGTCATCTTTAGGAGATGTCTTCATGAAATGATGGCATCGATGAACGATTGCCTTATTTCTCCCAAACATTCCTACCTCCTCCTGCATTGCTCGTCTGTCAATATCCTGGCTCCTCAATGGAATTTCTGGTGGGAGGAGCTAGCATTTAAACAGAAGAGCTAGGACCTACAAAGTTCTAAATATAGAAATGAGAAGCACCCAATATTGCTGCCTCGAAGCTGCGCCGGGAGCCCCAAAAAAAATTATTTTTTTAAAAATAAAATAGTTGCGCCTGCAACCATTTTTGCACCGCCAGAAACCATGCTTCACGTAAAAAATGTTTGCAGACGGACGCAGTGTTGGGTGAATGATAAACTTTGCAAAAAAATAACAAAGGAGCATTTTTAAGTGATTTTTAAGAGACTGTTCGATGCGTAATGTACATATAACATGATAAGTATGAGTGAACTGAATGATAGTTAGCGTTTATTGACATAAAATGGTCATTGCTAGCGCACTACTGCTAATCGCGATTGCTAACGTTTAGCATTTAACATTTTGTACACCAAATTTATACTATACACTCACTACCAACATATGGAGTTTAAGGAGTGAAAGCCATCCCTCGTAAATGAGAATAAAATGCACGTTAGTAGTAAAAAAAAATATTATATATATTATATATATAGATATATAATATATATATTATTATTATTATATATAATATATTATTCAATTATTCAATCAGTAATCAATAGGAGAATCGATTCTAAAAGATATATAATAATAATAATAATATATAATAGTGACAGCCCGACATTTAGCTACACGGAAGGGTGAGAGATATTTGAGACGCGTTGAAGCAGGTCTGGATGATGTCATATTTGTGTGAGGGGGTCTCTGTTGTGTTCATCAGTCCTGAGGGGGTGCGCGTGGTTGGGCTATTAGCTAATAAACTAAAGTCTTGTTCCTGCACACCAGGTAGACTGATGAGATCATTGTAGTCCTCAGGGGCAGGGGAGAGTTGTTGCTTGATTGTTGATTTCACGCCGAAAAAGATAACGTGCCAACTGGCAGTAGCTGGAGTCCATTTTGGGTCATTTTTAAAAATTAAAATGTTCGTTTTTGTGTTAAAGGGTACGTATAATGCCATTTTCCTTGATGCAAGTTAGACTGTCTGTGGAAATTGCTAGTGATGTAATGCAGGCGGTGTGTAACGGGATGTTCGCAATACGGAAGCAGGTTGTGAATTTTTGACACTTGAAACTCAGTAGCTACTAGTGGTTGAACAATTACAAATTTGTTTGTAGTCGACTATAATTTGATGAGAGTTGATGACGTCCGTGATATTTTTTCATCACAGTACAGCGATCCCCAACCTTTTTTGCACCACAGACCTGTTTCACGGAAAGATGTATTTTATTGGACTGGCATAGAAACAGATAAGAACAAATGATTGAAAAAACAACTCACGACTCCGCTAATTGTAGTTGCTGCCAGTCTCATCTTGGGTTCCAAAGCGAGGACTTTCGAGTCCCCGTCTGTTACCGTCACCGGACTATAACGCTCTGTGGAGGAGCGAGGTGTCCAACCAACAAGACAATACAGTCTTCATATGTCTGCGTGGGTCCAAGAGAATGAAAATAAAGTGGCTATGGATGAGAATGGCGGTTTTTGCTAGCTTCAGCTACTACAATCGCCTCTAGTCAAAGGATTCATACTGGCAGAGGCGTGAAGTAAAACCCCATCTACATCACCAAATATAATGTCTACTGTAATAATGCAGAGACAACAACAGTGTGTTAACAAAAACTTTATTCATCATCAAAGATGTTTTCTGCAATGCACACCAACATCGAATATCGTGTTGTAAGACAGTACATTGTAGGCAGGCAAAAAAACAAAAACAAATTCAGCACTTGCTGTTTCTATTTCACTTTAGCTTTTATTGTATTTGAGGACAGAGTTGCTGCCAGTCTCATTTTTGGTAAAACATTTCCAGTCGCTTGTAGCATCTATACGACGACTGTATAAACTGAGGTCAGTGTTTTCAGTATCAAGCGACTCAAGTGTCACGATGTTGGTGTGTGTTGTGGCAAACAACTTCTAGGATGAATCGAGTTCTTGTTAGCACACAATTGTTGTTTATACATTATTGGACATAACATTTTGGCAACAAAGATGGAATTTCACTGCCGCACTGCCCTCGTTCCTCGCCGCCAGTCCCGAGATATCGCTGGTATCACTATTTTAAGAGTAGCCTCCTTTCTCATCCACCACCAGTTTATTTTTGTACTCTCGGAACGGTGCAGGTATATGAAAACTGTCGGCCGGACATTTTGCTGCTTTACAGAGCCTCATAATACGGCAATGGCAGCCGACGAGTGAGTCAAATCTCTTCTGTCAATTGGATTTTTTTATATTTGAAGGACTACTTTTGACTTGTATTGAGTCATAACAATCTAAAGTAACAGTACCCTTACTTGAATACGATTTGTGGCTAACCTATCCACCTCTGGTGACTGGCGATTAGTCGAAGCATAAAAGGTTGATGCGCAATAGTAAAGTGGACTTGGTTTAACCCCAAGTAGCTTTCACCCTTTGTGTCGAAAGCAATTGTTTTTGGTTTGGTGATCGTGTACATGTGACTGACACATCCAGAAGAGCAATAGGAAAGGCGTCTGAGAGGCACAGCAGCTGTTAGCAGGAAGCGTCTACGTACCGTCCAGCAGCGTACTTCTATAGTCCACAGACTCGTGAGACACCATTTCGTTAGTGGGACTGACACCCCTGGCGCTAGCAAGCCTGTCCAGATGCTGGATGTCACCGCGGCCGTCGTACCACACCTCAGACAGATCTACAGGAAGGAGGTTTGGGGAGGGGCATCAAGACGGGAAGCAGGACGGGAGGAAAAGAAGCCAGACAGCCAGGAACGATGGAGAAAAAAGAGCAGACTTTTAAGACCCACAACACACACCCAGTACGCGAAAAGTATTTTTGTGTTACATTCAAATCTAAGCAAGCAGGGCGCAATCTATCGCTATCTGCCGTTGATGGAAGTTTGAGAAAAACTGCATACAGGAAGTGACGTGTGAGAATTCTCATCAAATTCTTGTGGAAATATGATGAGAAATCCAGAAAGAGGAATTCATTTTCACTTTTTTGGACATTAAACTGCTCAACAACAACTTGGCCATTGAAGGAGGAGTTCAGAACATTAAGAGACAGATTTGCTCATTAACAAATATATATTTAAAGAAAAAAACAATTGTATAGTTTTCAGTTCTACTACATTTAAAAAAGGTATTCCAATTATTCCGATCTACATGACATCGGCATAGAAGCAGAAGTTATGAACATCCAGAGATAGATTTTCCCATTTGATTTCACAACTAATGGAGTATAAAATAGCTTATCTTATCTTTGCTTAGTTTACCTTATTTTATGTTAGCATGGTTTACCATAATCCCCTTTTTCCTACCCCCCGATGCAAGTGGACTGTAGCATCAAAAAAATGAAAATAATTTCCCCTTTCTGCATTTTTATTCGGCTTTGCGCCAGAATTTAATGATGGTGATAGGAGCTTTTTTTCCCCACACAAGCTGGCAGTTGGCCACCATTTTTGCAATGCTCGTTAGCATCACCTACAGGAAAGTAGAAAAAAGTTATTTTCATATTATATTAGCTGCTAAATTAGCATGGAGAAATCCACCACTATGAGGCCTTGGTGAAGGTACCAGTGACTCACCGTCAATGCGCTTGTTCCTGCGCCACATGAGCAGCGTAGCGAGCATCAGCAGGAGCAGGGTGACCAGCACACAACCCACCACCAGACCCGTGTAGTCTTGTTCCTGCGCCAACGTCACCTTGCCCAGGTGACGGATGGAGTCGGCCTGTCGCCACTGGAACACATCAACAGAGCGTCATAAAACCCGGTGTGTGTTTGTGCATCTGCGTGTACAGCACCAAAAAAGTGATGAAATCATATATTTTTATATTTAACTAAACAAAAGCAACAAATTCCATTTTATTGTGATTGCATGCTTCATGTATTTTTGAATATAAAAACAATTCAAAAGTGATGAAAGTCATATTTTAATTCTAAAAATATGAAGAAAAAAATACATTTTAAAATTGACATTTTAATAAAAATGAAAACATTCAATGAATAGAAATTACGCATTATACCTCATTGCGACTGAATGGTTCATAACTTGTTTTTTTACATTTAAATACCAAAAATTAGATGAAAGATCTAAATTAATATTAAAAAAATGAACTAAAATACTACAAATTAATTCAATTTTTGTTGTGATTGAATCGTTCATATATTTTTGTATTCTGAAAAAAAGTCAACATAATGAAAAATAAAAACTTTATACATTGTATTCTTTTAAAAATATGAGTAACAAAATAAATATAAATATGATTTTTCGAAAAGAAAACATTAAATGAACAGAAATAAATTCCACCTCATTGTGATTACATGGTTTATATATATATATTTTTTTACATTTAAAAACAAAAAAATTATAATTAGAAGGAAGGTTGATATATATATTTTAAATTGTTATTAAAAATAAACATAAATAATAATAAATTCCACCATAGTGCGATTGAATGGTTCATATATCGTGTACATATTTTTAAAAAATGTATTAAAAAAGAAAGGTTCATGTATTGTATTAAAAATATGAAAAAAACTACAATAAAAACGAATTCTATGGTTCATTATAAGAAAAACTGACATACAGCATTGCTTTAAAAAAAATACAAATAATACATTTTAAAAATGCGAATATACAGTAGTCCACCTTGGTGTGACTGAATGGTTCATACGGACCACTTTTATTCAAGGGCTACTAAGGTTTGATCCCCTTGAGCCTTTTAGCCATATATATACAGATTATTTTTACACACATATGCACGCACGCACGCACACACAAACACACACACAGTTATCTGAGGTCAGATTACATCAGTGATATTGCCTCTGCTTTTATTAAGTTTAGTGGATATCAGGTTACCAATTTGACTTCAGATATGGGTGTGTGTGTCTGTGTGCGTGCAGGTGTGTGCGCCTGTGCAAGTGTGCGGACATAGCTAAAGGATATTAGCCTGGAGAAAAATAATGGTCCTCTGATAGCATCGGCTGGTAGCACTTCCTGTTTGAAGTCTACTTTTGTTAGCTTGGTGCTAACTGTACACTTTATGTAACGTCATATTATTACGCTCAATAGCAACATGGGGAATGTAAGCAGGAGTTCAGAAGATTCAGAGATATTCGCCCACCCAATTTAATATATTTAAAAACAAAATCTATTAAAAAGGCTACTTTTAAAAAAAAAAATTCTTGAGCAACTAATTATTTAAAATAAAAATTTCAAATCTATCTTTGAATGTTACTAACACCTGCTAGGAACTATTTTCAATTATATGCAATTATATGCAATTGTATGCCAAAATTTCCATCAACTCGGCATTACCGCCACCAACAGGACCGGAGGGTAATACGACACTGTGATTTTAGGTAGAATTTTACTGACGCCATTATTGTTACCCAGTAATGGGTATCTAATGAATTACCATTCCAAAACGTTACAACACGGATTAGTTTAAGGTAGAGTACGATTTTATGCTGAGCCAATCAGTGAGTTGAATTAGGTGGGTGTTGTTGTTACGAACCTAAATGTGCCGCAAACATTCAACAGGGGAACTAGACGCAGTACTGGTGAGTTCGGAGTGGTCTGTCAAGGTAAAAATGACGTTTTCAGGATGGAAACTACAGGCACTACTTCAACGCCTTTGATGTAAAAGGCAAGAATGTACATGTAAGGTGTACATTATGTCCCAGAGAAACACATTTGTCCACGTCTGTTGTGAGTAACTCTAATCTCATGAAACATCTCTCAACGGCACACGCCACTACATGCATCTCCTGTTGAAACCAGATGGAAATACACCATATGAAAAAACATCCATCCATCCATTTTCCAAGCCGCTTATCCTCACTAGGGTCGCGGGCGTGCTGGAGCCTATCCCAGCTATCTTCGGACAGGAGGCGGGGTACACCCTGAACTGGTTGCCAACCAATCGCAGTATGAAAAAACAAATACCCTTTTTTCTCACTGTCTGACATGAAACCAGACTACATTTTTCCTGTTTTAGGTCAATTAGGAATACCAAAATTATTTCTATTTGCTATATACCAGAATAATGAGAGAAGGATTTATTGTTAAGTTTACATACAGTGTAACTGCATGACTTGGGTCAAACGTTTTGGATATCCTTCCACAAGCGTCTCACAATAGTTGGCAGGAATTTTGGCCCATTCTTCCTGACAGAAATGGTGGAACTGAGCCAAGTTTGTAGGCTGCCTTACTCACACATGCCTTTTCTGTCATGGGTGTGTGTTGTGGTTGTTGTCTTCCCCCTGTCTCGTACACACCTGCTCCTGAGCGCATCGTCCCCACCTGTGCCTCGTTTACCCTAATTACCCCATGCATTTAACCTCGTGTCTCATTCTTTCTGGTCGCCAGTTCGTTGTACCTTGTTTCCACGTCACTGACTCACAGTAAGCCTAGACCCTGTTGTGATAATTGACCTTGCCTTTTTGCCTCGAGTTTTTGGGATACTGTTGCCTTTGCGGATTGCCTACCTGTGTACCGACCTCTGCCTGTTTATTCAACCTCTCTTTTTGAAACTGTCCATTTGAATTGGAGTCGTGCATTTTGGGTCCTGTCCTTTGTTCCGTTCATGACATTTTCAGGTTTTGCCCATAAATTTTCAATAGGACTGATAATGAGGGCTTTGGGATAGCCGCTCCAAAACATTTACTTTGTCATCCTTAAGCCACTTTGAAACCTTTTTGGCAATACGCTTTGAGTCATTATCCATTTGGATGACCAATTTGCACCCAAGCTTTAACTTCCTGGCTGATGTCTTGACATGTTACATCAGTATTTCCACATCACATGATTTCCTCATGATGCCATCTATTTTGCAAAGTGCATCAGTCCCTCCTGTAGCAAAACAAACCCACTACATGATGCTGCCACACCTGTATTTCAAAGTTGGGATGGTGTTCCCTGGCTTGCAAGATTCCCTCTTTTTCCTCCAAACATAATGATGCTCATTATGGCCAACCAGTTCCATTTTAGTCTCGTCAGACCACAGGACATGTCCCCAAAAATTAAGGTCTTCATCCCAGTGTACATTTGCAAACTGCAATCTTTTTTTTTTTGTTCATTTCTTTTGGAGTAATGGCTTCCTGGCAGAGTGAACTTTAAAGCCATGTCGGTACACTCACTACTCATTTCACTGTGGATAATGACACGCTCTTCCCTGGCCCAGTATTTAGTGGGTATTAATAGCAAAATGAACAGTATCGCACAAGACTGCTTTCTTCAATTTTTAAACTCTTTGGTCAGTGATACTGGGCCTGTCTTTACATGGTATCAAATTGGTAGCAAATCTTGCAGTATCGCACACCACACTACTTTAATTATCAGAAGATATATGAATTGCATCGACAATACTGACCATGTACAGGATTTAGTTGGTATCATCAGATCAGATGGAAAATCTTGCACACATGGCACACCCCTACCTTCATAATTATCAAACAGTATCGGTATCGGTTATACTGGCCTAGTATTTTCTTGGATCAATAGCAAATCTTACAGTATCATACACCACTCTCTTCCTAATTATCAGAAAATAGCTGTAGTGGTTGCAGCATAGCCTGCATTTAGTTGGTATCAAGTCCGCAGCAAATACTGCAGCATTGCACACTACTACCTTAATTATAATCAAAATGCATCGGTATTGGTGATAATGGACCGGTCCTCAATTGAGAGCAAACTGTCAGTATCCCAAATGTAAATAAATAATAATAATAATAATAATGATACAAATAAATTAATAATATACAAATAATAATATCAGATTTGGAAAAGGTGAGACTGGCCCTGTACTTATCGAAAATAGTATCAAAATTGGTATCTATGATACTTCTTCTTACAAAGTGTTCCTTTGATCCTTGTAGATTGACAACTTATTTAAATCTTAATTTCCTGTTCCATTTCTGATACAGTTTTAACAGTGTCCACCTCACTTTAATGATATGGAACGTAAGAAGAGATTTGCACATTTCCGTCATCGTCTTTATTGACTTCTTCTCCAGCATTCCTTCAGTGTTCCGCTTGCTTTTTACAGATAGGTTGAGAGTGGTAAAAGCCTTAGTGGGAGACGTGACGAGTGAAAGGCTTCAGCATCCGGTGTCTGTTCTCACAATAAAACTCTAACGTGGACCAAGGCTGGCATGCTTTGCCGTGGAAACTAGCGACTTTGGAGAAAATATTGGGCTCATCTCTAGCGGGAACACAGATCTGAGTCTGTGTACATCCCTCAAGGTACAATCTGGGATCACGATACCACGCAATTGTGATATTTTTATGAACAGTATCATGATACAGTGATAATAAATATAGTGGAGACGTTAAAACACGGCGGCACGGTGGACGACTGGTTAGAGCATCAGCCTCACAGTTCTGAGGACCAGGGTTCCGGCCCCGCCTGTGTGGAGTTTGCATGTTCTCCCCGTGCCTGCGTGGGTTTTCTCCGGGCACTCCGGTTTCCTCCCACATCCCAAAAACATGCATTAATTGGAGACTCTAAATTGCCCGTAGGTGTGAATGTGAGTGCGAATGGTTGTTTGTTTGTATGTGCCCTGCGATTGGCTGGCAACCAGGTTCAGGGTGTACCCCGCCTCCTGCCCGATGATAGCTGGGATAGGCTCCAGCACGCCCGCGACCCTTGTGAGGAGAAGCGGCTCATAAAATGGATGGCTGGATGGACGTTAAAACAACTGAAAACAAATAGCATTTTCATCATGAGTAGGGTAGTGGCGTGCATGACTGCAAGACTTGTTATCGTTCCAAGTACAAAGTAAATACAAGGCCAGTATCACCGATACCAATATTGGTGTATTTTAATAGTTAAGAAGGAAATGGTGTGCATTCCCTCATGATTTGTCATTGATCCAAGTAAATATAGGGCCAGTGTCACTGATACCAATATCCATGCTTTTTCATAATGAAGAAGGTAGAGGTGTGCAATATTGCAAAATTTGCTATTGCTCTAGTAAATACAGGGCCAGTATCGCTGATACTTTTTAATCATTAAGGGTAACCAATAGGGTGCCAGTATCCTCAATAGTGTAGCATAGTGTAGTGTGCCAGTGTGGTACTGTAAGATTTACTATCAAAGCAATCTACTGTTGTATCTTCAATAGGATATCAATAACAATACTTCGTAAGTATTAAGAAGGTAGTGGTGTGTGATACTGCCAGATATAATATTGATACCAAGTAAATACAGGGCCCATATTGCAGAAACCAATACCGAAACCTTTTCATAATCAAGGTAGAGGTGTGCTGCGTTCTGTAATGCACAATTTTCCATCACTCTGATACCAAATAAATACAGAGCCAGTATCACTAATACCGATATATTTTAATCATAAAACGTCCCTTATTTTACCAAACCAACTTTTTCTAGTATTTGGGATTTAATATTCGCTCCATGGTGCATCAGTAAAAATCTGAAACATGAAATAAAATCGTCCACGAATTTCTAGGTTCCAGACGTTTTTTGGCAGAGAGTCCTGAAATCAGGTCATTCGAATTTCTCATTCGATATTTTTATTTAAGAAGACAGTTGGGCTGCAATAGTCCACCCAGACATGAAGTCAATATCTTTTCTTTTTATGCCCACTTATACTGTAGAGTCATTAGCACATTCCTAACACTATTCATTGATTTTATACACATGTTTTAACATATGCATTAGTATTTCTCTATTTGAGTGCAGTCACTGATGGTGTCGTTGAACATTCGCTTGACTTTGGTGTGGGCAGCGTGGGTTCAGTTCCCACTCAGTGACGGGGTGAATGTGAGTGCAAATGGTTGTTGGTGTCTATATGTGGCCTGCGACTGACTGGGGACCAGTTCAGGGTGTAGTCCGCCTTTCGCCCGAAGTCACCTGGGATAGGTTCCAGCGCCCTGTGACCCTGAACAGGATAAGCGGTATTGAAAATGGATGGATGGATATTTGAGTGCATTATCTTAAGCAAAACACATTTTTGTTACCTGAAGTTTGTCACTTCAATAATGCCGTGGCTGTCCCCCTGCCCCCACATATAATCTGTTGTGCCGTGCATTCGTTTGTCACATTCTGAAGAGAGATGCAGTAAGTAAGTAAATCTTCCCAGTGTCCTCATTAATGGTTATCATCCCAAAAAATAATTATATAACACTCCGGGCTGCTCCGTGTGTGTTGTTTGATGCATTATAATTTACCGCAAAATTGTGCTAATCTTATTATCATTTCAACCAGGTCTCTCTGCTGGTCTTTTAATCATGTTGATTGACTGGATATCAATACACCAACATTACGCAGGACCCTGTGATTTGACTCGCGCACACCTACATTCCGATGACGATGCCCAAACGATATACTGTGCAGCCCTAATTTGTATGTATTTAGTGTGTGAATTCATTCCACATCACTAATATAATCTGTGACACTGTTGGAAATCAAGCGTGGTTGTTGCCCACCTCCACCTGCAGCCCCTTGGCGGTGGTTGCCTGCAGCTCGTTGGGGACGGTGCACTCCAGCGTGTTGCCCACCAGCGTGAGGCTCTCGCAGCTGCGGTTGGACACGGTCAGCACCTGGCACTTCATCGCCTCCCGGTCCATGTGGTCGCCCTGCCGGAGAGACAGCATTATAACTCCATTGATTAAAATAAAAATGAAATAAAGATCAATGTATATAATCTGTAAATGCATATTTAACAAATTATACATTTAATTTGATTATTTACAACAAATTAATTGTAAGAGGGCGGCACGGTGGGCGACTGTTTAGCACATCTGTCTCACAGTTCTGAGGACCGGGGTTCAAATCCCGGCCCCGTCTGTGTGGAGTTTGCATGTTCTCCCCGTGCCTGCCTGGGTTTTCTCCAGGCACTCTGGTTTCCTCCCACATGCCAAAAATATGCATTAATTGAAGACACTAAATTGCCCGTAGGTGTGAATGTGAGTGCGAATGGTTGTTTGTTTCTATGTGCCCTGCGATTGGCTGGCGACCAGTTCAGGGTGTACCCCGCCTTCGCCCGAAGACAGCTGGGATAGGCTCAAGCACGCCCGCAACCCTAGTGGGGATAAGTGGAACATACAATGAATGAATGAATAATTGTAAAAGTTTATTGTAATTAAAAAATGTAATCAAATTTCATTCTCATTTTGAAATGTTATTATTTTTAAATAATTAACCAATTATTTAACACTCAAAACACTGACTGTATAAATTAAAAGGTATTGTGTATTTTCCTAATGCAGTATTTTATTTTACTATATTAACAGATAAATGAATGAATCAGAATAAAAATACACCAATTTTAGGGAAATAAATAGCTAAGTTAATGCAACAAATATTACAGGACTCTTGATAATGTAAATGCTCAGTGGGCCGGATGAAAGTTGATTGCTCACACCTGGCCCATCTGCACTTGAATAAATAAATTCAAATTTTTATTCTAATCAGGGCAATGCAAAAGTCCCATTGAATTATCCCCATGGAGACAATTTGTTGCAGGGCTTATTATAGTTTGGCAACAACACACCAGTCACTCTTTGCTCATTCTCACTTTCTTACTCACTTTAGTTTTTTTTATACCCTTCATACACATGCATACATGCACGCACACACACACAAACGTAATAGCCGCATGCTTGTTTGAGTGCAGCAGAAGGCAATAAAAAGAATGATCACATTCCTCGCGTGACAGCTCGGGATTTCCAGATTTGACACAGAGTGGAGGCTCGCACCTGTTCCTGCGCTCACCCACATGCACACGCACGAGCGATATAATTTACATTTGTGTGTGTGTGCTAAAATCTAATTTACAGTAAGATATCTTTCAAACAACTGCATGTAGTTAGTAATATTATTTTAATACTATTGTAGTTTTTACGACATTTAAAGACAGATTAAGCAAAGTTCAAAGTAACCAAGCAACTGTTTTGGTTAAGAATAGTACTTGATACTACTGAATTTTAAGATTATTTAATACTACTTTATTATTTACCTTCAATATAGAAATACATTTTAAAAATAATATAAAGAATATTGAAATAATATCTAAAATAGTTGATTACGACACTATTTTTTGAAAAATTGTCCACAACTAAACCCATGTTGTCCCGTTGTTAATTAATATAAATAAATACAGTAAATAAAATCAATATTTAAAACATAACTAAGACACTAAATAAATACACCAATATTAAATATACAAAAATAAGGACATAATTTAAAATATTGAATAATATTAAATTCCGGATAAGCAGCGATAAGATAAGATGGATGAATGGATGGATGGATGGAAAATTGACTAAATTGCTAAAAAAAATTATTAATTAAGAAATGTTAAAAAAATCATAAATCTTGAATAAATCTAAAAAAAACAGACAAATAAAAATATTAAATATATATACATAAAATAAATACCGAAACATAACATATATAATAACTATAAGAAAAAAATAATCAATACAAATATTTAATAAATATACTCAAAACAAATATTACTCAAAATATAATGAATAACATCTACTGTATAATCCAGCCATCCATTTTCTGTACCGCTTATCCTCACGAGGGTTGGGGGCGTGCTGGAGGCTATCTCAGCTATCTTAAGGCGAGAGGCAGGGTACACCCTGAACTAGTCGCAAGCCAATCGCAGGGCAGATGTAAACAAACAACCATTCGCACTCACATTCACACTTACGGGCAATTTAGAGTCTTCAATCAACCTACCATGCATGTTTTTGGGATGTTGGAGGAAACCAGAGTACCCGGAGAAAACCCACGCAGGCACGGGGAGAACATGTAAACTCCATACAGGCGGGGCCGGGATTTGAACCCCGGTCCTCTGAACTATGAGGCAGATGTGCTAACCATCTACCGCCATCTACTGTATAATAATGCATGGATTTGGTGGCGTTTTCCAGCTGTCACCTTGACAACTTTGTTACGGAAACTGGCAAGGAACTGTCCCAACCTCTAAATAAAGTATCAGGGCGACAAATGCTAGGAAGTCTCCCGTGAAGCTACACGCAGGCGTTCCTTCACGCCACTCACGGCCGGTGTGTGTTTACCAGTGTGTTAATGTGTATCAAGTGCAGAGGTGGCAAAAGTACTCACACTCCCGACTAAAGTAGAAGTACAGATAAAAGTAAAAGCACTGATTCAACGCCACTACTTACTGTTGGTAATAGTAAAAAAGTAGACTGAAATGTATTCACGTAAAATAAAGTGAGAAGTAAAAATGATTTTTTACTGTCAATTATACTCAATACTTATCAGGTTACCTGTCGTATGTTCCGCCGTCCTCTGCAGAAGTTTAATAAAAGGAACGAACCTACTTTAACGAGTACAGATATCTGTTTTCAATTACCCAGTGAAAACAAGAGTGGGTAGCACGGTGTACGAATGGTTAGCACATCTGCCACACAGTTCTGATGACTGGGGTTCAAATCAGTGATTGAAAGTAAACTCTGAAAGTAAGTCGTTCTTTAGCTTGGGTGCTAATGCACCTGCATGCTATTATACAGTAAGTCAATGTTATTTATCACCTTCATTGAAATATTGATAGATTTGATGGCTGTTTTGATTGAGACCACAATTGTACTTTCTTTCTTTCTTTTATTATTCCCAGTTTTTCTTTTTTTCAGGCAACCTAGATGATACCAACCAGGATCAAACATTTCAAAATGATGATGATGACAGTACCTCAGTTGTGGATAAAAGTGCAAGCAATACGATACAAGTCTTAAAGCATTATACAACCCCAATTCCAATGAAGTTGGGACGTTGTGTTAAACATAAATAAAAACAGAATACAATGATTTGCAAATCATGTTCAACCTATATTTAATTGAATACACTACAAAGACAAGATATTTAATGTTCATACTTTTTTAGCAAATAATCATTAACTTAGAATTTTATGGCTGCAACACGTTCCAAAAAAGCTGGGACAGGGTCATGTTTACCACTGTGTTACATCACCCTTTCTTTTAACAACATTCAATACATGTTTGGGAACTGAGGACACTAATTGTTAAAGCTTTGTAGGTGGAATTCTTTCCCATTCTTGCTTGATGTACAGCTTCAGCTGTTCAACAGTCCGGGGTCTCCGTTGTCATATTTTACGCTTCATAATGCGCCACACATTTTCAATGGGAGACAGGTCTGGACTGCAGCCAGGCCAGTCTAGTACCCACACTACTACGAAGCCACGCTGTTGTAACACATGCAGAATGTGGTTTGGCATTGTCTTGCTGAAATAAGCAGGGGCGTCCATGAAAAAGACGTTGCTTGGATGGCAGCATATGTTTCTCCAAAACCTGTATGTACCTTTCAGCATTAATGGTGCCTTCACAGATGTGTAAGTTACCCATTCAATTAGCACTAACATACAGACCCATACCATCACAGATGCTGGCTTTTGAACTTTGCGTCCATAACAGTCCGGATGGTTCTTTTCCTCTCTGGCCCGGAGGACACGACGTCCACAATTCCCAAAAACAATTTGAAATGTGGACTCGCCGGACCACAGAACACTTTTCCACTTTTCATCAGTCCATCTTAGATGAGCTCGGGCCCAGAGAAGCCGGCGGCGTTTCTGGGTGTTGTTGATAAATGGCTTTTGCTTTGCATAGTAGAGTTTCAAGTTGCACTTACGGATGTCACGCCGAAGAGTATTTTACTGACATTGGTTTTCTGAAGTGTTCCTGAGCCCATGTGGTGATATCCTTTACACATTGATGTCGATTTTTGATGCAGTGCCGCCTGAGGGATCGAAGGTCACGGGCATTCAATGTTGGTTTTCGGCCTTGCCGCTTACATGCAGTGATTTCTCCAGATTCGCTGAACCTTTTAATGATATTATGGACCGTAGATGATGAAATCACTAAATTCCTTGCAATTGTACGTTGAGGAACATTGTCCTTAAACTGTTCGACTATTTTCTCACGCACTTGTTCACAAAGAGGTGAACCTCGTCCCATCTTTGCTTGTGAATGACTGAGCAATTCAGGGAAGCTCCTTTTATACTCAATCATGGCACCCACCTGTTCCCAATTAGCCTGTTCACCTGTGGAATGTTCCAAACAGGTCTTTGATGAGCATTCCTCAACTTTCTCAGTCTTTTTTGCCACCTGTCTCAGCTTTTTGGGAACGCGTTGCAGCCATAAAATTCAAAATTAATGATTATTTGCTTAAATACAATAAAGTTTATCAGTTTGAACATTAAATATCTTGTCTTTGTAGTGTATTCAATTAAATATAGGTTGAACATGATCTGCAAATCATTGTATTCTGTTTTTATTTATGTTTAACACAACGTCCCATCTTCATTGGAATTGGGGTTGTACTTGGCAAAATGCAAAAATCTGAGTAAAACCACAATTTCAGTGTAAACATATATCCAGAAATTTTCATATAATCCAGCAATATATGAATCCCCCTGGATTAAATAAATACGTAAATGATTCCTTGATTGCAGCCATAAAACTTTAAATCTCGCTAATGCAAAGTGACAGTTTAGGAGTTAGCCCATTCTCGTTCTACGTGGCTCATATGTGTGCGTGCGTGTGGCAGCTGGCAGTAATGAGAATGCTGAAGGAGAGCACAATTCAACCTTATTGGATGCTGCTTTGTTTGTAGGAAGTTAAAAAAATATATTTTTAAAAAGTGGTCTCCAATGAAGGGATGAATTGGGGACGTGGATTCAACCATGGGGCCAAGGTCACCCTTGGGATAAAAAAAAAAAAAAAAGGAGGAAAATCCAAGCTCTTTGAATGCAGTTGGCACAAAGCATCGGGCTGCGGTCAGCGGAGCAAAATAATAATAATAATTTTAAAAAAAAGCGGAAAAAAAATGGTTTCATTGTGTTAACTCGTTTGACAATGTCAAGAGCTTTGACCTTGCCAGCATCAACAATGCACTCACAGACACAGAGGTTGGGCCGCCGAAACGAAAAAAAAACCCGATGGGAAACAGACTCCACTTCCTGTTTTTCTTTCTGTATTGTTTCCTTCCCGGCGTGACCCAAACCGGCGTGCATGTGGGAATGTGCGCGAGCGTGCATGGAAAGTCAGCCGCAGAGTAAATAAAAAAACTATTGGACATACCTTGCGGAGCTCATGGCAACTCAACACACTTCGTTGCCATGCTCCATCCACGTGCAATGACAAAAAATAAATAATTTCACAATTTAGCGTTGCCCATCTGTCTTCTCTCGGTGGTTCAAATTTGGTAGCAATCAGACAAACTACAAGTTTGTCCTTGAAGGACACCTGGAAATGAGCCTAAAATGGCCGCTTCAAACCAAAATGGATGATTTCCTTTGTCTTTTTCAGGCATAGCTTCTTGAGACTTTTTTGTGGGTCTAACCATGATAGACAAGCCTACCAAATTTCATGTTGCTGGGCGAAACTGTCTCCGCGGGCTGAATTTTCAAACATTTCCCACGAGGTCTCACCTTGAGCTCCACGACGCTCTTGTTGTCCTTGGACGTGAGCTTGGGGTCCTGGAAGAGGGGGTCCTCCACGTAGATAAGGTCCCACTGGTCGGTGGAGTATCCGTCCAGGATAAACGCCACCTTAGTGACCACCGGCGGCGGCAGGGACAGTTTGGCAAGGGAGGGCGTGGTACACTGGATGGAGGTGCGGTTCTCGCCATACACGCAACTCTGTTTGGGAGAAGAGGTGCGTACAGATGATACAATGAATACATATTTAAGAGTACAATCCAGTAGATTAGTACTTCATTAGTACTAAGTATGTATCATTTTTGTAACATCGGCAACTGCATACGAGGGTGTTACAGTACAGTACATCCATTTTGTTTTCACTTGACTCGAAAGGTGGCATATTCAAAGATTGCTTGAACCTCACATTGTGGCTCCCAACACAAAGCAAAAAAACTGACAAAGAGTGATAGCTTGTTACTCAAAAAAACTTGTGTGTTGGACACCCGTAAGTCAAGGTATCACACCAGACGCTAACATCATTGACTTATCTGATGGGATGCCACGTCTCTGAGTGTCTCTGTGTCATAGTTGCGGGAAAATCCCACTTTCTCTGGGTTCTGTGTGAAAGGTCAGGGCAGATAAATGTCAGATCTTCAGTTGTAGATATGATGTGGCAATTTGGGGATTTCAAGCCAAATTCAAAGTGGATCAGTCTTCTGGTCCACCTTTGAATTTGGAACTGGAAATGAATTCCGTTCGGAACCCTGGAATTTTCCATCTCCCTGTCTCTGTGACGTGGCAATTTTGCAGGCTCTCTGTAAACGAAATGTACTCCGGCTCTGTAAATGAAATGTACTCCATGTCACAAAGCTTTTAAATGACATACAGGTATACTCTTTCAAGGCGATGTCCAATAGAATTGGGCTGAGAAGTCTGAGACTTTGGAAAGACGAGCTTCAGGACACAACAGACACACAAGTCCTGAATTTCAAGACAATGTCCATGACAGAACAAAGCTCCAGAAAGAAGAAATCGAGCTGAAGTGATGAATCTTGGGTTGACTCCCTTGGTGAGCGGAACAAGGTAATTTTCTTTGAACTTACAAAAGGACAGTTGTCTGCTTCACTGTACTTCCTTCCTACCTACTATCCTTGATCCTGGACTCATGTTGTATTCATTTGTACTTACGTAGTTTTCTCAGTTTTTGGATGATACCAAGGTGTAAAAAAAGTGAAACCCTTCTGAAAATATTTCGCCTGTTCATTGAGCTGAAGGACAGTGTGGAGTTATTTTTGGAGTTAAAACAGTTTTTGGAGATTGACGGGCTTTTTCTTCCACACCAAACTTGACCAAGTGTGCCATTTTTTTTTCTTCCTTACAGCGCTTGCTTTGTGCACTGGGAAACAGAAAAAGGAACTTTTGCCTCTGCACGAGTAGATTGATGAACAAACTACTTTGTTGTTCACATCTTTGTCCTGTCAGGTGATACATTTGCTCCATTGTTGATATTTTCAATGCACAATTGCGCTCGATTTTGTTGTTAAATGTTCATATTGTGAAAGAAAACACTGGGTTTTCTTGGCCCGGCCCAAACGGACGGTGCAGGAACCTCCACTGGTGCCGGAGAGGAAACGCAAAATCTCTTTTATGTTTGTGGGAAAGTTGAGATGGAAAGAACGTTTCGGCAGATCCTTTTTCACCCTGTGGCCCTAACTCTTGCTTTTTTTTTTTTGTATCTTAACGCGGAAGTGTTAGGAAGACTAACTTCCCACAATGCATTGACAATGACTGTCAAGATGGCTTCGGGATTGACAGTGGGGTAATATATAGTCATTATGGATGAATTAAATCGGCAAAGTCAAAGTGCTCACCAACACAGATTTAGACAACAAAAGTGCCTTGTTTATATTTTTGTTCAGTGTATAAAGTCATACAAGTCATACACATACTGTATATGGTCATACACTTACAATAATTTTCATACACACATACTATAGTCATACACAGTGTATATAGTCGCTGAACTCACTGAAACTGAAAGAGTCTGCATTAAAGCACTTCATGATGGTGGATGCGCTTTTTAATGCCAGTGCTGTAATACACGTGTTACACACTGTACCTGTATGTGCCATACACGCATATTATACATTACAGTATCCACTCATACTGTGTTATACACACTTTAGTGATGTGTGAAATCTGCAAGTATCAACACTCCCGCTCCGCTCTAAATGGTTTGAGGTTTCAGAGGAGCGTTGTCACCCAGCAGGTGCTGCTCTGCACTTTAAAAAAGATGTTTTTTTAAAAGAATAAAACAACTTCAAGTGTTGACACGTTACACTCTGTGGGGTATGCAAATGACCTCCTCCAAGGCAAACCACAGCACTCAGCGCTCCTCTGGGGAAAGGAGGCACCTCCATAACAAGGCTTTTAGCTTAATAAATGAATGTGGTAATAGCGCAAACAGACATAACAGCCCAACATTTTCTCATAGGAAGTAGGAAAACTCATTCATCCCGGGTCAAGCTGTGGCCATCAGACTCTGTACGTGTGTGTGTGTGTGTGTGTGTGTGTGTGTGAGAGAGATGACATGTTGTAGTATGTTTGTTTGCCAAATTCCCAAATTATCTCTCAACAGGAGCCCAGAAACAGATAAGACTGCAGAGCGTAGCAGCACGTCCTCCACACAGCCTCCTGCGGGCAAACATATACACACACACGCACGCACCCACACATGCGCGCACACACACACACACGCTTTGCAAACTCTTTGTGTGGGCCACAACTTCTTGTTACAAGCTACTTCTTGATTACTTCCGAACTAATGTGAAGTGCAAATGACTTCCTGCTCCAAGTTACTTCATGGTTACTCTCTAACCTCTAGTTACTTCCTTCATTACATCTCAGCCCAAGTTATAACTTCATACGAGTTACTTCCTGGCACAAGTTACTTCTTGGTTACTTCCCACATGATTGAACTTCTAGGTATAAGTTGCTCCCTGGTAGAAGTTACGGTACTTCTTGGTAGAAGTTAGTACTTGTTTACCTTCAAGCTGCAGCAAGGCTTTTGACAAGAACGTTAGATCGTATTACTCCGATACTGGCCATCTTGCATTGGCTCCTAGTCCACTTGAGGTGCGATTTTAAGGTTTTGTTACTTCATAAAATATTACATGGCTGAGCGCCCTCCTATCTTTCTGACTTAGTGGTACCGTATGTTCCGTCCCGAAACCTACGTTTGCAACACGGCTGGTCTCTTTGGTGAGCATTTACTATCTGGGCTCTTATACTCTGGAATGTCCTACCTGCGGATACTAGAGCTGCTACCTCAGAGACTTATTTCTACACTTTGGCATTTAATCAAACTACATGTAGGACTGATTTACAGGCGCTCCTCTCTCCTGCCTGGAGAGGGGCCCATGTGATGATGACCAAATCTGAGGGTGATCCTTTATGGGTTCTGCATTGACCGACTGGGCCAGGTCCTCGGCATCCATTACAGCCTGGTCATCCTGGAAGGGGGAGCCCTTCATCTGTGGTCACTTCGGTGCGGCCACGGCAATTACAGGACGCTTCTGTCAGTCTTTGTGCATGTAAAACGGTAATTCACTTGCATGTATCTGCAGACACACACCCTTTCAGACTCTTTCACTGGGTCTGAGGTCACCCACTTACTGCGACAAATAACTCATGAATATGCAAATCGCTTGTGTATCCCCTCACTTATACTCTCGTCCTATAGACCTTTATAATTCACATAATTAATGCCACCACACCTCAGTTGTACAGTCAGGCTCACGACCCTTGTCCTGCACGCTTCTTTTCCTGTCCTTGTCCTGTTGTAGCTTGTCCTGTCCGCCCCATTGCAACACTCATATTTAATGTTTCATTGATGTAGATAATGTCATGATTTACTTCTCTCATCCTGTTTACAATTAGCGCTTTGTCTTTTGTCTTTGTTTCTCTATCCCTTCTAGAAACTCTGTTCTGTTCGACTGATCAAGTCTGATAAAAGAGGGGGAAAAAAAAATTCTTAAAAAATAAAAATAATTCCAATTAAAAAAAGGGGATGTCGCCTAACTTTGTCAAATGTGGGCATGTGAAGCATGTGAATGGCTATATAAATAAACTTGACTTTACAAGATTAGTTCTGAACCTCAAGTTACTTCTCGGTTACATCTTACTTCAAGTTACTTCCTTGTACAAGTTACTTTTTGGTTACTTCCTACACTTAAGTTACCGCCAGGCAAAAATTACTTTTGGGTAACTTCCTAGGTTACTCCATGTGTTACCTCAAGGACCAGGTGCAAGTTACTTCTTGATATAGGTTACTTCCTGATACAAGGTACTGTTGTTTACTAAGTTTAAGTTTACTTCCTGTTTAAGTTTACTTCCTGTTACATGTGAGTTCTTGTTTACTTCTTACATTTGTGCAAGTTACTTCCTGGCACAAGTTACTACTTGGTTACCTTCAAGGTTAATTCCGAACCTCAAGTTACTTCTAGGTTAGCCGTATATCTTACCTTACTTCCGACTACAAATTACTTCTTGGTTACTTCCTGTCTCAAGTTACTTTCTGGTAAAAGCTACGTTTATTTACTCTGTAGTTATTTCTAACCTCAAGTTACGTCTAAGCAGAGTTATTTCCTTGTACACGTTACTTCCAGGTTACTTCCTGGGTTACGCCTTACCTAAATGTACTTATAGGTGCAAATTACTTCCTGGTACAAATTAGTTCCTGGTCTACCTACCTCGAGTTACTTTCTGGTACAAGCTACATTTATTTACTCTGTAGTTATTTCTAACCTCAAGTTACTTCTAAGCAGAATTACTTCCTGGTACGAGTTACCTATTGTTTAATTCACGGTAATTCCCTAGATTACTTTTTACACACCTAATTTCCACATTTCCTCACAGAAACAGTGTAGTCAGGTGAGACTTGGACTTGAAGCGTGCTTGTGCTTGCATGTTCTCATGTGGTCATACTGGAGAAGACAAAGGTGGTGTTTAGTGGAGGCCTCAACAACAAAAGAATAAGGTAAAAGGACTTGTTAACGTGGAATGTTATTGAGCCGTGGCGCACCCAATAAAAAGTCATTTTCCCTTCAAAGACATTCAACACCTTCATTTGAGCGCCAACTGGAGCGTAACTCAATCCGCGAGAGACTTGGGTCTTCTTATCCGGGAATACTTTGCTGGATCATCCTAAATTCACGTGCAAGGGAACTTCCTTTGCGCTTACCGGATACTTCATTAGGTACACTACACAAATGGCCTTCCAATGCGAAATAGAGCCTTTGCAAAAAAACTAATGCAGACACATTGACACTAATATATGGATAAATTAATAACAACAATAATCAATATTGAACCTATTCCCCAATGTGCTTTTTATAAACAAACAACATTTATATGGATTTTTTTGTGTGACCAGTTATTAAATAAATGTAAAGGCAATAAATAGATTCATTTTAGTTAACTGATTTACGTTACATATTTTTAAAAATGGTTGATTAATTCTTTAAATTAATTATATTAAATACTAGCAATCATTTATCATCATTTATCTATGAATTGGTTTTGTACAGTAGTATTTTTTGCACAAAATAAAACATTAAAAATCATACATGTTCTTATATTTAATTTCTTCTTTCATTGTTAAAAAAAAGAAATTTTTCTTCATATAATTATTTAAGTTTATATTTCGTCTCATTATATTTTGTCTCATTAATGTAAAATGAGTTGGTAACAATGAAAAAGGAATTGGTTATGTACTAAAGAATGACTCCATTTTAGATCAGTTACATTTAATTAATACATCTATAAAATTATATTAGATTATATTTCATAATTTCATAAATTCCCCAGACAATTCTTTTTTTACATTTAAAATGTTTATTCATTCATTATTCTGTTTAATTCGATTTATATGACTAATTAATTATCTAAAATTAATAATAAAAATAAAATAATAACTTGAATAATTATGATTAATAACTTTGGCACAAAGATTCATTGGTCATAATAAATCATTTACTTGAAATGTAATTAAAATGAAATTCCAATTATTTCAGATTATATTTCATAATTTAACTTATTAATGCTATTTTTTTAACTTGTCATGAAATAAACATGAAGTTTCATTAATAATAAACTAGTGTAATTACAGTATTTCATATTAGAATTAACAATTTAACAAAAAATAGGTAATTCTCTCCCAAAGTATAAACACAAAAAAGAAATTGATCATGAAATTATCAATGCAAAATGAATCCATTACATGTAATTATTATTTCACATTTCAATTAGCTCATATATATTTTCCGGTAATTTATAACAACCCCCCCCCCCCCCCCCCCCCAAAAAAAAATCGTCAGATATTTAACATGCTTGCATATAATTGAAAACAGCTTTTTTAACTGTTAGTAGAAACCCGGCTCTACGCACTCTAACGCAGCCGTGACTCGTGCATGTGTGTGCGTGTGTGTGTGTGTGCGTGTCTGAAAGAGATGTATAAGTAGTATTAAGTGTGGCCAGTGAGCCTGAAGAGATCCAGAACATCCTGAAGGCTTTGCCGAGCTACTGGACTTGAATGACAAGCGGAGCAGACGTTTCCGGTCTTTGCGCTGTTCCGTCTTCCATTTAACCTCAGCTCTTTTCCATCCACATCCACACACTGGAGTCTTTTCTCCTCCAAGTGGGCGTGAGGACGGCTGATGACAATTCCATGCGCTGCACGCGCTAAGCTACACTTCATTTGCTTTCCTTTTGCAATTCATCTTCAGAGGCTCCTGCTGGGTCTTCAGCGGGAGATTCTCGTTTTGAGTAATCACTGAAAAGTCTGAGACTAAGATAATAGTTGGAATGCGTCGAGAAACTCAGAGGAACAGGTACCACTATCACCTTGGACCAAAATGAGTATGGTTCTCAAAGAAACACACAAGTTACTACAGTATGAGTGAGGTTTGTACTTCCTGGGATATTCTTTGGTACTACTAAATTACTACAGTAGATTATTATTGTTTCATTCTACCTACAGTTAATTCCAGGTGCAAGTTACTTCTTGGTTACTTACCTCAAGTTACTTTTAAGTGACTTACTAGATTGCGTTTTACTCCAAGTTACTTACTGGTACAAGTTATTTATTGGTGACTTTTTAACCTCAAGTTACTTACTGGTACAAAAGGGCAGTCTGCGCTGTTGTGGGAGTTCAAACAGCCGACTTCATCCATCCATCCATCCATCCATCCATTTCAACACCGCTTATCCTGGTTAGGGTCGCGGGACGCTGGAGCCTATGCCAGCTGACTTCGGGCGAAAGGCGGACTACACCCTGAACTGGTCGCCAGTCAGTCGCCGGGCACATATAGACACGGACAACCATTCGCACTCACATTCACACCGTCACTGAGTGGGAACTGAACCCACGCTGCCTGCACCAAAGTCAGGCGAGTGTACCACTACACCATCAGTGACACAGCTGACTTCAATCACCGCCAATCAAAGCAGCTCCTCTCATTCCCTTTAAATGTGGCGCAATGAGTCTCGCTTTCACATGGAGACATCTCCGTGCGAACGAGCGATCCATGCGTGACTGGATCATTGTCACGGCACTCAGCAACGTGATTAAATAAAATTTGAGATGGTGATAACCGTGAGCGACTCAAATATGGCTGTGGACCTCATGTATCTATCCACACCTCAGAGGCTGAAATCTGATTGGATGGGAATAAAAATGAAAATCTAACATCCGCATGTACTTCGAGGTAAAAGTCACATCCACAAGAAATTTGCATCGAGAAACCAGTCACTTTTGGTTTGCTTTTAGCTACAACTTACAGGAGGAGGAAACTACCACACTGAAGTTACTCGCATCTTCGAGTGGTGGTACTCACCACGTGGAAGACGACGGCATCTTGTCCGGTGGTCAGGACCATTTCAGGCTGGAGGCCCGACTGCAGGAAGAAGCCGTGAGCCGACAGCGTGCAGCCTCCACTGGGGGAGGACAAGCGGAATTTAGCGTTACCATTGACACAGAGATACGCGAGATGCCCAGTGGGAGCCAAAAGCTGTTAGTGTTAGCGCTTTTTAGCCGCTTGTCACCTCCCACGCACTTCCTTTTTGGGCTGTCAGAAAGTCACGTAATAGTCACACTCAGCAAAAGTTGACTGTTTGATGTACTACACATGAAAAACAACACAAAATGTAAGTAAATAAGAAAATGAAATGGTGACACGGTGGAGAACTGGTTAGCACATCTGCCTCACAGTTCTGAGGACCGAGGTTCAATGTGTGGAGTTTGCATTTTCTATCTGGGCCTGCATGGGTTTTCTCCGGGTACTCCGGTTTCCTCCCACATCCCCAAAAACATGCAGGGTAGGTTAATTTAAAACTCTGAATTGCCCGTTGGAATGAATGTGAGTGCGAATGGTTGTTTTTTTATATGTGCCCTGCGATTGACTGGCGACCAGTTCAGGGTGTACCCCGCCTCTCACCCGGAGATAGCTGGGATAGGCTCCAGCATGCCCGCGAACCTAGTGAGGCTAAGCGGAACGGAAGATGAATGAATAAATGAATGAAAATGAAATTGTTTTTGTTAGTTGGACACAAATGATTTGGTAAATCTAACCAAATACAAAGGAGCTAATAATAAAAAAATATACATGTAAAATTTAATTAAAAATATATACAAAATATACATGTAAAATTAAATTTAAAAACACAGTGGTAAACATGACCCTGTCCCAACTTTTTTGGAACGTGTTGCAGGCATAAAATTCTAAGTTAATGATTATTTGCTAAAAATAATAAAGTTTATCAGTTTGAACATTAAATATCTTGTCTTTGTAGTGTATTCAATTAAATATAGATTGAACATGATTTTCAAATCATTGTATTCTGTTTTTATTTATGTTTTACACAATGTCCCAACTTCATTGGAATTGGGGCTGTACATTAATTTGCATGGAAGTGGGTGACGACAGCAGTCAAAGCATTTTTTTTTTACCTCCTTGGTGGAGGTCCTGGTAATAATAATAAAGTGCATCACCTGATGAAGGAGCGTGACGGCTGGATGCTGTTGATGAGAGGGTCCTGGTTGTAGGTGAAGAGGGTGGGAGCGTGGCGCTCTACGGAGTCCACCGTTAGTTTGACAGGCTGTGCCGACGGGACCGCGTGCGGCGGCGTTTTGCAGGTCAGCATGGCCGATGACAAACTGCGGACGACAAAGTTCCACTTTTAGGGCCTGATTTACTAAGATCACAATTAGCTGGCGCTAAATTCTGGGTTGATTCACTCTAATGGATTGTGGGTGCTGTTGGCAGCAGGTATAAAAGTAGTCAAAAGTAATACCGTATTTCATCAAAAATTTGGGAGAGCACTGCAAGCGCAAAATGAAGTTTGAAGTGTTGAAATTGGAAGTGTTCATGGATGGTACTTCACACAGTTCCAGACCACTGGGGCGCCCCAAGGTTGTGTCCTCTCGCCGCTGCTCTTCTCTCTCTTCACGAACGAGTGCACCTCAACGCACCCGGCTGTCAAACTTCTGAAGTTTTCAGATGATACCACTGTCATCGGCCTCATCAAAGACGGTGACGAGTCTGCATATCGACAGGAAGTGGAGCGGCTGGAGCTGTGGTGCGGCCGACACAACCTGGAGCTGAACACGGTCATGACTGTCGAGATGATCGTGGACTTCAGGAGGCATCCTTTGCCATAGCTGCCCCTCACGCTGTCCGGCTGCCTTGTGTCAACCGTCGAGACCTTCAATTTCCTGGGAATTAAAGTCTCTCAGGACCTGAAGTGGGCAATCAACATCAACTCCGTCCTCAAAAAGGCCCAGCAGAGGATGTACTTCCTGCGGCTTCTGAGAAAGCACGGCCTGCCACCGGAGCTGCTGAGGCAGTTCTACACAGCGGCCATCGAATCAGTCCTGTGTTCTCCCATCACAGTCTTGTTTGGTGCTGCTACAAAAAAGGACAAACTCCAACTGCAACGGACAATCAAAACTGCTGAAAAGATTGTCGGTACCCCTCTACCCACCCTTGAAGACTTGCACGCTGCCAGAACTAAGACAAGAGCGTGCAAAATCCTCTCGGACCCTCCACATCCCGGTCACCGGCTCTTCCAGCTCCTTCCCTCAGGTAGGCGCTACCGATCAATGCAAACTAGAACTAGCAGACATTCCAACAGCTTCTACCCTCTTCCAATCAACTTCTTAAACAGCTACCCTACAATTCCATTGCAACATGCTGCCAATTTTTTTGTCTTGAGTTTGTTGTCACATTTCTGTCGGGCCAATTATACATTACTCGTGCACTCACTGTAGTAGTCTCGCCACGATGCACTATTTGCATATCTGTTGTTGACCAATACTGGCCACTCATGCCAGAGTAGCATCTGCCCCACTTGCACACTGACTGGGGAGTATCTGCAACATTTGCACAATCAACATTGTCCCAGATTATCGCACTACTAGTCACTTTAAACTGCATACATTCCTTGAAGTCTTGGCGCCCTTTGCACAATGGTCATTGCACTATTGCTATATTAGTCATTCAAACTGCTCTAAGTGCTAGAGGACTCTGCAACCTTTTGCACCATTGTCCAAAAATAAATTAATAAATAAATTTGTAACGGCTTTACCAGCAACCCTTTATTGCTCAGTGACTGTTTTTTTTGTCAATGTCTTTATGTCTCAAAAGTGTTCTCTGTCAATTGACTGTCTGTTGTCGTACTGGAGCGGCTCCAACTACCGGAGACAAATTCCATGTGTGTGTTTTTTGGACATACTTGGCAAATAAAGATGATTCTGAACATGCAAACAAACATGACATACTGAGCTACCGAATATACTTTAAATGCATTGTTCAGATGATTTTGGGGAAGCCAGCAAGCGTATAAAAGCCGTGTTTTGTTTGATTTAACTCGTCCCAAGTGTGTTCAAAACATGGGACAGCAAACCCATAAAACTGGTCTCAATTGTTACAGGAATTTTGCCATACGATATGGCATGACTCCTTCTTGTGACTGACTCCAAGTCAGCCCGTAGATCATTCAGAAGCTCCAAAATTGCATCATTGAATAGACCACGTCGCAATCATTCTTGTTTCTGGCATACTATGTGCACCAGCCTTTCTGACGTGGTAATTAAGGATGCTAAATAAGCCCCCACAATCCGTCTCAGTATATAAAGTTTGTCACTCACCTCTGGATTTTACAGGCCGCCTTGCCAACAGTAATCTCTTGTTTGTTGCCGGTGTCCAGGAAAGAACCTGTGATGGTCAGCATGGTGCCGCCGGACTTGGGCCCGAACGTCGGGAAGATCTTGTCGATCACTGGATCCTAGAAGGACCAGTTTTGGATACACTGTAAGTTAAGCTAATTTAAGATACTTTACTTGCAAGTTACTTCAAGATGCAAGTCCCTACTAAATGTGTTAATTCTAGATTCAAGTTAGTTCTACATGTGCGTGACCTTTAGATCTAAGTTACTTCTAGGTACAAATTACGTTTAGGTAACTTTACCAGCAAGTTACTTCAAGATGCAACTAATTCCTTCATTTAAGTTACTTTCAGATTCAAATTAGGTTCAAGTTACTTTTTTATTTTAAATACTTCTAGTTGAAAGTAACTTCTAGACGTGAGTTACTTCTAGATGCAAGTTACCGTAATCTAGATACATTTAGATACTAGACACTTGTGGATACAAGTTGCGTTTTAGACTTACGCAACTCTACCTTCAAATCACTTCAAGAGGCAAGTCACTTCAAGATGCAAGTTAGCTCTAGATTCACGTTTACTTCTTGATGCAGATACGTTTATATTTAAGTTATTTTTAAAAGTAAGTTACTTCTAAGATCCATGGTTTTTACGCAGACATTTTAGCAGAGTCCAATTAGTTTTCTGGAAGGACGCCATCCTTCTTACCACAAAGGTGAAGGCGCCCTCCATGTGCACGACCTTGTGTCCACTGGTGACCTTGACGGCGTGTCCCGACGGGGTGAAGTTCCCAGCGATGGTGGGGGAACACTGCATCTCAGTCCACCTAAAAACACAACAACACCCCCCCCCCCCCAGACACAAGACTTAGTATGCTCCCTAATCCAATCATCATCATCACGTCCTGGAGGAATGCAACTGGGAAAGACTGGGAAGTGTATTTAGTTGTGTTTTTTTTAGTGTGCGCTTTTTAATGGATTGATTTTTGTTTTTTTTTAACAAGAGCAGAAAGCCAGGATGCTGGGTTTTTTTCCCAGCAATTTTCCACTTAGCGGAGTCATGTGCTGAATGTTGAACTCTGGGATGGGATGCGGGGGGATGGGATTCTGGGGGGCTTCTTAACATTCCTTTTTAACACACACAATAAGCTCCATTAAAGCTGCTCCTATAGGCGCTCTTTGTCGCATCAGCACACACACACACACACACACACACAGACGGACCTGTTAAGGTTGTCCTGTTTGGGAAGTTTGCAGGGGGTGCCGGCCAGCTCCACGCTCACCAGCGACGCCTTAAAGCTTTCTGTCCGGTCGAAGCCGAAGTTCCGGCCGCAAACGGTCACCACGGTGGTGCCTCGAAGTGGCCCAGACGACGGAGACACCTGGGAAGACACATTCCCATCAGACACCTTGGAATTATTTAATGAGGGAACTTCTCGAGTACTTCCTACTCCTTGTTACGTCTGGGGTACTTCCAGGTAACATTCTTTCTAGTAATACCAAAGTTTGTTCACGGTACAAGTCACTTCCTGTTACTTCCTGCTTCAATTACCTTCTTACTGCACCTTCATTTTCAGTGCAAGTTACTTTCTGTTACTGTTGCAAAAGAATCACATGATGTATCAACACCATGTGAGAAATGAGGGGTTACAAGTTACTTCTGCGGTACTTCCCCCCTCAAGTTACTTCCGGGTGAAAGTTATTCTTGGCTAGTTCCGGGGCACTTCCTACCTCAATTTCCTTCTTACTGCAAGTTCATTTTCAGTGTAAGTTACTTTCTGTCACTTTTGGGGTACTTCCTAACTCAAGTTGTTCCCTGGTACAAGTTACTTCTGGGATACTTCCTACCTTAAGTTACTTCCTGGTACAAGTTATGTTTTGGCTTGTGCTAAGTTACTTCCTACCACAAGTTACTTCTTGGTGCAAGTCACTTTCTGTTACCTCTGGGGTACTTCCTACCTCAAGTTACTTCCTGGTACAATTCACTTCCTGCTACTTCTGGGTTACGTCATACCTCAGGTTAATTCTTACTGCAAGTTAATTTTTAGTGCAAGTTTCTGTTTCTTCAGGGGCTCTTCCTCAGTTAATTCTTGGTGCAATTACTTCCTGTTACTTCTGGGGTACAGTACTTTGTACCTTAAGTTTTTGGACTAGTTTGTTCCTGTTACTACTAGGTGACTAACTACCTCAAGTTACTTTCTTTACTTTCTACTTCAAGTTTCTACTTCTGGGGTTACTTCATGTTACTTTGTACCTAAAGTTCTTGCTGAAATGATTTTGCCCATATAAAGTGATATTTTGAAATGTTTATGGTGTTATTAATTTGTGGCTAGCATCTTAAAGGGCGAAAACGGAACAAATGTCAACAAAATACTGAAATATGTTTTAGTTGGATGTGATTAGCTTGTGCAGGTGTTGCTAATGTTGTGTGTTTGATGTTGGATGCACATTCCAATCTTGAAAAGAAGATGAAAAGTGTTTTCTCAGGTTCTTTCGCGGTCGTAAAGAAAGCAGCGGCGTGTAGATCTTCTCTCGCCGCGGACGACACAAGAACAACACTGGCGTCGGTGGGGAAGCTCCATCAGAGCTGGAAACGGGCCACGGAATACTACTTGATGGAATACTGTCCAAACACTTCCACAAGCAGCATTCCACACGCGGGTCATCTGAGACGGTTGGGAACAGACTTTGTGACGGCATCACACCGCTTCACTGCACTCAACACACATCAAACACCGACAGACATCCTGCTGCCCAGTACACACATATACATACAATAACTCCATTTTGTGCTCGCCATGGTTACCTCAGTGGTTACGTCTGACCTCATGTTACTTCCTAGTGCAGCTTACTTCTACTCGAGGTTCAAGTGAATGTTACTTCTCGGTTACTTGTTACCTCAAGTCACTTCCTGGTTATTATTTGGTTATATTATGTCTAAGTGCAAGTTAGTCAATGTTATTTCTGGGTTACTTACTACTTCAAGTTATTTCGTGTTACTTGGAGTTTATTTCTTAATCTCAATCTACTTTTCAGCTACTTTCTTTCTACCTTAAATTCCTCCCTTTTATTATGAGGTTATTTCAAAACTGAAGTGACTTCTCAGTCACTTCCTACTTCAGGTTACTTCTAAGTGCAGGCAACTTCCTGATACAGGTTGCTACTTGGTTACCTCCATGTTAACTTCCTCAGCTCAAGCTACATCTCAATGTTACTTAATAACTTAGATAACTCCTTGGTGACTTGTTGGTTAAGGGTTAGGGTTAGGGTTACTTCCTGGTACAAGTTACTTCTACATTACTTCTTATCTAAAATTACTTCTAAGCGCAAGTTAAGTCCTGTTACTGCCTAACTCAAGTAACTTCTTGGTTACTTGTAGGTTACGTACTTATTTTAAGTTACCTACTGGTACAAGTTACTTCTATGTTACTTCCTACCTCAAGTTACTTCTTACCACAGGTTACTTGGTACAAGTTAAACCCTATCACTTTTAGGTTAATTCATACTTGAAGTTAGTTCCTACTTTAAGTTACTTGGAGGTTACAGAATTTTCTATGTCAAGCTACTTCTAGGTGCAAGTTACTTCCTGGTGCAGGTTACTTCCTGTAACTTTTAGGTTACTTCCTATCATTGTATTATGTTACTCATCATCTTTCTAGGTACATGCAGTACCTCCTGGTACAATTTATATTGCTTCTTACCTGAAGTTATTTCCATGTGCAAGTTACTTCCTGTTATTTACTAACTCAAGTCATTCCTTAGTTACTTATAGGTTGCTTATAGGTTACGTCTTGGTAAAGTTACTTCTTGCTTATTTATCGGCACGTGACTACCTCAAGGTAGTTCTAGGTTACTCAAGCTACTTCCTAACACAAGTTATTTCCCGGTACAAGCTAATTGTTATTGCATTTAGGTTAATTACTAGCTCACGTTATTTCCTGCAACTTCGAGTTTGCTTTCTTCCTCAGGTTTCTTCCTACCACAAGTTGGATCTGGCTCCAAGTTACTTCCTGTTACTTTGAAGTCAATATCAAGTCACTTCCAGGTGCGAGTTACTTCCTGCAGCGGTTACCTTGGTGACGATGGGCACACAGTACTCCTGTGTCCAGCTGGAGGGTACGGGGCACTGGTGGGCTCGGGTGCAGCGGCCATCACACCAGCCGCACTCCGTCACCCGCGACGACAGTAAACAGGAAGTGCAGGTCGTCAGCTGACCGCAGCCTGGTCCAATCAGGGGAACCTTGGTGATCTACCATAATTTACATTTCAAAGGAGTCAACGTTCATGGTAGAAATTGTCAGTATGTCATCTACCAGTTGCAACTTTGAACCCAAGTTCCTCCAAGTCGGTACATATCCAATTAGGTTTGAATGTCAATGACATCACCTTGTTCCCGGTTGCCAACAGCAGAGCTCCGCCGTCCTGTCCGTTGAGCAGCGCCACCGAGGACGTGACGGGTTGCGAGTCCAAGCGCAGGTTGACGTGTGGTGAGGCCAAGCGGGAGAAGCGAACCTGGAAGAGGAGCAAAATAATCACGTGACATATCAAAACCATGTGAGAGGCTCTTCACCACGCATCAACGCATAACAACACGCACTGTGAACACAAGCACGCTCACGTGTGCAATGTCTGTGACAAACACACACACACTAGAGCAACATTTACAGGAGAAATACAACTCTTAAGTTATACCTATATTTTGTATCCAAGTCAGGTGTTGTATTCAGGGACTATCTGAAAACATACAATACATAGCTTTTCCTACGCAACAACAACTACATGTACTTGTTTTGTTATATTTTCCATTTATCTATCGCGCTATATTCTATTGCTCTATCTCTGTCCATCCATCAATCCATCCATCCATCCATCCATCCATCATCTTTCTATCTAGGATTTTGAAAGATGGTGCCATTGACTTGGCAGCCTGTGACAAGAGTTTCACTAATTTTTCTGTTTAATTTGTAATTTGCCACCTTTTTTTGTCATTTAATTGTAATTGTATGTTGTATTGACTTGTTGTGGAGTGCTTTTATTGTTTTGTGCCTGCGGCACGGTGGCCGACTGGTGTGAGCGTCAGCCTCACAGTTCTGAGGAGCGGGGTTTAATCCCCGGCCCCGCCTGTGTGGAGTTTGCATGCTCTACCCGTGCCTGCGTGGGTTTTCTCCAGGCACTCCGGTTTCCTCCCACATCCCACAAACATGCACGTTAATTGAAGACTCTAAATTGCCCGTAGGTGTGAATGTGAGTGTGAATGGTTGTTTGTTTGTATGTGCCCTGCGATTGGCTGGCAACCAGTTCAGGGTGTACCCCGCCTCCTGCCCGATGATAGCTGGGATAGGCTCCAGCGCGCCCGCGATCCTAGTGAGGAGAAGCGGCTCAGAAAATGGATGGATGGATGGATGTTTTGTGCCTTCATGGCAACAGCGCCATTTTTTGAGAGGAGAATGTCGGCGCTATTGAACGGGCACTGCTGGACTATGATGGTACGGCCGCAGGGCGCTTGTTGAGGTTGCATTTTTGCAACAGCCTCATTTTTGTTGAGCAGAATATGTCGGCGCTGTTGGGCTCTCTGAAATGGTACGGCAGGAGGAGATGCGCCTGCGAGAAGCGTCGTCAACGTGGACCCGAGTGCGTCCTGGATAACGTGGAAAGAAATGAGAGTCTGCCCTAAAAAGTAATGTGCAGCGAGAGAGATGAGTAAATGGGAGATTTTGAGATTTTGTTTGGTTTCCTAGGTTTGTATTATTATGACGGCACGGTGGACGACTGGTATGAGCGTCTGCCTCCCAGTTCTGAGGACCAGGGTTTAATCCCCGGTCCCGCCTGTGTGGAGTTTGCATGCTCTCCCCGTGCCTGTGTGGGTTTTCTCCAGGCACTCCGCTTTCCTCCCACATCCCCAAAACATGCATGGTAGGTTAATTGCAAATGGTTGTTTGTTTATATGTGCCCTGCGATTGGCTGGCAACCAGTTCAGGGTGTACCCCGCCTCCTGCCCGATGATAGCTGGGATAGGCTCCAGCACGCCCGCGACCCTAGTGAGGAGAAGCGGCTCAGAAAATGGATGGATGGATGGATGGATGTATTATTATGATTGCTTTATGTTTTGTGTCCAGCCCTTTGATACAGTTACGGTTGTTGTGAAAGCGCTATACAGTGGACCCCTGCTATTCGTGGGGAATAGGTAGGTAGGTTGTTGTCCCCCCTCCCCAAAAAAATGTTTACAATTCAAAACATTTTTTTTTTAAATCAGCGAATAGGTGAATCCGTTAATGTGGGGGTCCATTGCCTAAAAAAATGGAGTTGAGTTGAGATAATCCATCCACCTCATAGCATATCATGATGCTGATTAGACAGCGTGATTATTGCGCTGCATTCTTTTGGCTGCCCACAATAAAAGGCCACTCTAAAATGTGCAGTTTTACTGTATTAAGGGGTCTGGGGGGTTCAGAAAACCAATTTCAAAAGGGTTTCAAATACAAAATTTGAGAGAAACCGGTCTTTTGTGTACAAAAATCTCTTGACCAAAAATCTCTTTTGTGTACAAAAATCTCTTACAACCTCTTGACCACCTGCACTGGGCAAAACGACAAAAAGACGGCATGAGTGTTGTTCATTGTTTGAAGCTGTCAACTTTTGCTGTATTTCAGTTTCCTGCTCACCCGTACTCTCCGTCACCACGCTCAGGAAACATTTTTCGCTCTGAGTCCACTGTGGGAATGACACAGCGGTCGCACTGTTTGTTCGGCAAACACCAGCCCCCCCCACATCCCCCCTTCCCCAAGCCGCCTAATACAATAAGCTGTAATTCACACCACCATTAACTCCTCCAGGCGGCCATTATTTCTCACTGTTGCAAAGCTAACATTGAACCGCTGGGGAGGTCGCACGCCTTACAATGTGTGTGAGAATTAGGAAGTATGTAGACAATCGCATCCAGTTAGAAAACGAGACCCGACCCCCCCGCCCCACACACACACGCACACAATGCCAGAAAACTCACCAATGTATGCATTTTAGAGGTCCCAAACACGATCCCCTCAGAACTCACTCAGTAGCAAAATATATATTTTTTTTAAATAATAATAATAAATAAGCCGATCAACACGAAATTGGGTCGATATGTCTATTATAAAAGGAATACCTGGAACTGAACCGGAAGTTGGCCATTTTGGTTTGGAGCTGCGATTTACAGCGAATTCCAGGAATTGGAAAGAAAGTTAGGGGGGAAATATCATCCCCATTCACCAGTTTCACCGATCGACAGGAAATTGGGTGGACATGTTTTTATCAAAACAGGACACGAAAAAGTCTCAACGACCCATGCCTGCGTTTGAGCCAGGCATTTTGGTTTGGAGCTGCCATTTTGGGCGAATTTGAGGCTTTGTGCTTTGTTCAAAAGTTCACTGATGAAACTGGGAGGACTTGTCTATCATGATGGGATGCACGAATAAATCTCATGGACCCATGCCTAAACTTGAACAGGAATTTGGCCATTTAGAGCAAATTTCAGGACTTGTGCTTTGTTTGAAAGTTAGAAGAAATTAGGCAAAAAAAAAACAAAAACAAAAATCACACCCCGTCACCAGTTCCACCAAACAACACAGAATTGGGTCGATGTGTATCATGACAGGACACATGAAAAGGTCTGAAGGACCCATGCCTGAAACTGAACAGTGAGTCGGCCATTTCTGTTTGGAACTGCTATTTTGAGAAAATTCTAGGGTTTGTATTACTACATGGGAATTTGCCCAAATGAGCCCGATCGGAAGCAGGTATAGTAGACAGATGGGTGACACTGTATTCCCAAGATTTTTTCCTACACAAGCGAAGCTAGGATTTGCAGTGAAATGTATTATTATTGCCATTAATAATACCATTAGTAGTAGTAATAATATTGTTCCTGTTGTAATTATTATGTAGCACATGTAACAAACATATTTTTATGCTAATATTTCAAGACTTTTTGTAACATTTTATAATCCTGAAAAAACAGTTAAAATCCATCACTATGCCATCCAAGCTTCTGGTGACTTTGCCACTTAATATATATATATATATATATATATATATATATATACACACACACACACACACACACACACACACACACACACACACATATATATATATATATATATATATATATATATATATATATATATATATAAAACAATATGGTGAGTAGGAGTTGAATAAGCTTACGCATTGGTGAAAGACAAGCGAGCTGGAAAGAGGTGACAGCTGCACGGAAAAGGGCGGGATGGCATAACCAATGGTAGAACGCGTGAGTGGTGGGTTACGGTGTGGTGGGGGTGCTAGTGGGGGGTGTTCACGCTGATCAGCACGTTAATGGCCTAGCGGCGGTCTTCGCTGACACGTTCCCTCGCACAACATTCCCAACACAGCGAGGGTCCCATGCAGCTGTTACTGTGTGTTTTTCTCCAGCAGCTGTCCTTTCAAATTAACTGTCCATCTATGCCATGCAGGACACAAGTACTGGGACACACCGAGAATCATCAATAAAAGAATCAGTCAGAGGCTATTTGGGTTTGTAACAGCATTGTCAGGCTCATTTTGGACATTTCCAGGTGTCTTTCAAAGACGGACTAATCCCAGAGATTTTGTCTGATTGCTACCATAGCCTGTATAACCTACTTGATAAACAACAATGCCAGCTTGCTAAAGATTTTTGTTTTGGTTAGAGAGCATGGGCGCAGCATGGCAGCAAAGTGTGATGACTCGTCATTGGTTAAGTGGCACAAACCAGAGGTTTTGGAAAATTCACCCCCTGAAGCCAATTTCACTCAGCAACACGAAATTTCTCAAGGATGTCTATCACAAGTAGACCCACAAAAAAAAGTCTCCAAATGTAATTCCTGAAAAGACACAGAAGGTCTGCCATTTTGGTTTGAAACTGACATTTTAGGCTAATTTCTAGTTATCCTCGCCCCAATTAATATTTTAAAAATTCAGCATGAAGTTTGGTAGGCCTGCAAAGTCATGCCTACAAAGACACAGGAAGTCCGACATTTGCATTGAAGCAGACATTTTATGCTAATTTCTAGGGATCCTTGCCACATGGAATGTTCAGAAAATTCTTCCAGTGAAGCCAGTTTCACTTATCAACATGAGATTTTTTAGGCATATCTGTGGTGAGTACACCCACAAAACACCCTTTGTGTGTCTGAAAAGACACACAAAGTCTGCCATTTCAGTTTGAAGTGGACAATTGATCCACATTTGTAGGGATCCTTGCCCCCTGGAATGTTTGGAAAGTGCTGTACCTGAAGCCAGTGTCACTTGGCAACATAAAATTTTGTTGCCATGTTTATGGTGAGTAGATCCACAAAAAAAGTCTTGAGAAGATATGTCTGAAAGGTTAGCAGCCATTTTAGGACAATTTTGGCCATTTCCAGGGGTCCTGAAAAGAAGAACTTGTTCGAGAGATTTTGCCCGATTGCTACCAAATCTAAAGCATGTCTACTAGACAGATACACAACACTAAACATTTGAGTTTTGGTCATTGCGCGTGGGCACAGCATGGGGTCAAAACGCTATGATTTGTCGTGCAACACTACCCAAACTTGCAACGCCTTTAACAACAGTGAATGACTTCTGCTTCCTGACTTAAATGCGTTAAAACGCTGAAAGAAAGGCAGCAGGTGCGAACGCCAACAAACAGCTGCTTTTTGCATGCTACACGCCAAACATGGCGTGAGTGGCGCAACACCGGAGCCTCACTGAACAGACATCAAGCTGAGGGCTGTCATCCCCAAAAAACGTGTGCACGGGTGATTTTTTTTCCTATGAAACATTTCCAACTAAAGTTGGAAAATGAAGATCCTGGATTGAAAAGGTTCCAATCAAATATGTTCAGCACTGCAGAACCTGGTCTAAAATGTTGCTAGACCTTTCAAAAGTACCCCCCAGCCCGCATTTCTTTGCCCAGATATATTACCCAATAACTAAATTAGAAAAAAATGGGTTCCAAAACACATTGGGTCCACCAAAAGTTTGCAGTTCCTGTGAAGCTCCTGTCCAAATACGGTGTTGTCAAAACAACCAACCACACAGGTTCCTAGACCTCTCAAAGTGGTACTCTCCAAGCAATGCCTTCCTTCAGCCCTGATACTTTAACCCAGAACTAAATTGAGATCATAGTTCCCATGGTCCAAACACACAATAGGTCTCCAAAAGTTTCGGAGGTTGAAATATGTGGTTATGCTAGTTCTTGGTGCTTGTAGTTCCTGGAACTAAAAGGTTCAGATCAGATATGTTGAGCACTGCAGACCCAGAAGGTTCCTCGACCTCTCAAAAGTATGCCACTGCAAGCAGGTTCTTCTTTTATCCCTGCTAACTTACCCCGTCAATAAATTGAGACAATACTTCCCATAGTCCAAACTCAGAATGGATCCTCCAAAAGATCCATCGGTTAGGTTATGCTACTACCACTGCTTTTCTAAATACTAAACTAACTAACTAACTAAATACTAAGGTTCCAGCCAGATATGTTCAGCACTGCAGACCCCACCCGAAAAGATCCTGGATCTCTGGAAAGTACTGCGTCAGTCCCAGGCCCCCCTTACCTGGATGAGGCGTCCATCGGCGGTGCCAAGGAAAGCAACAGCGTGCCCATGGACAGGTAGCACCTTGATGGAGGTTACCAGGGTTCCGGTGAGATCCTTGTGCCAGTACTCCAGACGCTGCACAAACTGGGTCACCTGCAGGCGGTACTTGCCCTCCTTGCCCTCATGGATGCCCTCGTGCGGGTCGCACTCGTCTGACGAGCTCTGCAGGGAGACGACAGGCATCAGACACTCAAAACGTCTTCGGTTTTAAAATGCTTCATTGTCATATAAGGGTAAAAAAGGAGTTAAGCACTGTCGATAGTAATCATTAAAAAAAACAAAGTTCCATCCATCCAGCCATCCATTTTCTACCACATTTTCTACCAAATTATATTACATTAATATTTTGTAAATATCTTCAAAAAACAAAATTCACAAAATTTGCTCAGATAATGAATAATTTGGGGGCTTACTTTATAGACAAACATGACATGATAACATGACTGTAACAATATCATTTTAAGACAGTATAATAGATTTTCAGATGCTGCCCTGCTACACCATGGTTCATCGTTATACTGTATCATGTTTTTTGAATCAATCTTGTCTTATGGGATTTACAGTACAGATGTGGGAAAGGAGAACCACCTTCTCCAGTGCACTTTTCAGCCATTTATTGAAAGCAAACACATAAATACAATGAGCCCACTCATGGAGGAGCTGTCGTCGGCCATTGCTCACGCCCAAACACTCATGCAGGCCGCTAACGTCACATGACAATATGTACAGTATTTCCTGTACGTTTTATGCTTACAATTTGTTTTAGTTTTTTTGCGCTGAAATACATTTACAATGTGTTTAAAAAGTATTTTCCATCCATCCATTTTCCGTCCCACTTATCCTCACTAGGGTCACGGACGTGCTGGAGCCTATCCCAGCTATCTTCAGGTGAGAGGTGGGGTACACCCTGAACTGCTCGCCAGCCAATCGCAGGGCACATATAAACAAACAACCCTTTGCACTCACATTCACACCTACGGGCAACTTAGAGTCTTCAATCAACCTACCACGCATGTTTTGGGGATGTGGGAGGAAACTGCAGGCACGGGGAGAACATGCAAACTCCACACAGGCGGGGCCGGGATTTGAACCCCAATTGTGAGGTAGACGTGGTAACCAGTCGGCCACCATGCCGCCCTAAAAAGTGTTTTAAGAAGTTTAAATGTATATAAAGTGTGTGGAAGTGGTAATTAAATATATATATTTCTTACCTATGGACTACCATGCAGATTCTCACCTATTGCAATTAAGTCTGGAACATATCCCTTGTGATAAACACGGGTTCTATGTAATGCTGAAAATTCAGTTCAAATCCCTTACTTTGACATCCATGCTGCAGTTTGGTTCTACAAACATTCTTTACTGTCCCACAAGTTTAAAAAAAAGTAAAGCACTTTTAATTTTTCTGAGGCTCAGGTGTTGTGTTTTTGTCATTGCGGGTCTCTGTTGGTCTTTGACATTAAAGCCCGGCGTATCTTCTTACACAGGCCGGGCCGCGAGCGTAAAAAGTGAAATGCAATCGTGTCGCCATCGTAGTTGGGACAATAGCGACGAGTTAAGTCCGGAGTGTACGGTGACGGGACCGCGGGAAAGGCACTCTGAAAGAAAAGTGGTCGAAAACAGGGATAACTGTGGCCCGGCGCCATCAATCTGTCACATGACAAACCTGAGAGAAACGTGAGACGTACAGGTGCAGTTGCAAACACTATGATAAGTCAAGATTTACAACTAGCTTATGTATATTAAACATTAAAAGACCAATGAGCCAAAAAAATAGAAGTGACCAGAGATCACACACAGAAAGCTCTGAATCATGGCAAAGAGGATGTGTGTGAGATAACCATAGAACAGAAACCTATGGAAAAACATGCCCTCTCCGTTGTTGTGCAGTTCAAAGTGCTATGACACAGCACACACAATGATGAACTCTGACCTTTAGCCTTTGAGACAATTCCAAGTTCATAGGTGAGAATTAACAATGGTTGGCATGACTCCGGAATTAAAATAAATGAAAAAAATTAATCCAGTTTCAACTATATTTGCAACTATATTTGGTGGATGTGCCTAGCAGCAGTTGACCCACGAAAAAGTCTCAAGAAGCATTGCCTGAAAAATACATAGGATGTCAGTCATCTTGGTTTGAGGCAGCCATTACAGGCCCATTTTCATCATTTTCAGGGGTCCTTCAAAGATAAACTTGTCAGTTTTCTTCCCAAATTTGAGGCAAGATAAATTAAATGGATGACACTAAATTGTGAAACACTTGACTAATTGTCAGCGGGTGAGGGTGGAGGAGCATGGTGCGAAGTTTGATGACTCCCTATCTTCAGAATGTTTGGGAAATTCAGTCCCCAAAACTAGTTTCACTGAGCAACACGAAATTTGGTAGGCATGTCTATCATGAGTGGACCCACAAAAACGTCTCAAAAAGCAGTGGCCGAAAAGACAAAAGAAGTCTGCCATTTTGGTTGAAAAAGGACGGTTTAATAGGAATTTCCAGGGATCCTTCAAAGACAAACTTGTCAGCTGGGTAGTATCTGTTGGAATTGTAAAACAATTCAGGTTCCGAAGCTCGTATCACTGAACAAAATAAAATGCGGTAATCATGTCGATCATGAGTAGACCCACAAAAAAGTCGCAAGAAGACTATACGATACCTGAAAAGACACAAAGTCTGACAGTTTGGTTTGATGCAAACATTTCAGGGATCATTTCCAGAGATCCATGCCCCCGGGATTTTTAAGTTCTTTTTTGGGGTGGGGGGGGCAGATTCAGCCTCCAAAGTCAATTTCACTTAGCAACATGGAATTTGATGGACATGTCTATCATGAGTAGGCCCACTAAGATCCTCCAGGACCCAAGCCTGAAATTAAACAAGAAATCTGCCAATTTGGTTGGAAGCAGCAATTTTTAGCTCAAACTTAAATATGTCAGAGAGTCATGTGTCTGTGCTGTAGGTTGCCCACCCTGCCTTAGATCAAGGCTTCTCCCAGTACCTGTAAGCCCCCCTTCCCATTCGTGCGTCCGTGCAGAGGTCATGATGCAGTGAAGCTAAGAAAACAAGCAAAGCTGCGGCGCGGTCAAGCGCCCAGGTCAAGGACCTTAAGAGCCCCCCTTGTGGATCATTAATGATTAATGAAAGCCGAGGCCGGCCACTGAAGGCCATGACTAAACACAAAGAGAGCAGGAGGTGGGTGCATAAAGGGGGTGCGGAGGGGGTTTTCTACATCAAACTCCGGTTCTGCTCACTGCGTTCGTTCGACGCTCCAGCAGGCGCAGACACAACAAGCAGCTAGCGGACCGGCAACGCTCTCTCCAAAAAGGTAGCGCTCGATGGGTAAAAAAGCTCCATGGCCGTTTCCCATGATGCATCACAGTACAGCTCTCCATTACGAGCGCAGCCTGATGAAAGACGAGCTAAGGGGGGCTTAGCGCGAGCCAGGAGGACTCACACAACCTCCCCCTACATATGAAAGCAGATAGCTCCCAGCGTGATATTATATCACACGGGATGGTTGTAAAAAAATAAGACCCCTTACTCACTTTTAAGGTCATGACAATACTATTGATTTTCTCACACAAGATGGCCGTAACAGCGGCAGTCAAGGATCCATTTCAGTGCTGAACTGGCATCCCACCTTTAACGTACGTCTTGCCCTGTAGTCACGTACTGTTTCTAATGATAAACTGATAACATGCTAACAGGCGGGATGCTAACATAGAACAAGAGAACAACCTGAGCACCTGAGTGCTCTGATGTTTTTTTTCAATCAGAAGTTACTCACGATTTTTTTTCACTGAGTACTTTCTTACTCTAACTTAAATATTATTAAATATTTAGAGGACTACTTTTTACTTTTACTTGAGTCATATTATGCTAAGTAACAGTACTCTTACTTGAGTACAATATTTGGCTACTCAACCCACCTCTGACTATACATGCAGCAAGACAGCAAGCTAAGTAAGAAAAACATTAAGGTAGAGCAATAACTGTACCCCGCCTCCCGCCCGAAGATAGCTGGGGTAGGCTCCTGCAGCCCGCGACCCTAGTGAGGATAAGCGGTAAGGAAAATGGTACTTTATACCTTATAATGTAGTCAGATATTATTCTAAATGAGAATTTCCCAAATGCTGAAATGCTTACAATAGGTATGCTGACGTCGTTAAACCTAAATATAGTCATTGCCGGTGGACCCCCTGGAATGGGTGACCTTTGACCTAGGGATCAGTGAACTAGAGAGGTTGCTAGCTTGAGGGTGTGTGTGAAAGTGAAATGTGCTCGTGTCTTTGTGTGTGTGTGCGCACGTGTGTCCGTGCGTGTCCACCTGCACTCCCTCAACACACGTCCATGTGCAACTAGACTCTCACCGTTGTACATGTGCATTTGTCACAGCGTGTGTGCTGCCATTGTCATCGTGCTAGGGTCAGTCAAGAAAAGCCGACAACAAGGCAACGGCCCTCTGCCCCCTGGCGCCGACGCACCGCCCAGCGAACGGCTTGGAGACACGTGCAATGTGGTCTTCTTAAGATGGCAACAACGTTATGTTGCTTTTTTTGAAGGATTTGGAGTGCGCTAGTTTGTGTACACTACAGTTGCTTGTTGCCAGGCAGAATTCAGCAAGCGCCAGGATTTTTGCCCCATTAATTCGTCAATTAGTGTTAGGTCTGTTAGGTTGTCCGTTAGCTAGTTAGTCAGTCAGTTAGCTGATGTGTCATTTAGATTAGTAAGTCAGATAGCAGATGTGTTATTGAGGCTAATTACTCATCGAGGTTGTTAGTTAGCTAGTTTGTCTTTTGGTTTGTCAAATTATCTGATTACTTAGTTGATTGGTCATTCAGTTAGCTTGTTAGTTAGTTAGCAGATTTGTTATTGGGGTAGTTAGCTAGTTAATGAGATACTGTAGTTAGGTATGTCGGTAGCCTTTTTGCTTGTCTGTTAGCTAGTAAAATTCGGTATTCAGTTAGTTAACTATTCATTAGCAGAATTGCAATGTAACTTAAACTTTATTGAAGGGTAACCTTTTTATTAGTTGGTTACCTATTCAGCTACTTTGTTAGCAAACTAGTTCTCTAGTTTGTGAGTTAACTAGCTAGTTGATTAGTCAATTAGTTTGTCAGTCTATTAATCGAATGGGTAGTGAGATACTTTGCTAATTAAGTAAATAGTTTGCTGCTTAGCTAGTCAGTTAGTTATCAGGATTACACCATAAAAGATTTCCATTAACTTGTGTGGAAATCCATACAATGAACAGAAAAGTATTTTTTGCCATTTTAGTTTCAATGGAAAAATTCAGCGGCACCCTACAATGAAAACGGTATGGTCATGTCCTGTCTAGACCAATTTTGTGTGTGTGTGTTTGTTTGTTTTAATATCACTTTTGTTAGAGGAATTCATCCATTTGTATCATTACGGCTAAGTGCCCCCTGCATCGAAATGAAATATGGTACAGTCCAGTCATCTCACGGCAATTTCTGACAACCAGGAAATGGACTGCTGACAAACGCAAATAGGGCGCACCATCATTTTTTATTCACAGTGTATGTGTCGCTCTACCGAATGAAGTGGCGGGTAAAGAATATTGTAGCTGACTCTGGAGTATTCCGGAACTTTTCCATGCTCATACTTTCCAATGACGTGGAAGCAAATGAGGGATGTCAGCAGGTCACTGACACTGACATAAAAAATTGTCCTGCTTGGGAGCGCCGGAATCTTAGGTCTGATCCATCAAACACTCCTCAGCCAAGTGCACTCCTTTCATTCACTTGTTCATTCATTAATCAGAGAAGCATGAGATCGCCATTAGAAACAACTAGAAAACTACTCTCCCTTCCAAAAATGAACCTCAACTGACCCGGGTCTAAACCCAGTAGTCCTATCATACATCATAATTTTGAAAAAACAAGTCAGAACTACAACAAAGAACCAGCTGTCGGAACCAGAAGCAAGAGACAGATGTGAGAACCACAAGCAAGAACCAGGAGTTAGACCCGGTATCCAGAGCTAACATCCAGATCTAGAAGTTAAAATGCATTAAGCAGGGGTATGCAAAGGAGGGGCGGACGGTGCGGTGGCCCCGGTCATCTACCCGGAGGGGGCCTTTCAAACGGGGTTGGGCGGGCATCGATCTCAGGTGATTGAAATGGTCCCCATAAACAAATTGACGCTTCTCTGAAATAGGCGGCACTCCCATTACGACGCTATCGTTCAGATCGACAATAGTTTACTGTTGAGCCTGTTTGATCTCTGTTACGAACCAAAATAGCAGCACCGACAGAAGCATGTGCAAACAATCTCTCAGGTTCATTGAATTGCCGACTTGAACAAATCAACGCTTCCCTCAAATTGAGTCCCTCATGACTCTATAGTTCAGATGGACATGGAGGAGTTAAGAGCCTGTTTAAACTCTGACGCTAACAAAAACAGCAGCAAAGAGCACATACATATTGAAGTGTGTTTACATGGTCTTTCTTATGCAAACAGATCTCACAGCAGCTGTATGCGTTTTTTCCACAGCCTTGTACATTTGCATGGGGTTCGTTGGAACTCATGTTTATGCAAATGACGAGGCGGTCTCGACAAAATGCAAACCGTAAAAAATGTTTTCTTTTGTGCACTAAATTCTAGTAGTACAATCTCTGAAAATGACAGAAATAAGTAAAATTGAATTAAATATTTAATTCATCTTTTAGAAAATTGCCAAATCAACAGTTTTTCTTCCCTATAGGAAAGAGCAAAATCAATATTTTTTTCTTTTTAGGATAGCACAATTTAAATAGTTTGATTTCTTTTTAGGAAAATGCAACTTGAATAGATTGTTTTGTTTTTAGGAAAGTGACACATCAATAGTTTGTCTTCTTTTTAGTAAAGTACAACTTGAATACTGCAGATTGTTTTTAGGAAAGTGCAACAAGGAGTAAATATGTTTTCAATTTAGAAAACTGCAACATCAACAGTTTGTCTTCTTTGGAGGAAAACGGCGTTCCCGTCAAGCAGGAAGCTTCCTTCTTTGACATCACATAGGATGAGGAGGAATAAAGAAGGAGAGGAGATGAAACCCAAGGATAGACAAAATAGCTCCTCTTGTTTGGGATGCATTGTGTGAGTGTGCGCCTCCATGACTTGAGCGTGCGCAAACACATGCACACACACGCACACACATAGGGGTGCTGGCATTGTGCTGGGATTACGTTGGAATGAGATGTCTGCAGCAGATGTTTGCCGCACTGTCAAAACACGCACCCATGTGACCTCGGACCCTGAGATAACTCAAGTGTATTGGATCAGATAGCATTCAAAACCAATAGGATTCTCAGTGTGACAGAGCAACCCCTGAGAGTTTAGAGAAGTATTGTGATTGGTCGAGAGGCGACAAAGACCTGCACAATTTTCACTTAACAGTTAGTGAAAGTGCTTTAAAGACTTTAGAAGACATGAACTATCCTCCAGTTTATTGTCCTAATTGCAGCTTCGTCTTCAAGGCAAAATGTCTTTTTCCCACGTATGTGTACGTGCGTACGTCCCTGCAAAGCTTTCAATTAGTAGTTGAAGTAGAAGCTCGCTGGCCACAGGCCTGCACGCCGAACTGGACTCTGTGATTAGAAACTTTTTCAAAGGGCAGGAAACGACTGAAATCCCATGTCAGCGAGACGAGGTTGATTTTGGAGTTTTGGTCACGATGGGAGGATGACACTTGTCCTGAGTTTGCTTTAACCGTTGTGCATTTACCACCTAAACCTGATTCCCGCCCCCCCACCCTTAAACCTGACTTCTACCTTAACCTCCAACGCTAATTTCTAAGCCTAACTCTTAACCCAAACGTCTAACCCAAGGCCCGTGCGATGTAAACAAAAGCGACTGAACTTGACAATTGCAAAAAAGTACAGTTGACCACTCACACCCGCCGCACACCAGGCGATTAGCCCTCGCAAATAAACAGACTTGCTGCAATGGAAAAACTGCACCCCCTGGTGTTCTTATTGAGAAACAGCGTTTGGAGGGACCATATATTGTACTTTATTATTTTGTATTAAACCACAAACAACATGATGCGATTGTCAGGGAAGAAACATTACCCTGGCCAATGTTGCTATATTAAAATGATACAGAGAGGAAATTGGTGAGAAATAAAGGATATAGTTTGGATATTTGAGAGGCTCCTGGCAATGATCGCTCAATTCATTGACTGCACTCCTGCATTTGAGCAACAGACAATCTGTAATCTTAACCCCAATTTTTAACTCTAACTCCCCAAAACTAATCCTAATCCCTACCCTACAACTTTTTGTTTGTTTTGTTTTTTTTTTTTGCATGTGGTCGTGCGTCTGGCTGCTGCTCATTTCCCAGCGAGGCCGACAGCTTGCAGCTTGACAACTCAACACGTTATCAGGGGAACAAAGATAGCAGGTTTGTCCGTTTGTTCTTCGTTGGTCTTTCCAGCGACAACAGAAAGAAAGCGAGCACCCAGGATTGATCATTAACCAAACGGAGCCACACTGTCAACTCATGTGGAAATGCCTGGTGATACAAGAAAAAAACAGACAAAAGCACAGAGGAAGTGTCGAAATTCATCTATTGAACGACGACATCATCAGCTAACCGTTAGCCAACAACAGATCCTAGCGACTATAAGATCAGAGAAATCTGATTGGATGCTGATGTTCTTTGATCTTCCGGTGATGCTAGTTTTTTTTGCAGCTAACACTTTCAGCACTCACACAGTTAATCATTTTGTTTACCGTATGGTGTAATCTCACATTTACAGTAGCTGGTATTTTCCACCGTGCTAATGTAGTACGACCGGAGATGGATGGTTGGATGCAGAGATGCGATAAGTGGAACAAAGCAGGACAGGACAGGACAAGACGGGATAAGAACAGTCATTCTTTTGTGCCTGCCGAGGAACCGCCCGCACCGATGCCCCGTCTTGAACGTTGGCACGGCACGCCGGAGCATGCTTGGATCTTAGACAGAAAAAAATGTGAGGCCTTAGCAATAACCCCCCCCCACCCCCCCTTTTACACCGCACACACACCCCAAAAAGCAAAATATTTAAATATTTATAGCGGTTTAAGACGTGAACCTGCAGATTGAAATAAAACACCACATCAGTGTTTCACTATCAAGTTAACGCACAATCAGCGGGTGCGTGCACTGCCGTTTCGGAATCTCTGATTTAATGGAACTATTTGCCATGAAAGCAGTGCTACATCTGATTTGTTTTCCTGTGCTCCAGGATAAGGTTGATAGAGTTGGCACGCCATCTTTATTCGCGCACATATCAAGAAAAAGTCTAAACCATAAAGGCATCGTGTTTAGTCATGCAGGCCTGAAAATTAACCTAGAACACCATATAACATTTGATTATATTGTTAACAAAAAGTGATCCAAGGGTGTGCAGTTGTGGAAATCAGCGGTGTGCCCAGGGTTGTACCTGTGCACCCTCTAAAAAAATGTTATGGATAATAAAGGTGTTATGTGTAGTCTGCAAGATCAACTGAAACACCACAACAAATTTTCACAACTGCTAAAATGCTACAGACAGGTGGTCATGGAACTCAGTGATGCTCCGAGGGGTGTACGTACCACTGCACCCCCAAACACCCCCTGAAAATTTTTACAGTTAATAAAGACATCATGTTTAATCTGAAAAATCAAGTAAAACACCACATCAAATTGTCATGATTGCTAAAAGGTTACGTCGTGGAAATCAGCGGTGTGCCTCGGGGTACACGTACCACCGCATGGGCCTCCCCAGGTGTGAGTGTGTGACTATAACACGCTTAGCTTAGCTCATGAATGAGATAGTGTCTCGGCACGTAACACAGCTGCTTTCCAGGCTCGCAAACAGATTTCAATAACAGCACGGCTGGGGGTGCAAGGACAAGCACAGGCACGGGCACGCAACCGCCGTGACGTCTACACACTCCTCTGAATCATCGGCGCACTGGATACTCCATTGGGTACACCAGCCGATGAGATCCAATGCAAAAATAATGTCTTCAAAGATGTGAGCAAATCGACGGATTCACTTTTTTGCTTCTTTTTTTTGGCTTTTTTTTTTTTTATATTAGTGGTTGTCAAAGTCAAACTTAGACTATTCCGTTGTTTTTAGGTTTCACTATTAAATTATTTTTTTTACTTTTCCACAAGAATGTAAAAAAAATAAAAATAAAATAAATCACTATAATTTTACCCTAATTCCAATGAAGTCGGGATGTCATGTAAAATATAAATAAATACATAATACAATGATTTACAAAACATTTTCAAGCTATATTCAATTGAATACACTACAAAGACAAAATATTTCATGTTCAAACCAATGAACTTGTTTTTGTGCAAATATTCACTCATTTTGAATTTGATTGCAACATGCCTGCAACATGTTCCAATAAAGGTGGGGCAGTGGCATCAAAAGATTAGGAAAGATTAGAAATGCTAAAAAAACAACAACAACAACAACACTTATTTTGAACATTCCACAGGTTCATGGTTGGGTATGAAAGGAGCATCCCTGCAAGGCTAAATTGTTGCATATAAAATCCTCAGCCTCAGTGTACACAAGGTTTGTAGCACCTTTACAAAATAATGACAGTTTCAAATATTTTCATTTTTTTATATTTTGGGTCACTTTTGGAAAAGACATAAAATTAGTACACAAGGTATTTTTATTGCAGTCAAATGCCAAAACAGGTGAAGTTTGACCTCAGCAGTACGTATGTAAGGGTTAAGACGGACATCCTTGATATGGAAAAAATACTCATACAGCTTTCTATAAATGTGCCTTTAAAAACGGGTGTGGCTCAACGTTCCCAAAAGTCCAGTGGGGAAAAAAAGGATCCACGTCCACATGCGAGGTCAAAGTGACGATCAGATTAGCATGGATTGGAAGCAAAACCAGAAAATGCTGATTACTTTTAAATTCAATCTGTCGACTGATTGATTACACGGCGCCCTCGTACCAGTCCCACTTTTTGAGCGACGGCCATTTTAATTTGCCCGCCCCTGCTTTTCATGACAAAATAGCCAACACATTGATTTCACGCTGGCTACAATCATTTCTCATTACGAGGAAGAAGTAAGCACGGCTGTGATGTATTGGACCAGCGTGTTTCCTAATTAGATGATATGCACATAAGGAATATGAATACACATTTGCAGGCTTCACATTTGGCACCACACACGCACTTAGTAGCTTGTCCTTAAAAAAACAAACACAGCATCCTTAAAAGGGAGGGTTTTTTTCCCACAGAGGAACTCATGCAAATAAAATCTTAGTTAAGCAACATTTTTATTCATTATTACTTTATTCACTTTTTGGCCATTTTTCATCATCTGTAGACATATGGATGAAGTTTGTATTTATTCATTGAGTTAGACTGTTTAAATATTTTTTTCCACAAAAAACTTTTATTTTAAAAATGAGCTATTTTTATGTGCTTTTTGAAATACATGCAAACTCCCACACTGCCTTCTTTCTTTATTTTAACTTTTATTTTTTTTCTTATTTTATTTTTACTTGGCTTCATTTATTTGAGCTTTTTGGCTTTTTGCTCATTTATTTTAATTTTTACCGTTTTTCTCAAATAATTTTAACGTTTTACACTTTTTAAGTATATATATATATATATATATATGTTTTTTCTTAATGTTCTTCTTTTGTTAGAAAAACATCCCTAATTTAGTTGAGCTTTTTTGTTTTGTATATTTTTCATAATTTCTTTGAATTTTTTATTCCTTTTTTCATTTAATTGAATTTCCTTTACTACTTTATGTCATTGATTTGTCCTCTTTTTTTTTTATTCAATTAAATGAAAGTTGCCCCACCGTTGCACAAACATCGAGCAATGTGTGAGTCATCATTAAAAACATCCATCATGCTCTAGAATTAGGAGGCTCACTGGCGATGACAACCGCCACTTAAAAAAGTTCAAATGTGCTCTTTCCGGCGTACTTTCAGTGCTCGCCAGATTCCTACTGAGGCTTTTTTTCTCTCCCTCCTGAAGCAGCAGCAAAAAAAAAGAAAAAAATGACCAAAAAAAGTTTCTGTGTGCTGGAGAGTTTCAGCTCCAGACAATCTTTATGAATTTATGAGCCTGCTTATCATATTTGCGACTAGCGAATACTTGCCAGATGCTTGATGGACGAGTCATAAACCAGAGGTGGCAGAAGTATTCACACTCTGTACTTAAGTAGATAATTGCATCATTAAAAAAAAAAAAAAAAAAAAAGCAGGTAATAGTAGACGTACTGATTCAACTCCTTTACTGAAGTAAAAAAAAGAGGGAGAAACTGAAATGTACTAAACTACAGAAATAAAATGAATTGTTATCGTCAATTATATACAATATCTCTTTTAATATCTTGAAAATTGTCTTTTTCATGACATTAACCAGTGATTGGACTGACAAAAAAAATAATCACAATGACTTTTGACACAATGACTAACAAAACACTGTTTTCCCATAACTTAGCTAATGTTGTGAACTGACTAACAAAAAATGCTGAATCAGTTCATGATAACGACTGAAAAAATGCACCTGACTTGGATGTGTTCTTCAGATTAGCTGGAGAATGTTTGAACACCAAAAGCTGGTGGGTTTTTAAGGCTGGCACATTCACCGCAAACCATTTGCGTTGCTGATGACTTTAAAACCATTCTCTCGAATAAGGCCACACAAGAAGTTGCAGAGTTGGACAGTCAGATATCAGGGGCAGAAATCTCCGTACGTATGTGTCCGTACTCTGCCTCTGTCCATCCATGTATTCCTCCTTTCATAGACAGGGGATATCTTGCTTCACTGAATCTCTTGTAGTCGTCGTACAATACATTTCTGTCGTCAATTGAATTGCATCGACGGTGGGAGGGGAGTGTCAATTTTAGGAGGGGCCACAGGGGGCACTGGCCCCCCTGACGCTCACCCCAGAACCGCCACTGGTTGTATCGTCAGCCATCCATTCAATTTACTTTTCAAAAGATTTAAAAAGACATTTCCCTCAACGTCGCTGCTGTATTCAGCTGTTTCCGCCTCATAAGGATCCAAGCTTTCAACTAATCAAGATCTCAAACTCGCTTGACTTTCATTAACTCTCTTGATTTTCCCTCTTTTTTATGTCATCTATAGAGATGGAAAAAGTAAAGAGCCTATTTTGACAAAGTAAGGATTACAAAGTACAATCTATTTTCAAAAGTAGCCAATAAAAGTCAAGAGTCGTCAGAAAAATAAATACTCAAGTAAAGCACAGGTGCCTGAAAAAAATCTACTTACGTACACCAACAAAGTATCTATTGTTTTTGCCACATCCAGTACTGTAACAATCTTGATAAGTCATACAGCCTCGCACTCAAAGTGAGATAAACGCTCCATAAAAAGTCAAATGGACACTCGTTAAGATGAACGAGGAGAGCGGCAGGTGTTCAGCTCAGCGAAGAGGAACATGGACGTAAAATATAACCGCTGACATCCTTGTAACGTGTTTACGCCGCCAGATAAACGACCTGCAGGAGCGCGGCGTCAAAAGAAGTACAGTAATAGTAGTCGTCATCGAGAACAACAAAAACCCCGAAAACAACTCCAACTGTGTTTTATTAAATTGTTTTGTTGGTTATTTGGTTGGCTTGTGTATGTTTCTTTGGATTAGTTTCTACCTTCATTTTCGCTTTGAATAGTCTGCAATATTGGACAGTGATGCAAAAGTGTTTTTGTTTTATAACCTTTTTTTTTTTACTTTCTAAATATTTACTTGGTATTTTTTTTTAGGTTTCAATTTCTATTTTTCATTTTGACGATCTCAATTTTTTGATTTTCAGTGGTGCAGTTCAGACAAATTATTACCACTTTGTTGTTTACATTTTTTATGTCAACTTTTTCTATTTTCTTTTCCCTTTTCATCATGTGCAAATTCTGCGATTGGCTGGCGACCGGTTCAGGGTGTACCCCGCCTCCCGCCAGAAGATGGTTGGGATAGACTCCGGCAACCCGCGACCCTGGTGAGGATAAGCGGTAAAGGAAACGGGGGGATCATCAGCAAATTTCATCTCTAATTTTGGATAATGGTGCAATACTTTTAAAAAAAAAATTTTTTTTACTTTTTTTGTTTACTTTTTTCGGTGATGCAGGTTCTAGAATTATTGTGATATATATTTTTTTTGTATTTTTTTACTTTTTTGTTATGTCCTTTTATTTTCACTTTTTATAGTCTGCGACTTTGGATAATGATGTAGGTTTCACTTTTCATCATCTGTAAATTGAGATAATGGTGCAGTACTTTTTCTTATTTTTTGTGACTTAAAATAGCTCTTACTTTTTTTCTGAACTGTTTCATGCTTTATGTCTGAAAATTTGACTTTTGTCTTCTTTTTTATTTGTATTTAGTATTTTTTTTAGATAGTGCATTACTTATTTTCTCTTGAGAATTTTCTCTCTTTAGTGGTGCAGTTCCTTGAATTATTTTCACTGGACTTTTTTCTTACTTTTTTTTACTTTTGTTGTTTCTGTGTTTTCTATAGTATTTTTATTTGTTCACTTTTGATCTAAAACGTGGATAATAGTGCTGTTTTGTACTTTTTTTTTTACTTTCCTTAAATATTTTACTTTAGTTTTTTTCTTTTTATTTTAATGGTGCAATAACTGGAAGTAATTTTTACTGCATTGTTTTTAAACATTTGGCCTCAACTTTTTGGCAATATTTTTGCTCCTTTAAAAAAAATGTTTTTTTTTTTTAGCTTTTTTGCTTCATTTTTACTTTCCATTCATTCTGTGCCTGTTCTGACACAGGAAAGCATCCTTTACAATTAAGAATGATAGAGAGTGCAGTGGACTGAAGACTTGCACAGCTCACTGGTTAACTTCACATCATTATTGATTGATTGATTGATGCGGGGGTTGCTGCTGTCAGATGAGGGGCTTCCTCAATGTAGCAAGTGGCTGTAAACGTCCAGTGTAAATAAACTTTGTCAACGGTAATGGAACGACCCCCCCCCCCGGACTCTCATGACAGGGCGTCCTCGAGGTCACATGATCTATCCTGACAGCAGCAGCGAGCTTTGGTTTCAGTCCATAATACTTTATCCTAAAATGGATGCTTTATGTGAGCAAAAAAGAAGGGATTAAAAAAAAAACTGGTAACTGCACCAAATATGGTCGATAAAGCGGACGGCGTCGCACTTTGAACTCGCGCTCACTCTTTCATCCACACAAGTCTTAAGTGGAAAAATTCCTAAATTCCATCCGTGCGATAAAGGACGAGATCCTGGAAGATAAAACGGGTACAAAAAGATTTGGTAGTCCTCTTAGGCTAAAAGGTTAAAAAAATACATTATAACTAGAATGACAAGGGACCTCATTTGCATTCATTTTGAATCACAACATTTCCATGCTCTGGCAACAACTTTGAAGCTTCTAAAGACGTTTTGCATGAAAACAGGCACGGTTTTATAATTGTCATATCATTCAAAACCTTAACTGTAAACACTACATGGACTACAGTATTGAGACAAAGCTCTTACTTAATCTATCGAACGATCAGATCTAAATCTTAATTGTTCATTTTATCATTTGTATGCTGCTTCTGACTTTGTGGGAACATTTTTGGGGAAATTTTTATTTCCCATTCCAATCAGAGAACATCAGTGAACTTTTATTATTTGTTTATGCTGTTTTCATTCTTGTGGAAGCATATGTGGTTAAAGCTGTTAAAGGGGAATGAAAGACATATTTCGTGTGAAAAAGTTCAAAATGTTCAGTGTTTAAAAATATGTGATTTTTTTGTAATTAGATGTTTTCCTTCAATATTTTTAAAGTTTGAAAAGGTCTGAATTACAAAAAGAAATTCTGATGGTAATTTTCCAAATTTCAGATTACTCATATAAAATTAAATTTGTATGTAAATTTAAAAAATTTCAAATACAAAAATATAATAATAATAATAATAATCAATCCTAGAGCCTATCCCAGCTATCTTCAAGCGAGAGGCGGGGTACACCCTGAACCGGTCGCCAGCCCATTGTAGATTATTATTATTATTATTATTGACTGGCGACCGGTTCAAGGTTTACCCGAAGGGATAGGTTCTAGCACACCCGCGACCCTAGTGAGGCGAAGATGGATGGGTAATAATAATAATAATAATAATAATAATAATAATAATTACAAAAAATAATTTGATGAGAAATTTAAAATATGTATTAGCTAAAAAATCTTATTACAAAACTTAATGTGATCAAAATTCTAATTCTAAAAATACATTTTTGGAAAAAAAATCTAATTACAAAATAAATTCAAGGAAAAGTTTCAATATGTAATTTCATTTAAAAATTCTAACTTCAAAAATAAATTTGGATGAATATTTCAAATGAAAAAATTTAATTCCGAAAAGAAATTCAGACAGAAATTTCCCACATTTAAAATTCAAAATTAATAATAAAAAAAAAAACAACTCTGCATAAATAAAATGCACCTTTAAGGTTGCACAAAATTTCTGCATTTTATCTGCCATCTTGCAGGAGGCTGTGTGAGATGCCACGAGAGCGCAGGTCAGCGAGCAAAGGATATTATTTCACGTACACCTTTTTTTTTTTTTTTTTTTTTTTTTTTACAACTTTTGATTTTTTTTTTTACCATATTAGTGATCCTAACCTGCTGTCAAAGTCAAGCTTGGCTGCTTTATCGTTTTTACCACTTACAAATAAAAGAACAGTGGCTAACTTTTCTTTTCTGCATTTGTGCATTTGGTAGAAAAAAATGTGATGGAAATAACCGTTGCATTGTGTTATCAATATTAAGATGGATTTTTATTTTTTTTTTACTATTAACAGTGGTTAACTTAATTTTACCTTGTGCGACACTTTCTCGTCGATAATGGATCGTGTTAGTTCGATGGTTAGTTTACGTTGCTTCAAATGAATGTTTTTCGCTGAGAAGACGCAAATGCAAACCCACAAGTGTTTAAAAACGTCCTTGATCCAGCAGCTTGCATGTCGGTCACTCACTCACCATGTTGTAGCAGGCCCTGCCATCAGAGCCGGTGAAATGGTACGGGTCCACTGTGTTGCACTTCTGCATGTACATCTGGAACATGTTGTTGAGGTGCTTGATGCTCATGACACACACGGCCGAGTTGGCGGTGGGCTCGCTGGAGTCGGGTTTGCCGCGCGCGAAGGCAGCGAAGAGCACGTCGTCACCCTCCTCCACCTTAAAAAAAAAGAATAATAATAATTAAAACTTTAATTACAAAAAGAAATTTGGTGAAACATTTTCAATATTCCATTTAATTTGAAAAAATCTAATGACAAAAAGAATTTCCAACAACCATTTCAACAGCAACAGAAAAATTCAAAAAATTTTTTACAAAAAATAATTTTTCGACAAGAAATTTCTAAATAAAAAAAATATAAAAGAAACTAGGACGAACATTTTCAATATTTATTTAAATTTGAAAATATCAAATTAAGAAAAGAAATTTGGCCATACATTTTCTTTACCACTCATCCTCACTAGGGTCGCGGGTTGCTGGAGCCTATCCCAGCCATCTTCGGGCGGGAGGCGGGATACACCCTAAACTGGTCGCCAGCCAATTGCAGGGCACATAGAAACAAACAACCGTTCACACTCACATTACCACCTATGGGCAATTTAGAGTCTCCAATCAACCTACCACGCATGTTTTTGGGATGTGGGAGGAAACCGGAGTGCCCGGAAAAAACCCACCCAGGCACGGGAAGAACATGCAAACTCCACACAGGAGGGACCGGGATTTGAACCCCTGTCCCTAGAACTGCGAGGCAGATGTGCTAACCAGTCGTTCACCATGCCGGCCATTTTCAACATTTAATTGAAAAAAATCTAATTGCAAAAAAATACTAATTCTCACAAAAATGTTCAATATTTCAAATTAAAAAAAACATTACATAAAAGTATTCAGATGGAAATGTTTAATCTAATTTAAAAATGTTGATTACTAAAAAAAATTGTAAGGCAAATGCAAACAAAATCTAATCTAAAAAAAGACATTCGGATGCAAATTTTCAATGTTTAATTTTGTTTTATAAGATCAAGATACAAAAATAAATTCTGTTGATAATGTCCAAAATTTCAAATAAAATAGGGTCAAATTCCCAGAAATATAATTTGGACATACATTTCCCCAAATTAAAAATAAATCTCATTTAACATAGATATTAGGATAGACATTATCAAAAATTAATTTAATTTTATAAAATCAGCATACAAAAAATAAATTCAGATGAAAATTTCCAAATTTTTGAGTAGAATAAGATCAAATTATAAAAACAAATAAAGCAGAAATTTCAAGTAGAAATCTCATAATAAAAAGAAATGTGGACAACAATTTTCAATATTTAATTTAATTTAAAAAATCTACCTTGAAAAATTATTTCTGAGGAAAATTTCCCAAATTTCAAATAAAATCAAATAAAATTACAGAAAAATAAATTTGGAGAGAAATTTCCAAAATTTTAACAAGAAAAAATTTCATTATAAAAACTAATTTTGGTGGAAATGTTCAATCCGTCTATCCATTTTCTATGGCACTTATTCTCATTATGGTCAGAGTGACCTGGAGTCTATCCCATCTGACTTTGGGCAAGAGGCGGGTTACACCCTTGATTGGTCGCAGTCCAATCACAAACCACACTTCCAACAAACAACACTCACATTTACACCTGGGCAATTTACAATCTTCAATGAACATAACATTCATGTTTTTGTTTCAGTTCGCGAAAAGAGTCTTCCGTCCTATTTAATTTAATCAAGAAAAAAATCAAACCCCACAATAAAGCTACGTATGCGTACCTTCAGATGGCGCTGCAGCTCCACGTCGTCGCCCACCTTGGTCACGTGCGCCGCCTGCAGCAGGTTGAACACCTTGACATCCTCGACCGAGCGTCGCCGCCGCTTGTCGGTGCTGATGCACTCCAGCGGCAGCTCCACGTAGCGGCGGATGACCAGATCCGAGGAGCACATCCGCACGATCCGCGTGTGGAAAGACGGCGAGTGCCGGCTCACCTGCTGCACCGTCAGGAAGTACGTGAAGGGCCCGCTGTGGAAGGAGTGGACGTAATGCAGGTAGTATTTCCCGCGCAGCGACGGGATCAGATCCATGTGGGACAGGCCCGAGAAGAAGGTGAACCCGTCCTGGCTCGTCTTCATCTTCCTCAGGGAGACGGTGTGAGGTCGAGCCGCGGCGTCGGGCGGGCTTCCCGAACCGGGAATCTCAGAGTTGCCCGCGAAGAACAGGATGACGTTGCTCTCCACGCTGAGCACCCGTGAGCCCGGCGGACCGACCACCACGTCGGCGTCGGCCGGTGTCCCCCTGCCCAGCCCCACCTCAGAGGCGAAGCAGTACACGTCCTCGTCCACCGTCTTGGGGCTGACGTCGTCGTCCAACACGTGGCGGCGGCAGACGCCGTTGTCGGCCGAGCCGCAGCTGTACAAGCCTTTGTCGTACATCTTCTCCACCACCAGGGCTAAATTGTGGTTGTCCACCTCCCCGCCGGCGCCGCCCGACCCGCAGGTCTCGTTGCTGAACAGCGGCCCCGTGCGATACTCTGACAGCTTGGTAAGGTTGGGCGCCAGCGCGTAGATCCGGTTGACGGCACCCACGTAGACAATACCGTCAAGCGTCACCATGTTCTGGACCGGAAAGTCGGCGGTGAACGTTGGGAGACGGTGGTCTGACGAAAGGTTGACTTTGGACGACTCGGGCGGCTCGTCGCACTGGCCGTACGCCCCCGGCGAGCGCAGCCACCACCACAACAGCGACACGGCACGCAGCGTTTGCACGAAGCGCAGATTCATCCTGATGGAAAAACACGAGAAGTTAGACGTGTGGATCACAAAAAGCGGAACGAAAAAGGAAGTAGAAAAGATAGAAATTTGTTTTAAAAAAGGAGCACAAATTAGGAGAATGCAAAGAAATAAACAACAAAAAAGTGCAAGACAAAAAGTGAAAAACAAACATCCCACTTTTTGTTTTGAAAAACAAAACAAAAAGTGGGATGCAAAAGTGCACATAAAGTGGAACACAAAAACTGGAACATCAGAACAGTGGATCACTAAAAAAGTGGAGCACAGGTAAGAAGAACACGAAAACATGGAATACAAAAAAGTGGAGTGCAAAAGGGCACGTGAAGTGGATCACAAAAAAGCATCACAAAAAAAGGGGAATACAAAAAAGAAGAGCACACAAAAGCAGAACAAAAAGTGGAACACAAAAAGTAGAACACAAAAGTGGAAAATCAAGTGTAACACTGAAACTGTGGAACACAAGCTAGAGGAAGACAAAAAGTATAAAACAAAGAAAGTGGACCATTAAAAAAGAGGGGCACACAAAAAGCAGAACACCAAACGTGGAACATAAAAGGCAGGACACCGGGAGTGGAAAACAAAGTGAAACAAAAAGTCGAACATTAAAAAAGTGACACACTTGAAAAAGTGGAACACAAATAGTCACTGATGGTGTAGTGGTACACTCGCCTGACTTTGGTGCAGGCAGCGTGGGTTCCGTTCCCACTCAGTGACGGTGTGAATGTGAGTGCGAATGGTTGTCCGTGTCTATATGTGCCCTGCGACTGACTAGCGACCAGTTCAGGGTGTAGTCCGCCTTTCGCCCGAAGTCAGCTGGGATAGGCTCCAGCGTCCCGCGACCCTAACCAGGATAAGCGGTGTTGAAAATGGTTGGATGCATGGATTGGTGGATGGATGGAACACAAATAAGTGAAAAAGGTCACACGAAAAAAGGAAACACAAAAAAGAGGAGCACACAAAAGCAGAATAAAAATGTAACACAAAAAGTGGAACAAACTGGAAAACAAAGTGGAACATTAAAACATTGGAACACAAAAAAAGTGGAACACAAATAAGAACACAAAAAAATGGATCACAAAATAATGGACTGCAAAAGGTTACATGAAGTGGAGCAAAAAAAAAAAAAACGAAAAAGGGGAATACAAAAAAAGAGGAGCACACAAAAGTGGAAAACAAAGTGGAGAACTAAACAGTGGAACAAAATGTGTAACATTAAAACAGTGGAACCCAAGAAGAACATGAAAAAATTGAACGCAAAAGGGCACATAAAGTCGGTCTGCAAAAGGGCACATAAAGTGGAACACAAAAAAGTGAAATGAAAAAGGGGAATAAAAAAAGAGGAGCACACAAAAGCAAAACAAGAAATGGGACACAAAGGTGGAAAACCAGTGGAGCACTAAAACAGTGGAACACAAGAAAAAGGAACATAAAAAGGAGGAGCCAAAAAAATTGGAAGATGAAAAGTGTAACACAAAAAAAGTGGAACTGTAAAAAGAGGGGCACATAAAAAGCAGAACAAAAAGTGGAACACAAATTGTGGAACACCAAAAAGTGGAATGCAAAAGGGAACATAAAGTGGAACACAAAAGGCACTTTCAGTGTTCTACTGAAAGTGGAAAACAAAGTCGAACATTAAAAAAAGGGGAAGGCAAAAAGTGGAACATAAAAACAGGACAACCAAAAGTGGAATACAATAAATGGAATTCAAAATAAAGAATGCAAAAGGACAAAAAAAGTTGAACACAAAAACACAAAACGTGTATCACAAAAAGCAGAATAAGAAAAGTGGAACACAACAAGTGCTTGTGATTGCTGGATGCCGTGTCTGTGAGAAAGCGCACATGTCAGCATCTCACTTGGGTCTGTGTGAAAGGCACGGGCAGATACTGTAAATGCCGGATCTTCTGATGTGCATCAACACAAAATCGGGCAGAAGTGCCAGAGGCGGAACGTGCCTACATGGAAGGGAATTCCGCAATGCAGGGACAGGGGTGTGAAGTTTAATATGTCCCTTGTTGTGTTGAAAGCAATTGTCACTATTTAACAGCATTTTTTTTAATTCAATATGTCACACCAGACACTGATGTTATCTAATTATCTGATTGCGGGATCCCGTGTCTCTGCGTGAAAGCCCATGCAATCACGTCCCACCATCGCTGGTTTCTGCGTGAAACGCAAAGGTGGACAAATGCCGGCTTTTCTGTTAAGGCTCTGATGCAACAACTTAGAATTAAATTACTAAAACAAATTCGGACAGAAATTCCCCCCCGAGACAGAAATTTTCAATAGTTAATTTGATTTTTAAAATTATAATACAAAAAGAAATTCTGAAGAAGATTTCTCAATAAAAAAAAAATTCAATCAAATTACAAAAATGAATTTGGAAATAAAATTCCAAAATTTCAAAATAAAAAAAAGCTTAATCATTTCAAAGGAACTCATCAATATTTAATTTTATCTAAAAAAATCTAAATACAGTCCATAAAGAATTTCCGATGAAAATTTCCAAAATCCATCCATTTATCCTCGCCAAAATGTAAAATAAAATAAGATATATTTCCAAAAACAAATTGGGGCATACATTTCCCCTCAAAACAATCTGATGATAAAAAGAAATTCACACTAAAGATTTCAACATTTAATTGAATTTTGAAAAAACTAAATACTAAATGGAATTCAGACAAAAATGTCCAGAATTTCAAATGAAGTTAGATCAAATTAGAAAAAAAATTCACACAGAAATGTAAAAATAATAATAAATCTAATGCTAAACAGAGATTCAGACAGAAATTATCAGTATTCAATTTAATAATAAATATTTAGAAAAAGAATCTGATGAATATTTCCAAAATTTACACCAAATCGGGGAAGGACGTCGACCCGGTGCCTGTGTGTTGCGTTCATTCCGTGAAGCGGCGACACAGAAGTGAAAATTAACACCCGCTTCTCCTGCCCTGTTGCTTGAAAGCCATTGTTGCTGTCCGACAACTATTTTATACATGATGCCTCTGTGTGAAAGTGCACAAGTCAACATTCCACCTTTGCTGGGTTCGGTGTGAAAGGCACAATTCGGGATGCGGAAATTTTGCAGGGATGTCTGTGTGAAAGGGGCTACGAAGCCACACAAGCACTTCAAGCCTAAAAGACAATGAGGACTCTGAGAAGCATTAAGATAAACGCAATTAAAAGCAAAGAGGCGGTGGGACGTGATAAATCACCCGGCGACGCAATAACGGCAGGCGAGGGGAAAGGGTGTGTGTGTTTGGGGTGGGGGTATTTTGTTGCTTTGCCGTAGAATTTGCAAAATGCGCTTTTGCATTCTGGCTGAGCTTGATGTGGTTGTGACACATGCAGAGTGAAAGGCATCAAAACAACAGCAGCACATTATCTTTATACCAGGGACGGAGACGGACCCCGACTTTTTCTCTGTGGTTTCAATGCATGTAAAGACGAGTAAGGGACCCGTGGATGCTGCAGGGGGGGGGGGGGGGGGGCGTGGGGGGTTGGCCTCATGGCCATTATGAAAATAACAACCCCCTTTTTGATTTGATTTAAATATTTAAATGTCAATGGCACACTAAAAAGTATAGGGCCCCCAGACCATTTTAGGATTTTTGTTATGTGACTGACTGAATACGAAAAAAGAATGGACATGCAAAAAGATAAAATAATAATAATAAAATATAATACAAAATATCTAATGAAACATAATACTTAAAATTTAAAAATAATAATAAAAATGTATAATACAAAATAAATGTAAACTATCTAAAACAATATCATATATGTCATATGCTGTTTTATGCAACTGAAAAGCGATAATATTTTATAAGGACAAAAAAAAGTGCATCGTTTCTATGCTGAAAACATTGAACATAAAGTCAAAACATTACAATGTCAAAAATGGTTAAAATATAAATGAGCTAAATGGATTAATACTACAAGAAGCTAGTCGCTTTGTAATAAAGTGTGTGAATATATATATATATATAATAATGAAATTAATGCACAAAAATGCTTAAATAAGAACTTTTTTTCTTTTACATTGACTGCATCACCAATATTACTCTGAGGCAACTTTAACGTGAAGAGAGGCTCAGCGAGGAGTCACTTTTGTTGCTTAAAAAAAAAAAAAAAAAAAGGAAATAATACAATCACCATTAAAATGTGTGTGTGGGTAAGGAGTGCACCTGCAATACACACACACGCACACAATGGTGGCGTAGCAAAGGCACAATTGTGAAAATGTTGCGAATTGAGGAGGAAAGTGAGTCATGCAGAGTACACACACACACACACACACACACACACACACACACACACACGCGCAGACACACTTGCATGGGAAGCAAAACCACGCACACACGCGCGCGCACACAAAGCGAAGTCAACAACACATATTGATTGAAGCCACTTAGCACAAAGTGTAGCATTCATCATAATTTTAAGGTATAAAGCGGCGGTAGGAGTCACCTGTTCGTTGGCGTTCAAATCATATTCAAGGCAAGAAACTTCACCAAGTAAGTCCAAACAGAAGTCAAGCAAAGTCAATTTCTCCAACGCGTCCTTTTTCTTCTTCTCCTTGCTTTTTGGTGACTAAAAAGCAAACAAAAACAGTTTGTTGACGTTCTTTCGCCAGTGAGGAGCGAGCGCGATGCGTGCGCGCAGCCGACACGATGCTGCCGCTTTGCCGTTCCGCTGCGTGCGCGCTCTCTCCCCTCCGCACGCGTCCAACCAAGCCACGCCCCCTGTCTTGTGACGTCAGCAGGTGTCCAGCCTCCTTTTTTATTCTCGGTATGTCTGTTCAGGTGAAACGTTTTATTATTATTATTTTTTTTTTTTACTTTTCTGTTAACTGTTTTATTAGTCAATTTTTCTTATATTTAGTTTCATATCACTTTAAAACCGTGTTTCTCAAACTTTATTTGCTTTTGATACTTTTTACAAGAAATACTTTCCACCATCATGATCAACATTAAAGTGTTCATCTAAAATGAGACAATATTTAATATTATTGTAAACCACTGACCCGGCACGGGGTCCGACTGGTTAGCACGTCTGCCTCACAGTTCTGGGGACCAGGGTTCAAATCCCGGCCCCGACTGTGTGGAGTTTGCATGTTCACCCTGTGCCTGGGTGGGTTTTCTCCGGGCACTGCGGTTTCCTCCCACATCCCCAAAACATGCGTGGTAGGTAGATTGGAGACTCTAAATTCCCCGTAGGTGTGAATGTGAGTGCGAATGGTTGTTTGTTTCTATGTGCCCTGCGATTGGCTGGCGACGGGTTCGGGGTGTACCCCCCTGAAGATAGCTGGGATAGGCCCTAGTGAGGATAAGCGCTAAAGAAAATGGATGGATGGATGTAAACCACTGTAACATTATGTTATTATGTTTATTAACATAACATTATGTTATGTTAATTTATTCCATAAAGCATGGTTGTCACTCAAATCACTCCTATCGCAAATTGAAACAAATGACAATCCATCCCAGACCCCCCAAAAAAACAATAAGAAATTGTGTTTGTTTTTTAAATAAAAAATAGCACTGTACTGTATAAAAACATACAGTTGTAAAATGATCAAATAGAATGTAAAGAATGTGTTTTTGCAACAATTTCAAAATTGAGAAATATATTTGTTTTTGGCAAAGTTTGATGACTCGCCATTAGTTCAACAGTAGTGCACTCCAGAATTTAAAAAAATAATAATAATAACTTTGCCCCCAAATCCAGTTGCACATAGCAAAATCAAATTTTGTACACGTCTATGAGTAGACCCACCAAACATTCTCAAATTTTTGGGGTCATGTTTGATTCTTTCAATTCTTTCAAAGCGAATATTTGAAGATTTTGTCCCAATTTTTAAAAAAATATTCAGCCCCCAGAACTAATTGCACTTAGCAAGATGAAATTTGGCAGGTATGTATGTCTATCAAGAGCAGACCCATAAAAAAGTCTCAAGAAGCCATGCTTGAAAAGACACAGGAAGTCTGCCATTTTGGTTCGTAGTGGCCATTTTCGGCTCATCTCGGGCCATTTGCAGGGTTCCTCCAAAAAGAACAAAACGTGTCCTACATATTTTGTCCGGTTGATCCACAGCTCAGTTGAGCGTTAAACGCTACAAGTTAACATGAAGCACAGAGACAGTGATTGTCACTTCCTCTGCACCTGACGCCGGTGTCCACAAACTGAGTCACACGCGTAGCGACGACTCGCCGGGCCGTAAATAACGAGCTGCGTAGCCGCGGAGTGGAGTGAATCACGGCCAAACATTCCTTTGTGCCACTTCCTGAAAGAAAGCGACGACGGCTACACACACGCACACGGCCTCCATGATGGGCATGCCGATGACAGCTCCAGTGTCGAAATGATTGAATGTTGTCATGGTTTCTGTGTAAAATGACACACGTCACTCCTCCCTGTGTCGCTACGATAATGGTTTCCTCTTTCTTTTTTCGGTTCCTGATATCCTGGGAGCTTCCCTCAAACACTACAAACATCCATTCATGCAGAAAAAAATGAATGAATGCTGAGAGACAAGCATATCACAGCAAACTTGCCGATTCAATTCCAATGTGCCCCCTAGTGGATGTGAGCAGTGAAAGAACGATGATTGGACGTATAGTGTTATTTGTTTAATTATTATTTTTTTTTAGCCACAGTAGCATTAGTGTACATGTTGAGAGACGAGTGTAAACACTCACTTGCTAAATATTTTTGAATAGCCTTCGTGTGAATTATGGCATTTCTCGCCTATTGCTTGAGCAACCCCCAAAATAGGCGAAAATTTGAGAGATTTTTTTGTTTTCTTTTGTTACTCATTGTCTTTTTTTAATCACGCTAGAAAAGTGTATAACTATACAGCCCCCCCCCCCCCCCCCCCCTGCTTAAAAATCTGTGCGGACCAGCTTGTTCCGGTTTTCACACCGATATCCAAAAGATCTTTGTAACTGTGTGAAGTCCCATCCTGCCTCAACCGCTCCACCATCATCCCAGTACCCAAGAAACCTGCAATTTCAGGAATGGGTGACTACAGACCTGTCACCCTGACATCTTTGGTCATGAAGTCTTTTGAACGCCTCGTGCGGCATCACCTCAAGAGCATCACGGGACCCCCGCTGGACCCCCATGCACTTTGCCTATCAAGCAACCAGGTCTGCGGATGACGCTGTCAAAATGGGACTGCACTAAACACCTCAACAGTACGGGGACCTACGCGAGGATCCTGTTCGTTGACTTCAGCTCTGCGTTCAACACCATCATCTCCAAACTCCTCTCCTCCAAGCTTCTCCAGCTGAGCGTCTCGCCTGCCATCTGCCAGTGGATTTACAGCTTCATGATGGGCAGGACACACTAGGTGAGGCTGGAGGACACCACCTCATCTACACGCACCACCAGCAACGGGGCACCCCAAGGATGTGTCCTCTCTCCGCTGCTCTTTTCTCTCTACATGAACGACTGCACCTCAACGCATCCGGCTGTCAAACTCCTGAAGTTTGCAGACAACACCGCAGTCATCGGCCTCATCAAAGACGGTGACGATTCTGCGTGTCGACAAGAAGTAGAGCGGCTGGAGCTGTGGTGCGGCCGACACAACCTGGAGCTGAACACGCTCAATACTGTAGAGATGATCGTGGACTTCAGGAAACATCCTTCGCCACAGCTGCCCCTCACGCTGTCCAACTGCCCTGTGTCAACCGTCGAGACCTTCAAGTTCCTGGGAATTACTGTCTTTCAACACCTGAGGTGGGAGACCAACGTCAACTCCATCCTTGAAAACGTCCAGCAGAGGATGTACTTCCTACGGCTTCTGAGGAAGCACGGCCTGCCACAGGAGCTGTTGAGGCAGTTCTATACAGCAGTCATTGAATCAGTCCTGTGTTCATCCACCACAGTGTGGTTTGGTGCTGCCACAAAGACGGACAAAATCTGACTGCAACGGACAGTCAAGACTGCTGAAAAAAATATTGGTTCCCACCTACCCACTCTCGAGGACTTGCACGCTCCCAGAACTAAGAAGACAAGTTTGTGAAAAATCCTCTTGGATCCTCCACATCCTGGTCACCACCTCTTTCAGCTCCTTCCCTCAGGTAGGTGTTATCGAACAATGCAAACTAACACCAGCAGACATTCCAACAGCTTCTTCCCTCTTGCCATTAACTTCTTCAACAGTTGACTTACAATTTCATTGCAACATGCTGCCAGTTTTGTACACCTCTGTTGGGACACTTCTACATTATTCATACACTCATTGTTTTATCGCACTGCACTATTTGCATACTGTTGTTGATTACTACTGGTCACTTATGTGTTTGCTCTGCACCATTTGCACAATCTGCACTGGACCAGATCATTGCGCTATTAGTCACTTTAAATTGCTCTAATTTGCTTGAGGACTCTCTTTTGACCAACAGCTTTAGTAATACTTGTGCACATGCTTGTCTCTCAGCATTATCACCATATGTTTGACCATCAATCAGTCAGTATTGACGCCAAAAATATTTTTGCCCTACACACAGCATTGTTGTGAATCAAATGTTTATCTCTCAGCATTACTTTGAAATATTTCAGTGTTAATGTTTATACTTGACTCTCAGCATCACACCGTTAATTTGTTATCAATAGATGTTAGTTAATTAACTGTATAGCTCCCACAAGGACATCATTAGCGAGAGTGCTAAATGATTGAAGCGCACCTCAAGTGTCAGAAGAATGAGTGTGTGTGTTTTTATGACAAGCAACGCGAATGTTTAGCTCTGGATTAGCATGAGCTAGATTAGCTGTGTTTGGTAACCGCCTCCAAAACACACAACTAGCCCCGCTAAGCTAACACTGACAAAAACAACCTACCCTGCCTTAACGAAGCCCACAAAGCTGTTCACTTAACAACAAGAAATTTGGGAGCCATGTCTATCATCTATCATGAGCAGACCAACATTAAAGTCTCAAGAAGCCATCCCAGAAAAGACGCAGGAAGTCTGCCATTTTGGTTTGATGCAGCCATTTTAGGCTCTTTGCCAGGGGTCCTTCAAAGGCAAACTTGTCCTGGAGGTTTTGTCTCGATCCCATTTAGAAATTCAGCCCCCCAAGTCAGTTTCACGTAGTAATATCAAATTTGGTATATAGGTTTTTCATGAGTAGAGCCACAATAAAGTCTCAAGAAGTCGTGTTAGAAAAAATACAGGAAGACTGCCATTTTGGTTTGAAGCAGCAACTTTAGTCTTATTTGCAGGCATAAAGATGAACACATCCTATAGATTTTCTCCGATTGCTACAAAATTTAACGAACCTGTACTAGACAAATAGACGCCTCTAAATTGCGAGGAATTTGAGTTTTCGTCACTGCGTCTGGACAAAGCATTGCGGTGAAGGTCGAGGATTATATCAGGTGACGCAGGCAGGTTGAAAAAAAGTGTAATCAGTAAACATGTTTGCAAGCATAGAGTTATTAATTTTTTCATTTGTTTTTGTTTTTTTAGGCGCATGTTCCCACAGAAAAGCGGCGGAGGCTTAATCACTGGCATTGCAGTAACGAGCCAAAACGTTTCATATCTTGCTTGTCAGTCTGATTAGAGAGCACAGTTTTGCTTGGCCTCGGGGCACACACACTTGCACACGCAGGGGTGTGTCGACTGTGTGTGTGTCTGTGTGTGTGTGTGTGTGTGTGTGTTTGTGCGCCCAATGGGTGTGTCTTCATGGCTCTTGTGGCTGTGAGCGTTGTTATGCTTAAGAGCGAGAAGGAAGAAGGACGACGAGGTCGGAATGTAAAAGAGCTCAAAATGCGGTTCTGGTTCTGATTCTGAGGTCGCAGCACGCCGTCCTGCGACCGCAGCACCTGCAACACGACTAGCTAGGCGCACGTTCTATTTTCTGTGTGTGCAGCTGGCATGTCATAACAAACAACGCATGAGGCATATGCATTACAATATATACAACATTTTACGTGGCAGTATTTGTTTTTATGGAAAGCAAAATTTATGAATGTAAAAAAAAAAGGCCTACTCTGTATTAACTACATTGCTGACAATGAAAAGCATTTACTGTACATGCAAGTATTGTACTTTTGTGATTTTCATTTTAACACCAATGAAAACGTTTTTTTTTTTAGTTTTCAGGAAGATTTATTTTAACAAACACATTTATTTTAACAGCATATTTGAGTATGCAAACATTTAAAAGATAACAATCATTACAATTGTTGAGTTTATGTAGAGTTTCACATTTTAATATTACCCATTATTAATATGAATTTTTAGCATTAGAAATTTGACTAGGATTTTTTTATAAATTAAAAAATATATATTAGAAAGGAAAATAAATGTCATCATTATTTGGTTGTCTTTTTTAATTCATTGTTCATTAATTTTATATTAACTGGAATGAAGGTGTAAATATGTAATTACTGTATTAGATTATTAGGTGGGTGTTGACACTGTATATGTATGTCTTATTTATCAATGTGTGTATTAATTATGGTATAATCCCATCAATATTTGAATTAATATGCAGTAAAATATTCTCACGATGAGTAGGTGTGAATGTGAGTGCGAATGGTTGTTTGTTTGTATGTGTCCTGCGATTGGCTGGCAACCTGTTCAGGGTGTGCCCCGCCTCCTGCCCGATGATGGCTGGGATGGGCTCCAGCACGCCCGCGACCCTATTGAGTTGAAGTGGCTCAGAAAATGGATGGATGGTTGGAGTTTTTAAAATTGTTATTTTTTTCTTATGTATGTATGTATTTATTTATGTATTTATTTGACAGGGACAATGCAGTCAAACAAGTCTGCAGCTGATGTGATGCATATACAGTTTACAGCTGGTTTAATTGCCAACTTCAGTACCCGGTTGGGCTCTACCACAACATTGCAATACAATATAAAACATAAATCAGTTTAAAGAGAAAAAAAAAACATACCACATACTTCAGTAATTCAATATTGCATTTATATGATATAAAACCTTCATTCAGTCACTCTCCTACACAATATACAGACTATTTAAAATTGATTTTATTACTGATGGCAATGAGTTCCAGATTTTACGACTCTTAGATTGCTTGTGTGTAATGTACTCATTATTTTTCCTTATAAGAAAAATGTCAAAATGTGCAGATTTTGGTCGTGATAACTAAAAACCTTCATGATGTCATTAAATGCATTAAATGGTTAAGGTGGTCCAGGTAATGTAACATGTAAAATTTTTGCACGCAAAAAAAAAAAATCCCTGTAAGTATTAATACTGAATTATAATGTGGTGTACTATGGCATGGGGGAAAAAAACATTATACTATTGTTTAAAAAAGATGTATTGTGTTTATTTCCGCAACCTTGCTATATTTTGCGCCCAGTTTTTTTTTCTAACCCAACAAATTGGCTGGAAGGAAGTTAATCTTGCGCCATTTTGGTGGATATGTTGCTTCTTCCAGATTATAGTCGACAGCTGCTGTCAAAACCCATGAAAAATTATAGCCTTAAAATGATAATAATAATAATAAATAAAAAAGTGGTATGGTCGACATGATATTTAGCTGCACTCAGTGTTGATGACATCAATCAAGTTGTTTAAAAAGTGCTGCATGTGGACAAATAACCGATTGTCCCCTCTTGTCCTGATCCCATATGCGTACATCTTCTCATTCAGTTTTGAATACAAGTATCATTTTCAAATTTGAACCCAAGTTGAACCATGTTTGTTTTCTTGTGCTAACTTACAATCATCACTTTTTTGCAAAACATGTTTTGAATCTAGCTTGCCAAAAGGACATTCCCAATCATCTAAAACGCATCGTTACGGCGCCTCATGGCTCACAGCAGTGTAGCGGTGAGCATGTCTGCCTCACAGTCAGTTTGAGTTTCCATTGGAACGTCTTTGTGTTAAGTTTGCATGCTCTTCAAAAGTTAACATGAGTTTTCACCCACATCCCATTAACATGCATGTTACGTTCATTCAGGAGTGGACTGGGACAAACAAAATCGGCCTCATAATTAGCAGAGCACAACTGAATAGTAATTAATGTACGGTATGTGTTCCTGGAAGTGATGTATTTTACTATTATCCTAAACCCAACTCTAATTATAGTGGTGATGTGTATAACGGTATCCAGTATGTCATGGAACATGTAAATGTACTCTCTTCTCTCTCTTCAACTGGCTGTACTTGACAGGAAATGAACGAGATATTATCACAATTTATAAAGTGTTAAGTTGACTACTTGTTAAAAAATATAGAGAGAGATTATTAAATTGTGCAACATCCTAAAAACCATTTCAATGCTATTACAACACGGGACTCGACTATCCTACTATAATGCTCACTGCTCCTCTTATTTCATTGGGTTATATCTATTGAGCTCTATTCACTGTCTTAAGGCTACATTTGTATTTTTTTGGTCATAATTGGAAAAGGCTCCTAGTCATGACTAACACCAACCAAGATAACCAAACAGAAAGGGCTGGAGTTGTCTTCAGACATGCTTATAGCCAAATAAATAATAGCAGCATGATGTTTAAAAAGAAAAAAACATCTAGATTTGGCCTTTAGGCTTATTATAATTGATCATGACTTTACAAGCCTATCAAATAACAACTGTGGTGAGCAAACTAAATTGACTCAACATTCAGTTCAACCTACCAGAAATGTAGCATCAATTGTAAACTACACCACTTTTTATTTTTGTTGTTGTTGCTCTATTTAGCTCAATTGATTCTTTTATCCCTTTTATTTTAATCATGTCTAATATGTACAGCATTTTCTTAACATCCTTGATATAGCAGCTATAGCTTCAGGTTAAAAGGTGCTCTCTCCTTTACAAAGCTATACAGAAACATGCATTTGTATCAGGGTCAAAATACAGGGCTGCTTTATGAACTCATGCAAAGCAGCTGTGTCTTAAAAGCATTTGATGTCTTACTCTTATCCAATGTGGGTATAGTAAACATTTTACTAACAATAGGCTCATTTTATTTGTGACCGGGCAAAAATGTGCCCGATAGCCAGTCCACTTCCACCCCTGGGTTGATTAAAGAAATTGTCTAACAGGTGTGAAGGGATGCTTCACAGCTTCTTCCCTCTTGCGATCAACTTCTTAAACACCTGACCTACAATTCCATTACAACAAGCTGGCAATTTTTTGACTTGAGTTCGTTGTCACATTTCTGTGGGGCCAATTATGTATTACTCGTGCACTCACTGTAGTTGTCTCGCCATGCTGCACTATTCGCATATACTGGCCACTCATGCCAGAGTAGCATCTGCTCCATTTGCACACTGATTGAGGAGTATCTGTAACATTTGCACAACCGACATTGTCCCAGATGATCGCACTACTCGTCACTTTAAACCTCCCTGAAGTCTCAGCGCGCTTTACACAATGGTCATTGCACCGCAATATTAGTCATTCGAACTGCTCTAAGTGCTAGAGGAGTCGGCATCTTTTTGCACAATTGTCAACAAAAAAAAAGGTACCGGCATTACCAGATAACTAGTAACCCTTTACTGCTCAGTGACTGGTTTTTTTTGTCAATGTCTTTCTGTCTCCAAAGTGTTCTGTAAATTGACTGCCTGTTGTCGTACTAGAGCGGCTCCAACTACCGGAGACAAATTCCTTGTGTGTTGTTTGGACATACTTGGCAAATAAAGATGATTCTGATTCTGATTCTGATGGGACAGGCTCCAGCTGACCCTCCACCATAATGACGACAAGCGCTATAGCAAATGCATGCATGCATGTTTTTGATTATCTAAAAGTGACAGTATTGACTTGCTGGATTTATCCCCCTCCTTCTCAGTAACAGGAAATCAAAGAAAGACAAATAGCACACATGACAGGAAATGACTCGGCCTCGGCATCCAAACCTACGTCTGCATCTGACAAGACAGACGCCTCATGCCGTAGACGCCAAATGAAATCAACAGCGCGGTTCATCTCACGCAACATCTTCAATGTCTGAAGCGCATCAACCAATATCCACGTGACGAATTGATAGCAGCAACTGGAGCGGATATCAAGAAAATCAAGATAAAGTTCTTGCTCAGACGAGCACCACTTCAGTCTTTGGAGAGTAACACAATCATTCAATGTTTGATACTATTTGGACAAAAGTATTGAGACACATCTATTGTATCAATCAATTTACATTTGGTACAATTGTATGCCTCCAACCTTTTTTTTTTTTTTTTTTTTACTATTCGGCCACATGAGCAGAGGCACCTAAAATGACATCCTAATGTTAACAAATGAGTTCAGTTCCTACTCTAATGATTACAATAACTACTCTTGTTTTGAATAGAAAGATTTCCATACAGCCTGAAGCTTAGCAATTTTGCATAAAAGACACTGCAAAGGGCGGCACGGTGGCCAACTGGTTAGAGCGTCAGCCTCCCAGTTCTGAGGACCTGGGTTCAATCCCCGGCCCCGACTGTGTGTTGTTTGCATGTTCTCCCCGTGCCTGCGTGGGTTTTCTCCGGGCACTCCGGTTTCCTCCCACATCCCAAAAACATGCATTAATTGGAGACTCTAAATTGCCCGTAGGTGTGACTGTGAGTGCGAATGGTTGTCTGTTTGTATGTGCCCTGCGATTGTCTAGCAACTAGTTCAGGGTGTACCCCGCCTCCTGCCCAATGACAGCTGGGATTGGCTCCAGCACGCCCACGACCCTAGTGAGGACAAGCGGCTCAGAAAATGGATGGATGGATGGACACTGCAAAGCCGTTTTGGGAATAATTGTGGTCACAAAAACATTAAAACTAACTAAAACTCCATAGCAAAAAGTTCCCACGCACCAACATAAATGGCATATTTTCCCACACAAGTGGAATATTTGTGCACAATGGTGTGTGCAATGGTTGTCCATAAAAAGTCATATCTTGGCACAGTAATGTAATACATGGCCTCAACTAAACACAACATATTGTCACAAAAACTATATGTTCTATCAGGAAAGTAGCAGTTTTCCACAGAAGTGCAGTATTTTGCCACTGAAACATATTTGATAACAAAAAGCCTTCATTAGCCTATGAAAATATGCTTTGCCACAATGCATTACATTTTGACTTAAAAAGCTACTGTATATGGTATTTCGCCATGAATAAGATTTTTGTTTCCATAAACGTGTTAGTTTGCCTAAGTAAATAACTTTAAAACATTTGCTCACAAAAAGGCTATGTTAGGTTAAAAAATGTTTTGCCTCAGATTTGTTCAGGAAAGGCGTATTAGGCCACAAAAACATTGTTTTGAGTGAAAAGGCTTTATTTTACCATCAAATGTCATTTTCCCCCCTACAACACTAGTTTACAATGTAAATGTAATGTTTTTCCATAAAAACACGATATTTATTCTCAAAAAGAGCTATCCATCCATCCATCCATTTTCTGAGCCGCTTCTCCTCACTAGGGTTGCGGGCGTGCTGGAGCCTATCCCAGCTGTCATCGGGCAGGAGGCGGGGTACCCCCTGAACTGGTTGCCAGCCAATCGCAGGGCACATACAAACAAACAACCAGTCGCACTTACAGTCACACCTACGGACAATTTAGAGTTTCCAATTAACGCATGTTTTTGGGCTACATTAAGCAATAAAAATGATGTTTTGGTGCATTTCTTTTCAGGCAATGGAATGTTCTGCCATTATAGCTTTACATTTGCCCATAAAGCGACTAAATAAGGCTATGAAAACGATGTATTGTTTGACAAAAACAATATATCTGCCTTAAAAGGCGCTAAGTTGCTATTAAAATGGTGGACTTCTGCTGAAACATGGTTGTTTTTTTGTCTTTAAAAAATATATTTGTTTACCAAAGGTCCATACCATGTTCAGGAAATGTTCAGTGCCTTGACATACAAGTGCCCCAACGTACGAGTTTTTCGAGATTTGGAGATTTATGGCTGATGTTTATCTTTGCCTTGCCATTGCAAACTTGAGATCCAAGTGCTGTATGGTGGCAGTAAACTAAACTCAACTCACTTCACAACAAGCAGCAGTTTGGCAAATATTGAATAATTCATTTAAAAAAAAGAGGACTCAAGCTGTTTAATGCCACTCCCAGTTGAAGTAAACTGTCAAACTAAACATAAAACAAAGAGAATTACACATTGTGAATTCAAAACAACCACAAAGGTTTAGTCTTGCCCTAGGTAAGTCCGCTTAGCTTAATGCCAACAAACAATGCAAAACGTCACTGACATACAAATGGTTAGCATTGATTGTTGCAGTTTTAGAAGAACACAAATGGTGGAGAAACACATAAAAATAGAATAATACAATTCGGACAGGCATATAATCTTTATCCTCTATGACAAATGACAAATAATACAGCATTTTACTGGATCATTTGCAATAGCTATCACAGTTTGCCTATTTTTCTGTGTTAAGAACCACAAATACAAAAATTGGTGGTTTTCGGGCAGTAGGCTGGAATTGATTCATGGCATTTCCATTCAATTCAATGGGTAAAGATGATTCGATATACGAGTGAGATACAAGCGTGGTCACTGAATGTATTGACTCATGCGTATCTCAAGGTAGCACTGTATGGCGCAGTAAAATGATCAGAATATGTACTAAAATATGCTATTACATGTAAATGAAGCATTTTGCCTGTAAAACACTATATTTCTCACAAGAGGCTTCATCGGGCTATTCGAAAGTTATATTGTAGTTTGCTGCAAATCTGTTAAAAGAAATTTGATATATCATGCCACAAATACATTGTTTGACTTAACAGATTTTATGTTGCAGTTACAATTATAAATTTGTGCTTTAAATAACTAAACATCCAATGTAAATTAAACATTTTTCCTTTAAAATAGTCACAAAGGGCTACATTAGGTTGAAAATTATACATTTTGCCACAAAAACATTAAATTGCCTTAATGACTATATGGTGACTGTATGGTGCAGTTAAAATTATAAATGTGTGCTTAAACATGCCATTCACCCTTTATAAAAGCAAAATTTTCCTTTAAAACTCGATATTTGGCCAGAAAGGGCAAGATTAGGCTCTGAAAAAGTTACAGTGCAGTGCTTTGCCGTGTCCATTATCTTTTGTACGTATCCATTTTATCCACTAGATGGAGGTGTTACATTGTGTAAAAAAAAAAAAAAAAAAAAAAAAACCGCAAGCACTTTTTTTTTTTTTTTTTTCCCCCCCAATGCTTACCAAGCTAAGGATGCAATGCGATGATTCATTTGTACTTAGATAGATCCTGATTATCTGGTGGATCTTCTGAGAAGGAGAGAAGAGGTGAGCTTTGTAATGAGATGCTGTGAAAATGAGTGCTAAACTCGAAATTATTAGCTAGCATGTTAGCATGTACGTAATACGTGTACGTGTACGCCAAACGTTTTAAAACGTTTGGCATGTTTTGATAAATTAGTTAAAGACAATACAACCAAACATTTTACAAGTATCTGTGAGAAAATGCCTTCGACAAACCCGATGATGGAGGCAGTAGTGGTCCAAAAGACGTCTTGCTATCTTCTCTGTACAACTTTTTTTTACGACAGCCACTCAATTTGTCCTCCTCACCCACAGGTTTCGCTGGATTAATTTAGATATATATTTTTTCAAGGAATAAAAAAATAAACCTTTTGGGTTATATCTGGCAGCCAAACACCAAACCTTGTCACCTTGTGTTGATGAAACATCCATCCATCCATCCATTTTCTGAGCCGCTTCTCCTCAGTAGGGTCGCGGGCGTGCTGGAGCCTATCCCAGCTGTCATCGGGCAGGAGGCCTGAACTGGTTGCCAGCCAATCGCAGGGCACATACAAACAAACAACCATTCACAGCTACAGGCAATTTAGAGTTGTCAATTAACCTACCATGCATGTTTTTGGGATGTGGGAGGAAACCAGAGTGCCCGGAGAAAACCCACGCAGGCACAGGGAGAACATGCAAACTCCACACAAGCGGGGCCGGGGATTGAACCCCACAATCCTCAGACGCTCTAACCAGTCGTCCACCGTGCCGCTCATTACTTTATTTACTTTCAAAAATAGTGTCGTGTGTTTCACATTTTAACATTTTCTCATAACCCTTATTAATAGAATAATTGCAATTAGTGCAATTATTCAATTAAAAAAATGTGCAGATGGCATTCGGGCGGGACTTTGGACACCCGTGACACAACAAACAACAAAGACAAACTGTTGATGTGGAACATTCCTAAAAAGAAGACAAACTGTTGATGTTGCAATTTCTCCCAAAAAAATATTGATGTGGTATTTTCCAAAAAAAGAAGACAAACTAGTGATAGTAAACTTGATTAGATAGATGACAAATTATTAATATTGAAAATTCCAAAATAGAGTCACTTATGGTGTAGTGGTACACTCGCCTGACTTTGGTGCAGGCAGTGTGTGTTCAGTTCCCACTCAGTGACGGTATGAATGTGAGTGCGAATGGTTGTCCGTGTCTATATGTGCCCTGCGACTAACTGGCGACCAGTTCAGGGTGTAGTCTGCCTTTCGCCCGAAGTCAGCTGGGATAGGCTGCAGCACCCCGCGACCCTAACCAGGATAAGCGGTGTTGAAAATGGATGGATGGATGGATTCCAAAATAGAAGAAAGACTATTGGTTTTGCACTTTCCTAAAAAGAAGATAACCTAGTGAGGTTGACACAAACACACACACACACAGACATGGTCATATTCAACTTTAATGTGCACAGCATGGTATTGTACAATTAAAGCAAGGTGAAAAACTTTATATATAAAAATATCACCTTTTGAGCCTCCTGTGAGAGGGAAAAAAGACAGCAGGTAGACAGAAAGAGAGAAAGCATGCAAACGTGAAAAGCTGAGCCCTCCCCTTGCCTGATGGGAGATATCACATTGAGTTCTTAAATGGCAACACAAAAAGCACCTCCCACTTTGTGTCAGCTTTTTACAACGTTTTTAACAAAGTGTTAGTTCTTTACGAAAAACGTTAACGCGCTAATCACCGACGTTGTTTTTCTGTCGTATGTGAAAACAACTCAAAAGCAAAGCGAGTCTAAGTCAAGTCTTTACAAGAAATCAGTCGTCACCTAGCTAGCTAGCGAGCTAGCAGACTATGCTAAGCTAAAACAAACCGTTAGCAGGCAGCGACATTCAGTTTTATTGCATATTTTCACGTTGATACGCAATAGTGGCAGTATGCAAGGACAGTATGTTAGTTAGCCGCTAAAGTAAGCCGCCCCAAGTTCTTCGTGTTTTCAAGCAGGAGGGTAAAAAGGGAAGCCCAAAGGTGAATTGCATTTTTTTTTTCGTAAGCTGAAGCAAGTGAATAAGTGCAGGCGGTGTGTTGGTCTCCAGGGTGGCGGACGGCGAAAAAAAGGGTGGCGGCGGGTTCAGTGTGTCTGACTGCAGCAAAGCCACGTCGGGGGGGCGGAGGGACAGGGGGGTGGTTTTCTGAGGTCACAGCGGGGGCAAAGGGATCAATGGTTGTTTGGTTTTGTTTGGTGTCAGCAGGATTCGGGCCACCGCCGAGCTAGCGCTGCGACCACCGTCCTTCCATGAGCAAACATGAACAAGGTGAATGTCGGTTTGTCTAAACCCGGTACACACATAAAGGGACCCCACAAATGAGAATAAAAATCAATCAACCACAATCAAGAGTCGGAGTAGAAGAAGTAGAAGACGTTGGGCTCGCTGTAAGCTAACTCCTTAACTTCTATTGCAGCTGAAACCGGCTTTGGCTCGTTTCCTGATTACCTGTTGTCTGCGGCAGGATTTTTTAAAATTGTAAATTGTTGGGGAAAAAAAATCACACTTCAACACACCTCACACCACAGGATAATCTGAAGAGACATCCAATATTCGGGTTTTTGACGATTTTGTACAGAAGGGCCGGAACCGGGCTCAAAATCGGACATTTTTAAACCTTTTGTCACATCAGAAGCATAACGGTAAGTACTGGCATTCATTCACATCTGCCTTTAAAACAGAACGAGACAAATTTTGCGTTCACACAACCGTTGCAGCTTTCAATGGTACCTTGACTTCCGAGTTACACCTCCAATACTCCTTATGTCGAAAGCCGGTTCATGCAGATTATGTTTGTAAGGGAGCACAATCGAGCTGAAAATCGGCTAGGTTATCTTAATGCCTTAGAACTTGGCACATCGGAGGCATAACCCTAACAGCCACTCAGAGACAACCCTCAGAAGGGGGGAAATTGTGCGTATACAGGGCTGTTGCAGCTTAGTAGATTTAGATAATGAGATGTGTTTGGGACAGCGACAACTGCTTTCGACACGGAGGGGTGTGGCCAATGAATCTGTGGCATTAAAAGCTTAACACTTTTCCAGCAATCCGCTTCTAATACTATGTCAAAAGCTTGCTTCTGCAGATTTTATTAGGAAAAGGGGGGAATTGGGCTAAAAATCAGACCAATTCTCTTCCGCCCCATTCATACCAGCTTCCTGGCAATTCATTTATTTATTCGTCATTTATTTGCGTGTGCCTTGAAGGCATAACCCGCTGAAGTTGGAACATTGAGGGACATTCTGATAAATAAGATGTGTCTGAGATAGCCACAATTGCGTTGACACAAAGGGGCGCGGGCAATAAGCCCAGGGTGGTAAAGTTGACACCATCTTCCTCTGATACTATACCCGAAGATGGCCAATTTGCAGGTCAACTTCAATCCTCACCCCACCACACACCCTTCTTGTATCCGTTACCTTACACAAAGGACAACGAGCTGGGAAAAAGACAGTTTCGATGGCCAGCGTGGAGGGGCTTTTGTGTGCACTTGGATTTTAATAGATTACAACATGAGGGAAAGGTCTAGAACACAAAGAAATACCACCCCCCTCCCAGTCCCTCAGCTTGGAATGTCCAACCTGTGAAAATGTCCTATCAGACTCTGTCCCACCAACCCCCCACACCCCCATGAATTCCTATGAATCCTCTTCAGTATGGCGCCTACACCTCCTTGGTGGTGCTGATCCGCACGTTGCTGAAACACTTTCCCATGGCCTCGAAGAGCGGGTCGCAGAAGGTGTGCACGCAGATGGAGTAGACGCGGCTAACGCAGTGGATCTCGATCAGGTAGCTCTTGATGCAGGGCACCACTGCCCAGATGTGCACAAAGGACAGGATGGCAAAGAAGATGCCCCACACCAGCGCCAGCGGAATGCCCACCAGTGCCGTCAGCAGGCGGTAGCACCAGTACTTGGTGACGGTGAAGGTGGTGAAGCTGGCCTTCCACACGCCGTCGAAGCTGTACGTGCCCGCTGGCTCCGCGATCACGTCCACGAAGTCCACCTGAGGGATTGAAGAAGACCAGTGACTATTGCTGGAGCATTTTCCTTAAAAGTAGACTAACTTTCTTTTAAAAAAAGAAAAAAACAATTAATTTAGCACTTTCTTAAAAAGAAGAAAAACTATTGATGGTGGCACTTTCCTAAAAAGAAGACAAACCATTAATGTTGTACTTTCTTAAAAAGATAAGATGATGACGACAAAACGAGACATTGTTCGTTCACACAGCCATTGCTGGATAATTTGACATATGGCAAGGTCAGCGCGTTGGTGACAATGGGGGGTCAACTTCTACACCCCCATTCTACGTTGGCACCTTACATGCAGGGGGAAAACAAGTGAGAAAATGTTGACTTAAGTAGTAAAAAGCAAAGGTAAAATCTTTAAGCCAAACGTCGACCTTTCCTTTAGGTGGCCTCGCGCTTCCAAGCGGATCATCCCGCTTGGAAGCGCGAAGGTCACGTTGAAGCGTCAACACAGCACCGACACTCCCTGTCATTCCTCTCGCCTGCTTCGTGAGCTCACCGTCAATATTTATCCTTCTCAACTTTGGAGACCTCACATTGTTCTCATGGAGGCAACATCAGTGAGGTTTTACATGAACTCCAAATGCCTCTATCAAGTGGATCTGGCTTAGTTAGCTTAGCATAAGGACTAGACTGCTAAAAAAGTGCTGCTAAATGTATGTCTACGTATGTGCACTATGATAAAGTTGGACTTTTCAGATGAACCCACCTAATAACGCTATCAAGTCAATCAATTTTAGTTAGCCTAATTTAGCATAAGCTAGGCAGAAATAAGGGCCAAACGCACATTAGCATTAGCCAAAATGCGTGTTGCTTAACATGTACACTATGATAACGCTTTGGATTCATTCTTAATACAGTAGAATAGAAAAGAATAATACTATATTGTCTACCAAGTTGTGTAATTGTCTTTTAATGCCTCTGTCAAGTAGCATTGAGTTGAGTTACGGTTAGCCTAGCTTAGCATAAAGACTAGGCATGCTAGCTCTGTAGCTAACGCAGATTAGCATTGGTCTAAATGTGTGTCGTTCAGCATGTACACTACGGGTACGTTCGGAAATGCACTCCAAGTGCGCTCAGTACACTCCGGCCTTTTCGGAAACTCAGAGCGTGGTGGGAATGTGCTGTTCGGTTATTCAGAGCGCCACACTCTGAAAGTGCCAGAGCGCACTCTGGCCGCTCTGACTGGGGAGACAGAGCAGCACACCGTCAGGCAGGACGAGTATGGAAGCTGTTCAGGCAAGGCGGTCATTCATAAATTCAAAGAAAGGGAGCGCGCTTTGCCTCTCAGAGCAGCGCACTGTCAAAGTTGAGTTAGGGCGTCAGATTGAATTTCCGAATATACCCTAAGTATTGACACGCCCATTTTGCTAATGCCTTTGTTAAGAAGATCCAGCTTAGTTAGTTCATGTAAGAAATAGTGTGCTGTCTTTTCAGCACCCTGACGATACGATACACTTTTTCGCCTTTCCATTGTTAAACTATGCAAATTCCCACATTTTAAAAATAGTTACAGTAACATTATTAAAGCTTCATAGAGCCACTTTCCAGAAGTACACTGAACTAGGAGAGTACAAGAGGCCTCTTGTATAAAAGTAGCAGCAGGGCTCTTCATAATAATCGTCATAATAAGGCTATTTTGTCACTTTAAAGCTCTTGTTAAAACACTTGAGTGTTTATTTGGAAATCTCACGGGCGAATTCTTTCTGATGTGTGTTATTGTTCTGGAGCTTTTAAGAGGCCAGACGATAGCACTATAACAAATAAAGCCCGTGAATATCAGCAACATCGAAAAGCTTCTTCTGAGGCCCAATTGGAGTCTCGTGGAAGCATGTGAGCCCCCTCCCCCCACCCCCACGCATGTCGCCCTGGCAACCGTATTTTTGCATCAACAACAAAAGCGACGTGCTATTCTTAGAGCGCTATCGTCAAACAAAGTGGCACAGAAGCATGTTAATGGACTCTTGTGTCCCTTGTAGGGGCTTCACATGTCACAGGAAGTGTCAGCTCGGATCACAATAAAATAATGAAAATTTACAACACAATGCAACAAACCTTCCAGCTGGGCCTTAAAATAAAATATGTGATTTTGTTCTTTTTTTTCTACTTTGTTTACTTTTACAACGGCATTAAGATTTTTTAAAATTGTTTTTACATGTTAACATTAACTGTGGTTAAAACTTATAGGACTATTCCATATTCCATTTTCCGTAGCGCTCGTCCTCATTTGGGTCATGAGAAAGATGAAGTTTATCATCACAGCTGAGAGGTGGGGTACACGCTGGACAGGTTGCCAGCCAATGTCCAGGCGCATACACACAAATAATGGACTGGTTGCACACCTATGAAAAATTTAGTCTTCAGTGAAGCTAACATGCATGTTTTTGGAATGTAATCACAGGATGAACACGTAAAGTCCACACAGGGAGGCCTGAGTCCAGATCCGAACCTCAGAACTATGAGCCAGACACATGCAAAAACCACCCGTCCACCATTGCCAAGTGTCACCCATTGTTACCACTTTGAGTGAGTCTAACCAGCAGAACCAAATGAACGAGCGGCTGCGTCACAGACCTTCTATTGCACGCAAGTGGCTGCTCTCAGCTATGGAAACACCGCGTCTGAATGGAAAGTCACAAGCGAGTGAACCGAAGCGGCACGCGTGGTTCTGATGCGGCGCGGTGATTGAGACCAGCTGCGGAAACTGCAGCTCCCTTCAACCGCCCTGCATTTGCGTGTGTGTAACTTGCTGGAAGGGGTTCCCTGTGTGTGTGTGTGTGTGTGTGTGTGTGTGTGTGTGTGTGTGTGTGTGTGTGTGTGTGTGTGTGTGTGTGTGTGTGTGTGTGTGTGTGTGTGTGTGTGTGTGTGTGTGTGTGTGTGTGTGTGTGTGCGTGCGTGCGTGCGTGCGTGCGTGCGTGTGGCAGAGTTGAGTCAGTGACCTCAAATCACCAAGCAACGACGTGGAAAAGTTGACGTTCCCGTCCGGAGGTTGGGCGGGCGGAAAGCCCAAAAGGTGCTCCTCGCCTCTAAATGCTTGCCTGAAGGAATTCCTTTAAGAGTGTTTTTACACCCAAAATGTGGAAGCATGGTAGCCTAGTGGTTAGCAAATCTGTGTCACAGTTGAGAAGTTCTGGGTTCGAATTTGTTTCCACATTCCAAAGAATGGGTTTTTTGAAGGCAATTGTCCATATGTGTGAATGTGAGTGTTGATTGTTGATCTCTGCAACTAGTCGATTGGTTGGCGACCAGTCCGGGCTGGACCCCGCCTCTCGGGTTTTATAATGTTGTGTATTACATATAATTACAGACAGAGTAACGAGCGTAATTGAATGTTTCCACTGGAGATGTTAAGATTGTGGCCGATGGTGGAGGAGGTCGGAGAGTCTGACTCATTTCTCAAGAGACGCAGAAAAGTGAAAAGATTCGACTTTACTTCTTATCATTTCTACACATAAACGACTTGCACGCTGTGACAAAATGCGTGTATGTGCTAATTGTCTTCACTTTTGAAATATTCAGGAATATTTTTGAAAAGCTCAAAAAATTATGTCATGGCAATGCCGAAAGATCATATTGTCTGCCACAATACTGGCATATTTGCATGTACGCTTTAATGTATCAACCAGTGTTAAAGTCGTACAGTACGGGATCATATCATACAACATAAAGATATGCATTAAAAGCATTGCGTGCATTAAATTATTCAGCTTTCAAATAAAATAAGTACAAGTCAAAACAATATTTTGAAATGTATTTAAATGAATGCCCCTAAATGCTACAATGTCATTCAAAACAAAAATGAGGTTTTGAAAATGATATAAAAACATAACAATGTTAAAAAAATAGACGAGAAAAAAAATCTTGTTACACAAATTAAAACATTACAAAAAGTGTATAATTTGAACATAAATCTATATTAAAATATTTCAAGAAAAACGTTGTAAAGTTAAAATAAATATACAAAGAAAAATATCAAATGTTATGAGTCAATCCTTCACACCCCTGCTGTAATATCACATTTTTTAAAAGCATTTTTATGGGCTTTTTATAGTATGCAGTACTAGCTCACGTGTGGGAAAGGAGAGCCACAGTTACCGATGCATCTTTCAGCCGCTTAGTGAACGCCGGGAGAACAGTAAAACACAGCACACTCTCGCAAAGGAGCTGCTGTCGACCACAGCTCACACTCACACGCCTCCCCACCAAGCCCCGCCTCTTAAAGAGCACATGCATGGACAAGCATTTTAATAAGTACAGTATTTTCATTATATTTTACGCTTGAAATTTGTTTTGGGCGTTCAAATATGTTTACAGTGTGTTTAAAAAAATGTGTTACAATACTTTTTTTTTTTTGCATGGTCTGATGGCAGATTTTTTTTTTTTTTCAGCTAATGCGAGTGAGTGTGTAATGTTAAACGATAAACGGGGGTTCACAGTAGTGCTGAAGCTACGGTCACATGGGACGGGAGTCGCCTGGAAATTGAGCGGGGTGTGGCTATGTAGGGATGCCATGTGCACAATAAGGGTGTTTCCCTGCTTTTCCAGGCTTTTCACGCACACACATTTATATACACACGCCTCATCCCTGCCGGCTGACAACAGGTGGCGCCACGCCACCACTCACTTTATTTATTAGGGGCAGCAAACGTAAATGAAATAAACAGTGCCAGAGCCTTGTGGAAAGAAATTTCTGCTCCAACAATAGGAAATTGAGCATGTTTCCTCTTGGCTGCATTTTACCCCCCACATAGTAAACTCTCTCTCAATTAATATGACGTCATATGTACATTAAAAAAAATTGAAATACCTTGACCACGTCGTCGTTGATGTGCTTGGGGTCTCGGTTGACCAGGTCGATCTCCTTGGTGTGCACGTCGTCCATCATGGACTTCTCGTTGAGGCTGTCGTTGTCCATGTCGCCGCCGTCCTGCTGCGTTTGCTTCTTGTTGTTGGGCTTGTAAATGTTGCCTTGCTTTCGGATGAAGGGCGAGCGCACAAACTCCTGCGCGAGACGGAGAGGGAGTGAGGGAGGACGAGGAGGAGGAGGAGGAGGAAGAAGGAGTGAGAGAGTGGAGTGGCTGCACTGGGTGCAGCGCTGCCACACCCCTCCAAACAGCCGCAAGGGGTCCTCAGTAACACCCCCTCCCCTCACAAAAAGGCTTGGACGTGCCTTGCCCGTGCGTAATTACGCACCCGGAAACACCTCCCGTGCGCACAAACGCAGCATGATATGGATCATCCAAAACAGGGGTTCTCCAACTTTTTTCCAGGAGAGATCCCCCCCCCCCCCTCTCCCCCCCAAGAACCCACTCATTATCCTAAAGCCAGTTAAACATAAGTACCACATACGCTATATCCCAGAATCCAGTAGGGATTACCAAACTGCCTGGTTTTGAGGAGGAAAAAAAGTCGTCATGTTAGGATTATTTATTTATTTGTTCTTTTGCTGGGGCGGGGGGAGATTTCATGTTATGAGAATAAAGTCGAAAGTTTTCAGGAGAAAAAAACAAAACGATTATAGTTCTCAAAACTAAAGTTTCTATGTTAGAAAAAGACTTGATATGATATGGAAAAAAACCGTCTGTGATGCTATGAGAATAAAAGGACATGACAATAAGAGGTATAGTATGAAAATAAAGTTCAAAACAATGATATTAAAATATTAGGAAAAAACGTTGTGTTACCAAAAAAAATGGGAGCATTATAAAAAGAAAATACTAACATTACAAGAGCAAATATGGTGGAACATCATTTTTAAAAAAGGATTTCAAGGTACGAGAAAATCAAGAAAACACAAATCATAATTTACAAGAATAAAGTTGTAATGGTCAATAAATGACCTTATATGATTTAAAAAAGGTGAAATTTTACAAAAAATGAAAAAGACATTGTAAAAATATGTACAGTACAAATCAGGTTTCAGGTTCTGAAAATTATATTAAAACAAATTTGTAATGTTACGAGAATAAACTGTAATAGTACAAAATAAAAGACCAACATTAAAATAAGGTAACGTAGTAGGCCCAAGTGTTCATAAAAGTGAAAAAGTTGTATTCTAAAAAGTATATGTATTAATATTATTGTAAGCCGCTTTATCGTTATGCATAGTGTGAACATTAACACGGCACTTAAATATTAGAAATGACAAAGAACTACTCAAGTAATGACTCAATTAAAATGTATTGGCCATAAAAGTGAAATAAAATAATATTGGAAATTTCTTTTTTAAACCTTCAAGATTAAATGCAAATGCATTGTTCCTAAAAGTTCAATACAACTGAGCTGCACTAAAAAAAAAGAAGTACTGTACTTTTCAAGTAGACATGTTCTGTACGTAAATAATATATACAGCACTAGTGGCATGCTTTCCACACTTGGAGAATCGCCGAACTAGAAGTTAGTAAACATACACACACACGCACAAACGCCTAATTGTGGAGTAAATGCTAGAAAAAGTGCTCAAAAGCACGTGGCGAAAAAGCTGCCAGTCGCACCAGTGCCAGTTGGAAATTGACGTCATCAAGTGTGTCTCGTGTTTATCGTGTGTGTGTGTGTGTGTGTGTGTGTGTGTGTGTGGGCGAGCGGCATTAACGTAAATTTCAAACTGCGTTCACAGCGTGCGCAATGCGTCTTTTACGCACGGAAAGTGCACGCGCAAACATTCCGCGCGGGGGAATTAAATGTCGCACGGTCCCGCTAATGCGCACGCGCCGGGGGTCCTACACATTCAATCGGCTGGTGCTAGAGATCGCGAGGCACACACACACACACACACACACAAAATGCAGTGCAAAGACGCAACTCTACGATAAAACAAACAAACAAACAAAACAAAACAAAAACCAGGCGTAGCCCACTCGTATACCTCCTCAGGCTCGGTGCTCTTCAGTCCTCCTGCCATGATGTCGTCCTTCTAGCGACGGAACAGCGATCCGGCGGCTGCCAGGCGTGGAGCTAAATTGGGGAAAGAGGAAGGAGGTGGGTGTGTATGGGGGTGGGGGGGGTGGTGGGGGTTCCCACGGTGATTTATTCTCCCGACCTTTTCCCCCTCAGCGAACGTGATTAGAATGAGAAGATGTGGAGGAGCTTCCAGGTTTGCAGGAGGGAGTTGATGTGTTGTGATCTGTGATGTCAAAAGTGAGCGTGCGCGTGGAGAGCTGCTGGTGTGGCGTGGAATGACTTGCAGGCAGGAGTACAAGAGGCTTCTTGTCGGCCGAGGGCTGGGCGATAATTGGGAGCGACAAGGTGTTTATATACGCGCCGTTCAGCGCAAGCCAGATCAAGTGGAGCCAACACTTTGCCGCATGCCCCAAATGGAGGGGGGGGGGGGGGGGGGGGGGAATACACCTCATCAGTGGACTTTTACCAAGCTGTATAAGGGTTGCATTAAAAAAAAAAAAAAAAAAGTACAATTACAGTGGTGCCTCTACTTTAATTTTAAGTCCTTCCAGATCGTAATTTAGTTTATTTGCATGTCAGATTAAAAAAAAACCAAAAAACAATCACAAACAATCATGAAAAATAGCACTGTGTTGTATAAATCACAATAAAACAATGTAAGACAATGTAAAGGGGTTTTACAAAGTGTAATTACTGTACACACTGTAGTATTCGTTTGTCGGATATGCGCCTGTAATGGGTGTGGCCTACTGAGTGGCGTCACCAGCTGGCGTTGGGTTGGCCGGTTAGTCTGCGTGTGAGCGTCTGGGTGTGAGTTGGGGCTTACAGCAGCCCCTAGCGAGCAGGGGCATCTCTAGACCCTCTGGGGGCCCCAGGAAAGAGGGACCCCCCCCCCCCCGCCCCTAAAACAAATTAAAATAAACATCAACCAGGTTGATGGAAAACTGCAAAGATATCTTGTTAACTTGTTAAATACGGTGACAGCTGGTCAATAGAGGGCGCTAGGGTGCTGCCCCACCACTGACAGTTGCAAATAGTTGGAATTTCTAAATAATACAGATGAGTCAACACATCACTATTGCTCTTGTTGCCGCTAATTACAAGATGATGATGATGATGATGATGACTATGACTAAGATGTTAATAATGCATGACTGCTTTTTGCTTGTGAAACAGACCCGTTATAATAAGTGGTATGTTTTATGAAGTTCATTACACGAATAAAGTCATCATTTTTTAGAACAAAATGTTGCAGTATCTTAATTTAATGAGAATATTTTTTTTGTATTTGTATGAGTATTCGATGACAATATTAGAAAAAAAAAGAATTGTAGTTTTGGGAGTAAAATTTAAAGATTACGAACAAGTTGTACAGTTATGGGAATAATGGTATAATATTTAAAGAAAGAACGTCCACTTTTACAATAAAGGTTGCAATGTTACAAAATGAAAAGTTGTAATGTTATGACATTAAACTCATCATATTTTGCCCCAAAAAGTGCCAAAAAAAGGGAAAAAAAGTAAACATTGCCCCAAATAAACATTACAAGATTGTTTTTTTTTCCCCATATTGTACGACTATAGACAGGTATTTTTTTAGGAAAAAAGTGGAATTCAAGTCATTGACGAGAAGACATAGAACAATCCTATTTATTTATATTAGTTTGATGTTCAGAAGCAGACAAAAAAGAAGCAGCCCGTAAATGTGCGACAAGCATACATCTTCCCCTCCCCGTTCGTCTTACAATATATATTTAAAACCAACATAACATGACTCAGCATTATGTCTCACTCCGCAGCCTGGGACACCTGCATATGCATCCCTGTACTTTTGTTCATAGTTTTAAAAACAAAATCAAACAAACAAAAACAATCTGGTATCCAAACAGAATTGATCTGAGCACAAATTGGACATGTTTAGCCACAAAGAGGTTTCATCCAAAAGACTTTCACTTAAATCGCAAAATTTTATTGGAATAAAAAGTCATAATCTTACGTGGAATAAAGTCAGATTTTTTTCCAAGATAAGGTCAAAATATTATAATATTAAAGTCAAATTTAAAAGGCTTTTTTCACTTAAATCTATGGATGAGTAAGACTGACCATTGTTTTTTTTTTGTTTTGTTTTTACAATTAAACATAACTACCACGTGTACCTCTAAATGCAATAAGATTTCTTTAATTGCAAAAAAGGCCTATTTTCATTTCGTCGTTATGATAAGAAATTCCTATTTTTTAAAAAGGAAAAGTTGAAATGTTAAAGGAAGGCATTTTTTTTTCCCAAGGGGGTAAAAAAAAAAAATCATCATAACAAGAACAAAGACTGATACAGTAGTGTCAGTGTAAAAGTCATTATCTTGTGAGAATAAAGTTGAAGTTTTCCAACATGAAGTCGTAATATTGTGATATTAAATTCAAACTTTAAAGGTCTCTCCACTTATATCCACTGAGAAGTCATGATGACTCTTGTCATTTAAAACAATTAAACACAACTACCACGCGTACCCTTAAATGCCGTAGAAATTTTGGAAAAGTGCAAAAGAAAATTGCCAATTTCCAGAAACAAATTCCAAATTTTTAAGAGATAAAAATTTGGGATGTTTTAGGAATGAAGTCATATTTTTTCAAGAAACAAAATCAATCTTTACAACATATTTTACAGGTATAAAAAAAAAAAATCATAATCTTACAAGAATAAACTATTCAATATATTTTTAAATATTTTTCGGATATAAAGTTGTAATATTATGATATTCAAGTCAAAGTTTAACGAGGGGAGAATGTCATATTTTAACAACAACTTGTTTTCATCGTATTACATGTTTTATTCTGGATGTTTTTATTGTTAAAAAAAAGAAAAGAAAATAAGGGCTATATTCTCAGAAAAAAATACTTTTGTCCTTCAAAAAATGAGACTTTATTTTTCGAGAAAATATGCCCTTTGTCTTCAACAAAAACAGACTTTATTCCTGTAATAAAAAGCCTTTTGTTCCAAAAATAAAAAGATGACTTTGTTCATGCAGGGATTTCAGATTTATGTGTTGATGTCCCACTCGCATCAGAGCTTTTAATTGGCCCAAAGCTAAGTTCCTCATCCATATAGTTAGCCTAATTGCCAAGGCGACTACGCTATTAGGCTAACGATGTGTCGGTATGCACTTTTTTAAATGATGAATATATGATTTATTGCAAATTATTTAGTTGACCCCCAAACTATAGCTCGTAGGCCCCCGGTGGGCCCCAGTTTTACAAGCACTGCGCGAGAAGTCCAAACATCAATTTTTGGGCAACATCTCCACGGAGACCCCGAGACATTCCGTCATTGGTCCGCGTGCTGCACGTGGACAGAGGACGAGCCCGTGCCCAGGCTGCGGAAGAACGGCGCCACCAACGTGTTCGTCAGGCTCGTCCACACCAGCTGCAGGGACGGCAGAACCACCAGGAAGCTCCGGATGCCCGGCATCACCAGCCTGGGACGGGCAAAAAAAAAGACAAAGGTTACGATGGGGAAAACACAATCTGTTGATTTGGAATAGAAATCGAAACAAGACGGCAAAGCAGTCAACGCCGAGTCATTGTCAAAGCAAGAATTGGTTGCTTTTGAAAGGTCTCTAACACGAGATGACAGCTATGCATGGTCAAACAAGAATCTGTTGATTTCTAATAGTATCTACCACGTTGACGGGGATGCATGGTCAAAACTGTTTGTGAAAGCAAGACTTGATTTTGGAGATAATCCCAACGCAAGTCGGCTGAGATTCATGGTCAAAAACTGATTGTGAATGCAAGTATCTGCTGATTTTTAAATGGTATTCAACTCAAGATGGTGGCTTCGGGTTTACCAATCAAAACACATTGTCAAAACAAGAAACTGTTGATTTTGAACAGGATCCCAACGCAATATGGCAGAGATTTGTGTTCAAAACTGATTGTGAATGCAGGAATCTGTTGATTTTCAATCGTATCTAACAAATGTTGACAGGGATTTATGGTCAAAACAAGAATCTGTTGATTTTTACTAGCATCCAACATTACACGGCAGAGATTTTATGATGAAAACTTCTTTTCAAAGCAAGAATCTGTTGATATTGTAACCTGGACTTCCTGTTTGTGTCAGAGGTCCTCAAAAACATGGCCGCTCCAAAGCCTAAAGCGCTTTCCCGCGGAAACTTCCGGCCTCCATCATGGCCGCCGAGGGTCTGAAGAATGTACCACGCCGGTGTTGAAGAGCATGTCAAGCATCCTGTCTGCTTTTTCCTACCGCTCCATCCTCAGTGGAACTTCTTTTGTTTTTTTTTTTGGCACGTTTGCACCAACTTTCCTCGGGCTCACTTTTTGGCAGATGGCGACGAGCATTTCCCATCAATGAGCGCTCTCTTTGGGTTAGCTCGTTAGCCTGTTAGCTCATACGCTCGTTAGCTTGCTGCTTAACAGCATCCAGGTGGCCCACGTGATGATGTCAGCAGTAAAAAATAGAAAGAAAAAAAACACGCCGCATGATCGTAATAAGAGTTAGGGAGAGAAGGGCTCACTATTTTGCAAAGTGACGTCATCTGTATAAATTGCTTGTGTCAATGTTTGCCTTGGGAGCATTTGCAAACATCCCATAATAGTCTGCCGGGCTCTTTCAAACGCACTTTCATTTCTGCGTCGGCTCTCGACTATTTTTAAAACAAATGACGGCATTGAGCGCATTTGCCTAAATTCGTACACTTTTTGGATCATATTCTGTTTGGTTTTTTTCTTCTTGTAATAGTACAACTTTTTTTTACATAATATTACAACTAGCTCGTAAAACTATGATTTTAATCTTGTAATATTACAACTTTTTCTTCGCGATAATATCACAGCCGGATTCTTGTTCCATTACGATCAAATGTTTCTGAAAATACAAAGAAATCAAAGTTTTCCTCATGAAATTACACTTTTTCATGTAATATGACAACTGATTTTGCATAATACAGTATAACATATTTATTGTCGTAAATTTATCAATTTATTTTCCTAAAATCTCAACTGTTTTTGGACATGATTCTCGTAATACTACAACTTCTTTTGCATAATATTCTGACGTAATTCTTCTAAAATTCTTTTTTCTCACAATAATATTAAAGCCTGATTCTATTAAATGTTAGGACTATTGTCATTAGATTACAACTTTTTGCTTTTACTATTAACCTTTTTGCATATTTCTTCTTCATTCTTACAAAATTACAGCTTTTTCCCCTCACAATAATGTTATAGCCTGATTCTTGAACAATTACAACTTTGATCTCATAAATGACATTTTTGTTCGAAAATAATTCGACGATTGTCATTAGATTACAAAATTTTGCTTATAATATTATTTTTTTTGCAGAATATTATGATTGTAAGATTACAACTTCTTTCATTTATAATTTAATTTTTTTTTTAAATAAAGTTACAACTTAATCTTTGTAAAATTATGACTTTCTTCTCCCAAAATTTTTTTTTTCTTTTAATATTGCCATATCTTTGCATAATATTCAGACTTTATTTTTCATAAAATTATGACTTTATTCTTATAACTTTTTTCCTTTATTATTTAAACGTTTTTTCATAATAATATGCTCATGTAACATTACAACTTTTTCTGTTATAATTCTAGTCTTGTGAAATGACCAGTTTTGTCTCGAAAATATATTACAACTTTATTCTTGAAAAACTACAACTTTTCCCTCCTAAAATTATTATAGCCTGATTGTTGTAATATGACAACTTTTTTTTGCTTACTTTCATCTCATAAAATTTCAACTTTGCCCCGCGGTAGTACAATGTAACTCTTCAAATGACAGCTATCTTCTCTTAAAATAAAAAATCATTCTCATAAAATCGCATTATCTTTTTAAAAACGTTTTTCTTGTAATATTTGAACTTTATTCCCTGTCTCTATTGTCTCATTTTGTGCATCCGTTACTGTCATACAAGTATGTATTTACATAAAAAAAAAAAAAGTAGAGTCTTACCGCTTTGAACGTGAACACGCTTATTTTCTGTGCATATTCTCGCTCTCACAAGCCAAAGAAAAAGCGCAGCGATAACCCTTTGACGCTCAGTGGTCGCTTACCAGATGCGCACGAGGCTGAGAACGGCGAAGACGAGTCCGAGGAGGAAGGCGAGGGGCACGGCCAACAGCGCCCCGAGAAGCCGGTACAGGCCCAATTTGACCACCTCGAAAGTGGCGTGGCTGCAAATCCAAACCCGGTCGAAGGTCCGAGCGGATGCCGGCTCGGCGATGACATCATCGAAGCCCACCTGACGGCAAAAAACAAACAGAAAGTCGCTGATCGCTACTTTGACTTGGGCGTAATTGTGACTTGAAGAAAAATATATTTTTGAGATAGAGTTCCAGCGGCATTAACCTTGGTGAGACTCTGCAGGAGGACCTGGGAGCGAGCCCGACAGATGCTGCTGCGCCAGGGACGGTCCTACAAAGCCGCTGCTGACCGTCGGAGGACACCGGCCCCGAACTACAAAGTGGGTCAGCGAGTTTGGCTCTCGACCAAACATATTCCACTCCGGGTGGAGTCCAAGACGCTCGCTCCCAGGTTCGTTGGGCCCTTCCCCATCACAAAGATCATCAACCCTGTCACCGTGAAGCTGAGGCTCCCAAGGTCGATGCGGGTCCACCCTGCTTTTCATGTCAGCCTACTCAAACCAGCCCGGGACTCCCCTCTGGTCCCGCCTTCCAGGCCCCCTCCTCCCCCCCGGTTTGTGGTTGGGGGCCCGGTCTTCGCTGTGAAGCGGCTGTTGTCGTCTCGTCGGAGGGGGTTTCAATATCTGGTGGACTGGGAGGGCTATGGGCCTGAGGAACGTTCATGGGTACCGTCTGCGTTTATCATGGTTTACCCCTCCCACATTTGAATCTATGAAACTGAAATGTAGAAAAAATGCTGTATGTATTGTGGTGTCTGTTGCATACATGCTTGTCGTGTGCCTTTAAGAGGCGGGGTCTGGTGGCGTGCCGCGTGATGTCTGCACGTGTGTGGCTGGGCGTGAGCTGTGGCACACAGCAGCTTCTGCGCGAGCGTGCTCCTCGTGTTTATGGAAGTACAATGTTATTTTTATATTTTGAAAAATACGAACTAAAAAAAAAAAGGAAAATATTGAAATTCTATAGAAAAAATATGTTTTACTTCCAATTTTTATTTGCACAATTAAAATAAATGATGGCATGTGAAAGAAAATTATGATTTGTCCTTCTTAATGTCCATATTCAGATTTGTAAAAATCTGAAAAAATATCAAATGAAATATTTAATATTCAAATGCGACAGATGGTGGCTAATAATAAATGAATAAATAAAAAATGAAGGTGGCTCCAGAAAGACACTGTTTTTATTCTTTGGGGCTAAAAAATTCAAATATGGGATAAAATGCTATACACACCATGTTTATTTTTCCTTTTTGTGCGCATATTTTTTATTTAAAAAATATTCTATTTAGATATCCAACATAACAGGTATACATGTACAATCCTACATTGAATAAATAGGATTGTACATATGTCTGTATGTTGGATATATTTAACATTTTATCAATACAGCTCTGAGAAGAAAAATTAAGACACCAAAAAAACAACACAAACAAACAAAACAATTTGATCTTTTTGGGTACTTTAACCAATTTTCTTTTTTTTTTTTTTTGCTGTCAATGACAATATTCCTATTTGGGGGCTAGGTTGTCTCTAGTTTATAGACTAAAACAAAAATGTGCATTGGTAATTTTTCAGCGGTGTCGTATTTTTTGATAGAGAGAGAGAGAGAGAGAGAGAGAGAGAGAGAGATGGCGGTGATGGAAGAAGCACACCTGCGCTAACAAAACAACGGTTGTGTGATCAATGACGTCACTCCCCCACTTCCGCGTCACGGTGACTTGAAAACAATGGAAGGCTGGGTTAGTTAGTTCCGGTTTGTTTTTGTTTTACCTTGAGGTGCGCGTTGACGTCGTCGGGGTCTCGGTCTTCGTGCGCGGACGGCAACCGGTCCTCCTTCCGGGCCAGCATGGGTACGACTGACCTGTTGAACTCGTCCTCGTCCACCACGATGCTCGTGTCCGACTTCTCCTTCTCCGCACCCATTGTCGCTCGCTCCCCACTTGGAACTTCGAGTTGTGGTTCGAGTGCGCAGTCAGCGAGCCGCTCCGCTCGTCTGCGGCACGAGCAGAAGCAGAAGCAGGAGCAGGAGCTGAAGCAGGAGCAGGAGCAGGAGCAGGAGCAGGCACCACCCCCGCCCCGCTCACTGCAAAGCAGCGTGGGGTCGACCGTCGACGGCGCGACAGCACGCTGCTCTGCGTGTGCGTGTGCAGTCACTGAAGGACCGCTGCTGGCTATAAAAGGACTCTAATAGAAGGAGAAGTACTGATTCGACTCCTGCACTTAAAGGAAACATTTACAGTTTTTTTTTAAAAAACACACACATATGTTAAAACTCTCTGTACGCCCTGACATTGTCATTTCTACCATCAGGCTGACAGTAGAATAGTCTTAAAATGATCTTCTGGAAAAGGTCGAGTGGGTCGGCGGGATCTTGAGGACAGCAGCAACCGATAAGATGAAATAAGTTTGACTCTGTGCAGTCAATTTTCCTCAACATAATAGCACGAGCCCATTCTTGGTATATTACATCTTTTTAGAAAAATATGACTTTATTCTCATATTTTCATTGCAATTTTCAAATCTTAAAATTGCAATGTTCTTCTCGTAATACTATATCACGACAATATATATGATAATATTATTACTTTATGCTTGTAAAATATTGCCACTATATTATCAGAAAGTTACTACTTTATTCTTGTAATATTAAAAATTTTCCTGATAATTTTCCAACTTTATTCTTGCTTCATAAACGCGCGCTATATCCTTTTCACTTTGGAATTCATCTCCATGTACAAAAAAACTAACAAAAAATTACAGAAACTGCAATACAAATAAGGACTTTATTAATGAATTGATTTATGTAAATATAAATATATTAGTATTTTTTTTCCAGCACGTTCTCATTTTTAAATTTTTATTGTGCCTTTACTTAATCAGGTCGGCCCCGTTGAGGCGCAAGGATCTTTTTTCCAAGGGAAGAGTGGCCAAGACAGCAACTTAAAACACAAAGTTTCAACTGTTAAAACAGACAACATTCACACACTAAAATAGACTAAAACAAGGAGTGTTGTCATGGCGACATCTCAATTGCTATCACTGACCATGTGCACCCCAGTAAAGTGTGTCACTTTTTAACAGTAAAAGAAATAAGTTGTAATCTCATGACAATAGTCCTAACATTTAATAGAATCAGAACATTTGTTTACGCGACATGCTTTTGCGTAGACGCCACTATCTGGAACAAGTTGTGTGTGTGTGTGTGTGTGTGTGTGTGTGTGTGGGTGGGTGGTGTTTTGGGGCAGGCTAGTCACAAAAGTGGGCCATCAGTGTGAGTCAGCTAAGCAGAAATACATCAGACAAACATTCATCAGGTTCAACCCGGCCAACGGGAACAATAGAAGAACAAAATCCTGCTAGATGAATGCGCAAAATGCACTTGTGACACGAGTGTGTGAGGGGGAGTGTGCGGCGTGGCCCGTTGCTCCTTCCATCTGTTCCAAAATCACCTTAAAAACTCATTTAGAACGCAATCAATCCTAACAAGTGCAAGTACTACTACTACTAATAAACTGGTTTTATATACAGTTTTTACATATGCATAAAAACTAAAAGAGGAACAGTTTATATTCATAATGCCTCATGGATAAAAATAAGCTTCAGAATCAAAAAATGTTTCATCTACTTTATGCTTTGTTTCAAGGTCCCATTTGTGTACATATCACATTATTGATTAATTATGATCCTCAAGTGAATACTGCGTTATCTTATAACAGTTTGCTTTTGTTCTGATTCAGAATATGGAGATTTGCTCAAGGCAGGGGTGGATCTATTCTTGTAGGACACAGGGTTGTGGGCCAACCCCCCCTCCCAAAAAAAACAAATCATGAAAAATCCCAAACTAATCACCTTTCACAGAAAGCTAACAAATATAATATATCGTTGTTTGATGAATTGGTTTTAGCCTGTTTAAAAAAGTAGCAGAATGTCAAAGTGGCCATTGCATCCTTAATGTCCACAATTTGTCTTAATGTGGTCCTCGAAGGAAAAGGTTTGGACAGCCCTGCATTACACCGTCCAGCACGGCAACACAACAACTATGTGAACCGCTGCACTAAGGTCCCTGATCAGCCCGCAGGAGCCAGGAGTGCCTCGAGCTTTTGGAGGTGGAAAAATGTGTACGATAAACTAGAAAGACCCTTAAGAGCCTTTTAGACATACTTTATTGTTATTCAGATGTGCACAAGTTTATACAGAACAAGTTGCAGTTGCTTCAGTGCAGCATGTAGAATATACGATTTAAAAATTCAATCAATAAAATAAAATGAAAAATGCAAGTACAGTATACAGTCTATATACTTATGAAACATGAATTTAAAAACATATACAGGTACGGTCGGTTGAGAACGCAGGCCTCTCACAAAATTACCACGCCAGTGCCGCTTTCGCACAGAGATCTTGCAAAATTGCCATGTCACTCTTTCACACAGAGGTCCTGCAACATTTTCATATTCAAGGCTCTTCGACTGACAGAGCCTGCAAAACGACCACATCGGCACCTCTTTTACATGGCGATCCTGAAAAATGCAAAATCAGTGTGTTTCCCTCAAACATCCCGCAAAATGGCCACATCCGTGCTTCTTTCATGCAGAGATCCTGCAAAATCCCCATATCAGAGTCAGACGGCCTGCAAAAGGATGCTATCAGAGTCACTGTCATGCAGAGATCCCACAGATCCGCCACTTTAGAATCTGTTTGACCCTGCAAAATGTTCGTACCAGAGCCTCTTTCACATAGAGATTCCTCCAAACAAGCCAAATCAGAGTTTGTTTTACACAGAGAGCCTGCAAAATGGCCCGAGCAGACCCTGCTTCACACAGAGATCAAATACAATGGCCACACCGTATCCTTTTTCACACAAATACCGAACAAATGTGCCTCATTAGAGCTTCTTTTACACAGAGATCCTACAAAATGGCCACATAAGATACTCTTTCACGCAGGGATCCCACAAAATTGCCCTATCAGAGCATGTTTCACATAAAAAACAAACAAACAAAAATGACATTTCAGAGTCTGTTTCACACAGAGATCGTGAAAAACAGCCACATTTCTTTCACACAGAGAACCCAAAACATGGCCACATAAGATTCTCTTTCAAACCGAGATCCCGCAAATAGCCCTGTGAGAGCCTATTTTACACAGAGCTCATGTAAAATGGCCACACCACAGCCTATTTCACAGAAAGATTCAGCAAATTGCCTTATCAGAGCCTCTTTCCCACAGAAATCCCCCAAACTTGCCATATAGAAGTACCTTCCACACAGAGCTCCTGTAAAATTGCCGCATCAGAGCCATAGCAGAAGATGCAACAGTTATCTACCGTTGCCTTTCACACAGAACCCAGTGAAGTTGGAAGAATGCCGTCAGTGTAAAAGCTTCTTTCACATAAGTATAAACTAGTTGTTTGTCAGGGACAATTGCTTACTGGGTCCACTTGGTTCCCCAATAACGTTTGCCACACTTAATGTCCAGCCAGTCAACTCTGTGTACACTTCAGCCAGGTCCCATGACTTGAATTTTCACAATTCCTTAGTGAGAATTTCACCAAGCATTTTTGTATCGCTGTGCTGCTGTTAACTGGCGAAGATAAGCTAACAAGGCAAGGTTGGTGCTACGTAATAGTAATCTGACAGCTAAAAGTGTTACTCCTTCATATTGTCATCTATTGAACTTTTCCTCTGTGATCTGTTAGCCACGTTAGCTTAGCATTGTGATTTGTTTTGCATGTGTGACTTTCTATGGTGATGCTGCTTCATATTTCACATGCAAAAAAAAAAAAAAAAAGTCCAAATCAGATGCATGAGAGCTGCGGAGGCTTGTTTCCCCACCAAAGACGTTCTTGAGCCGGCGTGCCGCAACGCGTCTTGTCAGTCAGTCAGTTCTCGCGCTGGATTTCCATGGCCTCGGGACTCATGCCTTCATCTTCATCATCACCTTTTAAGCGTCTCTGATTATGCCAAGCTCATAAATGTTTGTCAATAAGAGCAAATATGACTTTTTATTAGTTTGTGGACGTGCTCGCTCTGATGTTCTTGTTTCTTTCTGACCTTTCGGAGGCTTTTCATGTTGCAGCAACACGATTGTGAAACCAAATCCCGTGGCCAGAATTCTTGCAAAAGTTCAATGATTTGATTGTGTCACACTGTCGGGACATGCGATCCAGTATTTTTTGCACCATTTTGAAGGCATTTACACTGTGATCTAGCGTGCATGTAAAACACCAGTGAGTAAATAAGCATGTAAATTAATATGGATTTCATAACGATCCGGACATATGTACACCCAGGAATGAGACACACTTTAATAATATCCACCCATCCATTTTCGGAGCCGTTTCTCCTCACTCGGGTCGCGGGCGTGCTGGAGCCTATCCCAGCTATCATCGGGCGGGAGGCGGGGTACACCCTGAACCGGTTGCCAGCCAATCGCAGGGCACATACAAACAAACAACCATTCGCAATCACATTCACAACTACGGGCAATTTAGAGTTGTCAATTAACCTACCACGCATGTTTTTTGGGACGTGGGAGGAAACCGGAGTGCCCAAAGAAATCCCACGCAGGCGGGGCCGGGGATTGAACCCCGAACCTCTGGACTGTGAGGCAGACGCTCGAACCAGTCGTCCACCGTGACGCCACTTTAATAATAATAAATAATAATTTTCTGGACACTCCCTAGCATGCTGCAACTCACCCAAAAGTAAATGATAATTTAAAAAAATAGTAATTACAACGTACAAGTAAATACATCATTGAAATAATAATGATTTTATAATATTTGTGTAATAAATCTAGCAAGCTAAAAGACACCAATAAATACATTTGAATTTTAAAGTAACAACTTAAAAACTGGATGGATAATCTATCAGACTGTATTACTCCTGCAAAAATAACATATGGACATTTTTGAAATAATAATAATAACATTATTATAATTTATAATAATATAAAATTAATATAATAATCAAATTATGTACATTATACGGAGAATCAAGGAATGTTAAATAATAATTATTATTTTTATGTTGATATAATAATAATATCAATATTCATTATTATTATTATTAATAATGTTATTATTTTGATACAATAATATTAACAATAATAATAATATCAATTATTATTACCATTATTGTTGTTGTTATTATTATTTTGACAATGTAGGAGACAACAGCAAATACATCATTTGATTAATATTTGAATAATATTTATATGAACAATCGAGCAAGCTGAAATACACCAGTGGATAAATTATATTTTTAAAGTAACAATTTAATAATTTTATGTACAATCTAGCAAGGTACAACACACCATCAAATAAATAATTAAAACAAAATCAATATCTGTATGGACAATCTGACTGTATCACTCTTGCAGGAAAAATAACAAAACAATTTATCTGCAGGCTACAAAACATCAAATATTTATTTAAATTATGACAATTTAATGTAATGATTTAAGTCATAAAATAAATTATTACATGGATAATCCAGTGAGGAAAAACACACCAGTGAATGGATAATAATTTAAGAAATATTTGGACAACGTAGCACTAAGCTACAACATGCGTACGCTGCGTCATTAATCGTCTGTCAGTCAAACATATTTTCCATAAGAAACTTTCATGCCTCCTTCAGGATCTTTACACTTTACTCAATGCTTCTCAATCCTGACACACGCACACCCACAAACACACACGCACACCCACAAACACATACACACACACACACACACACACACAGAGTTGTTGCAGAAGACTGTTTAAAGATGTTCTTGTTCCTGCCTCAGTCAGCCTGGGGCAGGCAGAGGAATGCATGTAGGGCCGGGGTGGCTCTCTTTTGACAAAAACAGCGACTGTGTGTGTGTGCGAGTGTTTGTGTGTGTGTGTTTGTGTGTCTGTGCGCGCGCGCGTGCGGCACGAGCCTTTCACTGGAATGTTCCGCTTTGTACAAAATAATAACATTAAGTGAAGAGAAAAGAAAATCAATGGTCGAGGATGAAATGGACGAGCATGTTTGATTGTGATTGGAGCACAAAGGCCGTGCAGTAAGACGCGAACTGGAAAAAAAGTAAATAAGCAACATCAAACATGGGAAAAGTACCGTGCAAGTCCCTATTTGTGAAATCATGAAATAGAAATAGATCAGAGAAAGTGACATTTTTACATTTTTTTTTCAAACTGTCTTGCAAGTGTAAAAAGAAGTGAACCACAGTTAACGGCTACATTTTCCCCATGGGAAATAATAAAAATAAAAATAATCACTCCCAGGGTCAAACTTTGGCCATCATAAACTCATTAAGTGTGCACAAGTCACATTCGAACACGATTAACGGTAACGCAAGTGGAGATAGTGTCAACCACTGTTCATAGTTAAATACAACACAGTAACACGCACACAAAAACACACTTATGAATATATAAATACACACAAACACACACACAACTAACTACCCCCCCCCCCCCCTCCACACACACACACACACATAGCCTCTCACACACACACACACACATTTATAACAAACACGCACACATACGCAGAGTAGTTTTCCACATGCAGGACTCCCATCCAGGCGGGTGAATGCTGCTTTCACTTGTCCGTCTGGAAGAGTCTCCAAGGAGCACAAAGCTTCTTTGAAGGCACTGCAGAAAATGTGAACGTGCGCCGTAGAAGCCTCGAGTGTCAAGAAGAAGAGGAGGAGGAAGAAGAAGAAGAAGAAGCATGCACAAATTTGGCAAAACTACACTAATGACTTTGATTTTCCCATCAAATTTGATTTTGACTGGGATATTCTTTGTGTTTTGGACTTTCCTGGTAGGTAGCCATGGCAACGCTGTGACAGGAATGCCATCCCCGTCGGGGGAAGGAATCCCCTGGTGAGGAGGAGCAGAGGGCGTGGCGGCCATCTTCTCCTCCTCCTCCCGGCAGGCCACGGGGTCTTCCGAATGAAAATGTCCCGACTTGCTCTGTAATTATGATGATGAGTCATCATTCTGCAATCACACACGCGCACTCACATGCTTCCATCCATCTTCCTGGAACCTGTCCCAGCAATCTCCGGGCGAGAGGCGGGGTACACCCTGAACTGGTCGGCAGCCAATCGCAGGGCACATATAAACAAAAAAACATTCACACTTACGTTCACGCCTATGGGCAGTTTAGAGTCTTCAATTAACCTACCGTGCATGTTTTGGGGGATGTGGGAGGAAACCCAAGTACCCGGAGAAAACCCACGCAGGCACGGGGAGAACATGCAAACTCCACACAGGCGAGGCCGGATTTGAACCCGGTTCCTCAGAACTGTGAGGCAGATGTGCTAACCAGTCACCCAACGTGCCACCCACTCGCGTACTTATTTATTATTATTTTTACACACACTTACTTACACTCCCTTGCATGCTCACACACACGCACACACTCGCAGACACAGGCGCACACATACACAGAGACTCGCTCAGAAACATACACTCGCACACACACACACACACACGCACACACACACATATACATTGACACGAACTGACTCACACACACACTTTCACACAAACTTACACGCACTCATTCACTCTCACGCACGCAGACACATTTACATGCATGCGCACACACACATTTGCTCACACACTCACTCTCTCACGCACATCTCGCAAACTCTCACACATACATGCACTTCCTCTTTCTGTCTCACGCAGTCACTCACACGCTCACGCAAACACACACACAGGTATCACGGACTGGCCTATTAAAATACACCGTACTGGTGTCCCATCCGGTTACATTTGGAGGGGGGGAAATTCCCTGTTAGTGCTGAGTGAGGGAATTCCAGGATAATTCGGGATCCTCCATGGAGCTTAGCTTGAAGTTTTTCCAAAAGTAGGGAACAATAGACCTTTTAGCCACTTTCTGTGGGGTGTCCCAATACTTTTGTCTATGTCTATTTTCATCATTTGCTGCATTTCTGTGTCAGAATTCCAACAACATGGGTGTCCCAATACTTTGGTCCATACTTGCTCCATTTCTGAGAAGACAGCCTTCCCACACTTGTGTCTTTGCGCTAATTCCTCGGTCGGGCCGGGAGTCACGGAGGGAGTGTTTTATTATGGTGGTCCGGTCTCCAAGGAAGCGTCTCCAAGGTTTCCATTCTGCCTGCCTGCTCGCTGCTCCTCCGCCTTATTTGGAGCGAGCGCTTCCTGAACGCGCGCCAGGAAAGTGTGCGTTCGCCGACTCGACCGGGATGCTGGGAAGAAGGCGAGCGAGACCACAATGCGCTGGAACGTTGTAGCTTTGCAGGTGTAAGAAGAAGATAACTATTAGAGGGTTTCCCATAGGCGATAATGGAAATCAAACTGGGGCTGTCATAGAAGCTTAAGGAAGTGTACAGGCAACGTTTTAAGTCACATTTTTAACAGTATAAAAGCAATTTAACTCATGTTAATGGTTATATTTTCCTCCTAGGAAATGTCATGTCATGCTGCTAGCGGATTAGCTGTCGACAGGTGCTAGCGTTCAAGTCGGTGAGGTAGTATCAGACGTAGGGGCCGGGGGGACCTGAGAGTCTGCGATAAAGCCTCCACTTGCAACAATGACAACAAAGCGCGCACTTCCTGTTTGCTAGCATCAATTAGCCGGGCCATTAGCACACAAAAACAAACGCACACTCTCGTTATCGGAGTTATTGCACACTTCCTGTAAGCTGCGTGTGTGTGTGGGTGTGTGTGTGTGCGTGTGTGTGTGTGAATTCCTGCAGTGTGAGCTCATCACTACAATCGTTCATGATGATGTTCATGCTTTTATTTTGTTGACTTAGTGGCCATAAAGTGGAACAGTTGACACTTTTATTTTATTGAATCTGTCGCAATATAGTGTGAATAGTCAGACTTTTATTTTGGATAATTCAGTTAAAGGGTGATGTTCATGGTCTCATTTGTTCAATGAGACCATCAATGAATGGGAAATATTCATACTTTTATTTTTCGGGAATTATTTTTGTAAAGTTGGAATGTTCATACTTTTATTTTGTTGAAACAGTCGCTATGGACTGCAGATTCCGATACATTTATTGTGAACAATAACTCATCGTAAAGTTGAGATTATTATTATTCTTTTTTTACTTTTATTTTGTTGAATCAATGAGAGGCCGTAAAGTGGAAATGTTATTGATTTTGTTGAATCAGTCACGATATCGTGTGAATGTTCAGGCTTTGATTTTATTTTATATTTTATTGAATTATTTATGCTTTTATTTTGTAGGCCTCGTGCTGATATTTTCAGGAGCTCCTTGGTGGAGCAGGGTCAAGTGCAGGTTCAGAGGTCATCCTCCTCGTCCTCCTCCTCCGCATGCTTGTGAGCAACATTCCTCGGCAAAGAGGAGATGACCTCTCCCTTGTTGTTCTTAACTCTACGTGGGAGACCTGCTGGGTGTGTCCTCAAAACATCTGCTGGAACGCTAGCCAAATACTGAGCAGCACCTAACCGTCCATCCATCCATCCATCCATCCATTTTCCGTACCGCTTATCCTCGCTAGGGTCGCGGGCGTGCTGGAGTGTATCCCAGCTATCTTCGGGCGAGCGGCGGGGTACACCCTGTGCTGGTCGCCAGCCAATCGCAGGGCGCAGAGAAACAAACAACCATTCACACTCATATTCACACCAACGGGCAATTTAGAGTCTTCAATCAACCTACCACGCATGTTTTTGGGATGTGGGAGGAAACTGGCCTACCTGGAGAAAACCCACGCAGGCACGGGGAGAACATGCAAACCCAACACGGGCAGTGCCTGGATTTGAACCCCGGTCCCCAGAACTGTGAGGCCGATGTGCTAACCAGTTGTCCACCGTGCTGGCAGTGAGTAATTCAACAAAATAAAAGTATGAACATGTCCACTCTCTACTACAAAGCAAAAGCCTTCTTTACGCTTCACCTCTTCCCGTATTTGGACAAAGCATCTCTCTTGCATGACAGCGTCAACTCTCACTATTTCCTGTTTAACTTCAGACGGACACTCCGTTTGTGTTCAAAAACTGAACATAGCTCTCCAGTTTTGGAAAGGGGCCCAAACACTTAATATTTTATATTTAAACCACAGTTTTGGAAAAAAACAAAAAACAAAACTAAAAATAGTCATCATGCGACTTTCCACTCAGTGACTCACGCTTGCCTTGTGTGTATGTCCCACACACACCTGTACATTACATATATGAGCCTACTATTAATTTAGTCTGCCAAACTTGAACAGCAACACCAAAGTGATGTAAGTCACACACGCACACTCACATAAACACGCATTCCCTTCAGCTGATGTCAGTGGGAACGCGCCAGGCTCATGCCTCTGCTGCCCACTTTTTTTTTTTTTTTCTCCATCCTGCTGACTGGGAGATTGTTGTGATGCGGTTGCCATGATAATGGGAACCAATCAGAGATTACATAAGAGTGTTTTTTGTTTTTTTTACGCCTGCTGTAGATGAATAATATCTGTCTATCTATCTATCTATCTATCTATCTATCTATCTATCTATCTATCTATCTATCTATCTATCTATCTATCTATCTATCTATCTATCTATCTATCTATCTATCTAGATAATTACTTAGTTAATTTAGTTACATTAAGCACTATTTGTTTGAGACATCCATAAAAAGGGGGTTTCTAACACAGTGGTGCCTTGACTTATGAGTTTAATTCATTCTGTGACCACACTCGTAACTCAAGATAACTCAAATCGTCTTTCCCCATTGAAATGAATGGAAATCCCATTAATCTGTTCCAGGTCCCCCTGTAATACAACAATATAAAATGTTGTAACATGTTTTTAATAAGTACTGTTCTTTCTGAAAACATACAGCAACGACAGAATTAAAAAGAATGTAATGAATAAATATTGAGCATCATGATTTCATACACCAACAATTGGTATTGTGCATCTGGCTTGGCCACCAGGAGGCAGAATAATACATAAATACTACACGTAGAATTGATGAATAAAGACAGAAGACTGTCGCAAGCTGAAGTAATATTAGTCATCTTTTTGAAGAAGACAAAGAATATATGCCTGTGAGTATTTTTATGTTATCTGCCTGCAAGTGTTGCTACCGTTTATGTTCAAATACCCATTGCTTAAAGTTTCATAACAAGCGCAACGTCAATGCTAGTTTCGTTAGCCCGTCTATGGTGTTTCTGCTTATGTGTTAGCATTAAGCTACATGACTCTTGTAAGGTAGTTCTGTGGCTGTGCTATATAGTAGAACTTGGTGTGTTTTCATATTGAAAACCTTTTATGTTGTTTTGTTGTTTTATGTTGTTTTACAAAGGCGGTCATATCAATATTTGACGCTTGCGTATCAATGCTTGTGTATCAACAAAGTATTGTGTATGAGTGGCAACGATACCGTACAACACGATTCAGTGATTGTGATATAAATCGATGATCTTTATTACCTGAGGTCAGAAAACTGAGACACAATAATCTGATCTGAATCTGATCTGAATGTTTAATTCACGTTTGTTGTATGCTCTGTTTGTATGTGTTGCTTCTCTGTGTGTGTTAAAGTAGCAATTGTTTGAAGGTTTATCATTGCCGTAACATCTATGCTAATTTTTGCTCGGATTTTTGCATCATATGTTAGCATTAAGGTAGCGAACTTTTGTTAAGCAAAATTCTAGGGTTTGATTAAAAATGTTGGTGTTTAAATATCCAGTGTTTAATTATATTTTCTTTTATTTGTCAGTTTTACAGTCAACCTTTACGAGCAGCAACAAATAAAAAGTTATAAACTTATTTAAAGAACTCTGTGAGTGAGAGACTGTGAACTTTAAAAACTGTTTGAAAAAGTGCGTTTTGACAAGCGTGTTTTAATAAGTTACCATGTGTTGAAAGTGTGGTAAAACTCCTCTTAAATGAGTTTCTTTATATGGCCTCCATATCGCGGATTTTCTCCTATGGGGTGGTTCTGAAACCTTACGATGAATGGGGGTTCACGGTAAAGCAATTGTGCAATGATGTTGCTCATTTTTCAGGAGAAAAGCCCAAAACATTTCCGAATCATCCTGCGAAACCCTTTTCGAAACTCTTCAGTAAAACACTTTTAAACGTGAAGCACTGGGAGTGAAATGAAAAATGATGTCGTTCGCCACACGCGTGCGGGAATTCCGTCCGCCTTGGAAACGAGGCAGAGTTTGTCAAAAGGGCCGACAGGGAAACCCTCTCATCCCAAGGAATTCCTTCCAAAGCCACTCACCACACACATATACACATCAAGACGTGCATTGACACACACACATCTCACATCTGCTCCATTAAGAGGGAAAACCCTGGGAGAGGCCACTTGGAACGCCAAATTCAGGGATTTCCTCACACGCCCTCGTCTCCGCCGTGTCCTGACTATTGTGCGTTCCGGAGCCTCCATCTGCCAAAACGACACCCCAGAGAGGGTCCTCCTGGCCCCGTTTAAAGACGCGGGAATCAGCTGGCCGCTTCCGTCGATTGTTGGAGCAAGGGAAATAATGTCCCGACAAACATCCCAACTGCCGAGAGCAAAAGGCTGGAATGTTGTGATGCTTGGGGGGGGGAAAAAAAAGATCAGAAAAGAATCACAAGAACATCCCAAAGAGGGACAAAAGTAGTGGGACACCTACAAGAACAAAATGCCGAAACTTCAGGAACAATACACGGGAAGGTTAACACAATACAGCAGTCGTGCGATAATTGGTATACAATGTTATCCCGCTGTATTGCAGGTCATCATAAACACCACTGCCCCATATCTACTTGACCCAAAAACGCTCAGATTTATGTTTGATGCTTGTGTATCGATAAACAAGAAGGTATCATTGGCAAACTATCCTCATATCTGATATTTTCCAATGATAGAATCACAACATCACGATAAAAAAAAAGAGATCAGAATATTTCTTGCAATGAAACGGCCGCAGGGTCACCCAAGTGCATTCAGTATTCAGCTAACAGTTTGTTTGCCAACAATACAGAATATCATGAAACAGCCATTGTGTGATAACTGATGCATCCTAACATCTACGTGACCGGAGATCAGAAAAGTTTCAACAACAATGGTCTGATTGATATTTGACGTACTGTACAACGATATCAGGATATTTTGCCAACGATACCAATAAAATCACAATATCACGATATAAAACCAGAGATCAGAAAACGTTTTTTTTTTTTTTTACAGAGGAATGACTGTATGGGTAAAATATCATAACTTTGTAAAGTTTTCAGATATCAGGTTATTTAGACAAGGATACCGAAAGTCTCACGATATCATAATAAAAAAAGAATATATTGATATTTTACACACATTAACATTCACAATACAGATAATATCACTATCACGATACAGTGATTCCGCAATACATCACAATAGAGTATTTCTGTAAAGAAAGTTCGAAACTCTTTTGACAGAAAAGTTCATATCAACAGTTTCCACTTGTGTAGCTACACGTCGTCTCATAAAACGATGCTGTACGTCAAGCTACGGCCTCTGTCTTCAAGGGGAAAATAATCAGCGAGCACCTGAGCGCTGGAATGTTCTGACAGGCCCCAAGGAAAATAGCTGAAACAATGTGTGGAGATGAGAGACTGGGCGGGGCTCGCACACTCACACAATGGCCGCACGGTACACGCAAACACACACACACGCACACATACGCATTCCTTGTGAAGCTCCGTGGAGCTGCTCTTTGTAAGTTGCCGGTATTTATTGGAGCCATTCGAGAGGCCAAAGTGGATACTGACAGAAGCACTGAGCCTCGCCTTCATGCCCTAAAGACTTACTACTCTCATTCTGAATGACATGGGAATGAATACGCCACCATGTTGCTTTCTATTCGAAAAACAGTGAAGCCCCATTTATCATGGGGGACACGTTCTCGTAAGTGTACCGTAAAACCCCATTAAATATGATTGCCTAAGAAAAACTATGTCTCTTAAAAATGACCGTATAGTAGAACTGAATTCTTTCACAATAGGAAATTTCCACAAACCAATGCAATGTACGCAATTGAAACGAACGGAAATAGAATGAATCTGTTCCACGCCCAAAACTAAGTTGCCTTCTCAAGCTCACCGGACGCCAACGTAACCGCAACACTTTCCAGGGCTTCCCAATAGCACAGTCACTTGTATTTTTCACTTTCTCAAGAGCCACACTGAGTGCTAATTTACAGCAAAAAAAAATTAGGTACGACTTTTAGTTAATTTATGAGGTAGGACTTTTAGTTAACTTACCGTAAGTGCAATACATTCGAATGATATGATTATTGAAGTACATCTTTTATTTTCTAATAATCCAAGGAGTTGGCTCAGGTGCGTCTCCCTGGAAATAGTCAGATCTCCAACATGACATGAGCCGCGAAGCAAGCAGCAGAAATGCATCTGCTTCATGTCATCGCTACTTTTGTTTCAACGCAACATCCGCCTGCCACGGTACCACCTGGAGACGGGAAGGTAAAAAAAAAAAAAAAAAACGCGAGTGGGTGTGGTGGGAGGGGGTTCCTGGTGGGCTTAGGAATGTCTTCAGTGGAGGAATTTTCCAATGTTGAACTGGTTACGCCGTGACATCTCCGGATTAGCGGGAGTGACTAAGTAGCCCGTTTTCCAAACAATTCCCTCCCCTCTCACCAGTGAGTGGGGAAAAAAATAGGATGACTTCATCGGTAAGGTTGTTTTCCTGAGGCACAGCTTTTACACGTCAACAAATCTCAAGTCTGGGCATTCACTTTGTACATTTGTGCTGGTCACATTGTGGAAAGTGTCAATGAAAGTCTTGTTTTCCAAGATGAGATTTTTTTTCGTTTTTCTCTCCAATTAATTTGGGAGTTGGCTGCCTGGAACGGCTGGTCAGGAATCATACGACCAAGTTGGCACGCAATATTTCATATTTGCGATGAGCTGGATGACTGAGAATCTATGCAGACTTCTTGCAATTAACAGGGGTGCACATAACAATTTTCGGTCTGGTTCTCGAATCAGAATCATGACCCGCCGACCTCACTGGATGAGTTTATGTCTGTTTGTAGACATACAGTACATCCTATCCGTTACTTGCTAACCCGTAACCCCTCACATAATCCCTTACCCTTAAGCTAACTCGTAACCGAAATGCGAACCTTGGCCTAACCCCGAACCCAAAACCCCGTTCTATCCCTAAACTGAACTCTCGGGTTAGGGTAACATTTGAAGATTAACGCTTGGCTTTCCCACGTTTGTTCTCCCACCAAAACTTGTCACTAAAACTAAAACATACAAGCTTAGCGAGTGTTGATTTTGCGGCCGTGCTCCTAAACGTTGCAAAAACTAGGCGGCGCCGTCCCGTCTGCTTGCAGGTATGAAAGCGACGCTGCGAGGAGGAGGAGGAGGAGGAGGAGGCGAAGGAAGAGCCGGTTTGGCCAAAACTCACGAGACGTAAACCTAAAAGGCATGCTGGGAATGAGGTAAACAAAATATACACGCTCCATACGAGATCCTGATTGAGACTGTGACGAAAGCTATTCATTCATACACTTTCTGCCGCCCTGTTGTGTCGAAATCAGTTGTCACTGTTCCACAATCGCAGCGGCAGCGGGTGCCTGTGTAAAAGGTCAAAGCAGATAAATGCAAGATGTTCTCCAGAAATGTTGTGCCAGCTCTGTGTCAAAGAGGCTTTCACAAAGTCCGCACAAATGTTGATGTCGTGCCGAAAATGGGGAGAAAAAAAGTCGACATATTCATTTTAGGCGTTAAGGGTAGGATCCGAACCGTAGCAGAGAATGGACGATGCTGGTTTAAAAGGAAACGAATCATGGTAATGCCGGGAGCGGGGTGCGACGTTTCACACCCGGCGCTCACTTACCCCACTCTGCTGTGCTGAAAGCAATATACAATTTTGCTGGGTTCTGTACAACAAATGGCTCTGTTGCAGTTCTATTTACAGCAATTTAGCAGGATCTCTGTGTGAAACAGGCTTTCACACAGCCGTCATTTTTCTGCCTTCTTCCCGCTTTGCAGTTCCATGTAAACAATTGTTCACTTTTGAAGATAGGATCGCAGCAGTAACACCGGTAGGACAATGCCAGTGTAAAAGGAAAGGTCTGGTCATTTTAATACCCGAAACTCACTTTTTCCGCCCAATTCTTTTCAGCGGTTTGGTTCACCGGGGTCTGTGTAAAACGACAAAGACGGCTAAAAGTTGACTCATTTGTAAGGGCCCTGATGCACCAATTTTGGATGATCTCCATGCGAAAGAGGCTTTCACGCGGCCTGTAGATGCCGTTATCGTTTCCCAGTCGACTCACTACTACTGGCGCCCTCTGCAGGATGTGCTGATGCAAAACACCACGAGAAGCACTCCATCCGTCTCAAGTGTTTGTGGGAGGAAGCTTCCAGAAGGAGAATTGTCATTCCAGAAGCGTCTTTTTGACCTGCTCCGGTTTACCTTTGACCCCGGCTCATCCCTTGTTACAAACTAATGAGTGCACACGAGATAAGTTCCTCCTCCTCCTCCTCCTCCTCCTCCTGTAGTAGCGTGTCCACGGGGGAGTCAGGAATGTGTCGAGACCTTGTATGGTCATAAACATGGAGCGCTGCCTTGGCCTCTCCAAGCTGCTGTGTAAAATTGTTCTCACCAAGATGGAGGCTAAGCACACCCAACAACTGACCCTGTAACTGACTACTACACTACCAAACGATCGTAAATATGTAATCGTGTCAAAGTAAACAACTGACTAAAGTGACTGACTAACTAACTGACTTGCCAACTCACTAACAAACAAACAACTTATTGGCTAGCAGACTTTTACGAACTAGATAAACTAACAACCAACTGGTTAGAGACTGTCTGATGAATTAATAAACTAACTGACCACCTACTAACTAATTACCTGAGTGACTTAATAAGTAACTAACTCCAGTAACTGACTGAGTGAGTTACTGACTGACGAATCAATTAACAACTGGACTGAATAACAGTCAACAATAATTAACTAGCTAACCAACCCACCAATCAACCACCTGACTGATTGAATACTTAAATAACTGACTGACTGACTAACTCACAACCAGACTGACTCACAAATTAAAGGACAGCAGTAACTGACTTACTGACTCACCAACTAATTTACGAAGCAACCAACTAATACAATGAACTGCCTTGATAACTAACTTCCTAACCAACCGACCAACTGACTGATTAACAACTACAGTAACTTACTCACTAGTTGGCGAACAGTTGTTGTATGCAGGTCATGAAAAGATGTAAAGAAAGCGACCGAGTGACGACACGGGTTGAATTTGTCCCATCGTCGGTGTAAAAACCCAAAGATGCTCGGAGAATTGAGGTTCTATCCTCCGTCAGGAACCGTTCTAAAATCTTCTTCCAAACGTTTCCCATCGACACTCGCTTACACGTTCCAGGGGTCAACGGCAACACCTCGTGACCTGCCGCTCACCTCCGCACCTTTGACCTCGGAGGGGACGCCAGTGCTAGAATCCACACTTCCACGGGCCACCCTTCACATGTAGGTGACACACACACACACACGCACACACAAGCTATATTCATGTATTCTCATTGTGTTGTGTTTTTGCATAAAAAATTGCCATGGGTAAGAAAGGGGCTAATGCCGCAGGCCTTTCATGCTTGGCGGAGGTCATGACTCACGCAAACAGCTGCATTGTGTTTTCGCAAAACAACGGAAGCATGCTCACTGCTGTTGTCGTGAGGGAGAACCGTGCGCTCACATTTTTACACGCGTCGCCAAAGGTCCTCGAACGCATCGATTGTTGAGCGTATGGAGCTTTTTGGAATTCTGCTGCACCCTTTTTCCATCTTTCCATGTTTGCCAGCGCAGCAGACAATGACAGGAAGGGGAAACTTGTCATGGGAAGCGTGCGTGTGTGTGCGCGTGCGTGCGTGCGTGTATGTAACAGTACAAACAAGCAGCGCCACAACCCGGCCTAAAAACATCATTCATATTTTTGCATGTACGTAAGCAAAGTATCAGCTTTTAGATAACAAATATGAAACCAGATTTTGATTAAATGTTGTGGCCTCATTATTTATGACTTTGTTTTCTACATTCTAATGTCTTTTTTAATTTGGGGAAAATATTATCGAAACACAAACAGCGAAATATGTAAAATGTCACATTTTGTGGGATTGTTTATTTCTAGGAATTCTGATTCCAGCCATCCATCCACTCTGTACGGCGTATCCTCACTAGGATCGCGTGTGTGCTTGAGCCTATCCCAGCTGACTTAAAGCATGAGGCGGGGTACACCTTGGACTGGTCGCCATCTCATCACAGGGCACATATGCTGTAGACAAACAACCATTCACACTCACATACACACCTGCAGACTATTTTGAGACTTCAGTGAACCTACCATGAATGTTTTTGGAATGCGGGAGGAAACCGGAGTAGGCTACCGCGAGAAAACCCGTGCAGGCACAAAACTTGCAAGAACATCCAAACTCCGCACAGGAAGGCCGGAGTTGAACTCACCACCTCAGAACTGTGAGGCTGATATGCCAACCAGACGTCACCGATCCACCCAATTCTGATATTTCATTTTTATGTTAAAATATTTTTGACAGACATTTGACAGAAACTTTGTGGCATTTTTTATGTTTTACTTTAAATTTCAATATAAATATACATTTTTGACAGAAAGACAGATATATATATATATCTACTTTGGTGGCGTACTTTTTGTGATTTTTTTAAAATTTTGTTTATTTTAATTAATTGTGAATTTTATGTTTTTAAACACACCGAAATAAAGAAATTGGTGGAATTATTTATTTAAAGGAAGTTTTATATTTCAATTTCCCTGTATTATTTTTTCAATAATATTATTTGGACAGGCAGACAAATAAGTGAAACTTGGTGGCATTATTTATTCTGGGTATTTATTTTTACATCAAATATTTCTGACAGGCAGAGAAAATTTGGTGGCATGATTAATTTTTGGTATTCAGTTCTACCTTTAATTTTGAATATAAAATACATGAAGGTATTTTTTACAGTCAGAGAAATATCTAGTTTTGTGGCCTGTTTTTTTGTGATTTTCTTACTTTTATTTGACCTAATTGTTTTAATTTGTCTTTTTTTAGTTTAAAAATGTATATTGTTGAAAGGCGGAGAAATACATTTTATTTTGTGGCACTATGGATGTAAAGGTATTCTGATATTTATTTCACTTTGTATTTCCATCCATCCATTTTCTGAGCCGCTTCTCCTCACTCGAGTCGCGGGCGTGCTGGAGCCTCTCCCAGCTAACATCGGGCAGGAGGCGGGGTACACCCTGAACTGGTTGCCAGCCAATCGCAGGGCACACACAAACAACCATTCGCAGTCACATTCACACCTACGGACAATTTAGAGTTGTCAATTAACCGAGCATGCATGTTTTTGGGATGTGGGAGGAAACCGGAGTGCCCGGAGAAAACCCACACAGGCACGGGGAGAACATGCAAACTCCACACAAGCGGGGCCGGGGATTGAACCCCGCTCCTCGGAACTGTGAGGCAGACGCTCTAACCAGTCGTCCACCGTGCCGCCATTTTGTATTTCTTTTTATTTAAAAAAAGAAAATTGACAGGTGGAGAATTATGTGAAACTTGGTGGCAGATTTTATTTTTTCGATTTATTTTTCACTTTAATTCTTATATCAACAATTTGTTTACTGGCAGAAAATCTAAACATATTTTTTGGCATTATTAATTTACAATAATTTTGATAGTTTATGTTTATATTTATTTTGTTTGTATTTGTATTTTAAAATAATTTTGACATACATAGGAATAAGTTACATTATGGCATTTTTTATACATTTATTTATTTTATTATATTGTTATATAACAACAATATGTTTTTTGACACAGATTGTTGATTTAGTGGGCAGTTCATTTTTTCTTTTTCATTTAAAAAAATGTTTTTGACATACAGAGAAAATTATGATGCATTATTTATTCTATATAATTAATTTTAATTTGCCTTCTTTTGTCTTTTATTGTTTGTTTTTTTTACAGACAGGAAAATTAGAAAAAACAGTAAAATAACAATAATAATAATAATCAAAATATAAATAAATTAGATGCCCGACTTCTTCTAAGGAATTTTGATCATTAATAATAAATGTGGCCACAACCTTTTAGGTTGCACTTATTTCTCTTGTCTGTCAAAATGTATTTTAAGTCAAAAGATAAATAAAAATAAAATAAAGTATATATTTTTTTAAAATAGAAAATACAATTTTAAAAGACATACCGTATACATTCTTTAAAGTAAAATTGAAATTCAGTTAAGTCCCAAAAACATCCCTGGGTGGGCTCGAACCACCAACCTTTCGGTTAACAGCCGAACGCGCTAACCGATTGCGCCACAGAGACGGTCAGTTGCCATGCCAACACTATATCTGGACTTTGTCTTGACAGGACAGCATGGAAATATTTTGATAAGAAGGCATTCAGTTCACATTTGTTCAGCAGGTGTGCTCGCATCAGTCTGAACATGATAAAACCTTCAGAAGGTTATTTACGAGTTCAAAGTTTGGACAAAGAACAAATGAAGGTTGGACTTGTTTTTTATTTTTGTTATAAAGGTAAATGCTCAGTGAATTGGATCATTCGAATTCTCGTCACATGACACAAACTTTCACATCCACGCGAAACTAAACAGGACAACGATCACCTGCACAGTCTGAAACCCCGTTCGATTGATTTAGAATGGGAAAAGCACCATGTGGATTCTTGAAAAAGGGACTGATTTTGTGTTGGACTTCACGAGATTGTGTACCTAACGAAGTGGCCAGTGAGCGTGGAAATAAAGTGAGCGGGAAGCTGCTACGTGGCTACCTGTCAATCTCAATATGACCACGGCCCCGAAGCCTTCACTTGCTTGGAGCTCACACTTCTTGCGTACACTGGCGTCCCCTGCAGGCCAAGGGAGCATTTGCAGAGTCATGCAGGTGGTTGACAAGGTGGTCACATCAGGCCCGAATGAAGGGGAAGGAGGCTTGCGGCCATTGGAGACTGCGTATGTTGTTCCTCGGGAGATGACGCTTCCTGGAATTGTCAACGGTTTCCAACCAGGAGAGGAAAAACACAAAAGCCTCACGGCAATTTTTTTCCGTCACGCCATACATACATGACACATTCAAAGGCCATTTAATGTTGAAAATTACATTTCTTAACAGTTTACATTACAGAAGAGTTCCCTGGAGATGCCACCTAATATTCCCGCTTTAAAAACAAAAACAAAACATTTTTAAAAATGACAGACTGCTTGTCTTTTTGGACATGGCTTATTGAAACTTTTTTTTGTGAGTCCACTTATGACAGACGTGCCTACCAAATGGCAAGTTGCTGAGCGACAATGGCTTCAGGGGCTGATTTTTTACAAAAGTCTTGAAATGCCTGATTGCGACAAATGGACGCTTCAAACCAAAATGGTAGAAGTCCTGTCTCTTTTCAGGCATGGCTTCTTCAGACTTTTTTTGTGGTTGTACTCATAATAGACATGCACACCAAATTTCATGTTGCTACGTGGAACTGGCTTTGAGGGCTGAATTTTAAAAGTGTCTTGTGCGCACCACCAAAAAACAATTTAGTCTCGGCCATTTGTCTAGTACACATGCTTCCAATTTGGTAGCAGTCAGACAAAATCTCTCGGACTTGTTCTGTCGAAGAATGACCCCTTGGCAACATACAAAATACTGTGAGCCTAAAATGGCTGCTTCAAACCAAAATGGAGAACTAGGAAATCAGCAAATATTCAGTCATTTATTCATATTTGAATGACACAAGCTAATGGAGTTGTTCTGAAAATCAGTCGTTGCATGACTGAGACCTGAATCGAAAAAGTGCAAACTTTAAGGCACTCATACAATGGATTCACCTCAACACCACGCTACCATCTTGAATTCACGCCTGCCATCTTGAATTACGCTTCTAGGCGGGTGCGTTCTTCTTGCACTCAACAGAGCAGAATAGTTTTCCCTGCACCGCCATGAAGCGCTGGCCCATGAGAACCTTGGCACAGCCCGAGCACTTGAAGCACTGCGGCGCCGCGTGCCAGTGGTACGCACCGTACGACACGCGCTGAGCCTCGGGCTCCACCGCTTCACCGCACCCCGCGCATTTCTGTGGACGTAAAAGACGTCAAAGTCTAACTGTTCGCATAGCAAATCAAATAAAAAAATTTAAAAAAAAGGCAGCTGTTGTGTTCGGCCACTGCAGCATTATGCGCAGATTGAATACAGGAAATTAAGAGACTGTACAGTGGAACCTCGATAAAACGAACCCCGATATAACGGATATTGGATAAAATAGACCATCGGGACTGAACAACGTGTCCAAAAAATAGTCCATTTGTCACTTAAAATGCCATTGACAAAGTGTGTTACTTCCAGAATTGGCCACTGTGGTTTACTGGCGCTGTAGTGCAATGCGGGCAGAGAACGGGACCGACGTGTTTCCGGGTCACGGATATACAGTACAATATTACAAGATCCAATTCCAAAAGACGTGTCTCCCGTGTTGAATGTGCAGCATAGACGTGGCAACCGTGTGACGATGGTTATATCTACTGTCTATTGTACATAGAGAAGAGTGAGAGCAGCATGGCTGCGGTGTTAATGCTGAGGAGTGCAAAACTCAAGTCTTCGGAGTCTGCAACATGCTATTTTTGGTCCAGTATCAGGTTTTTTTTTTTTTTTTTTTTTTTTTGTCAAGCCGTTCACCTTTGGCAACCGATTTTGAACTAGGAAGCACACTAATTCCTCAATGTCACTGTGACCAAGCACACCGGTGTGGTAAGTTTGGATAAAATCTGAAACTTTCTAACATTTTCCATCTTTTTTTATATTTATTTACAATACCTTTGTGCTGTACTGGGCAAAATATTTTATACCATACAGTAATATGGGTGCATAAGTGCTTCAATGTAACTGAGAATAAGCTATATCGGAAGACCCCGCCCCTATTACTCTGTTCTATCGAGTTTCCACTGTACTTAAATGCTTTAATTAAAATGTATTAAAAATATGTAAAAATGTACTGAACTGGATTAAGTTTAAGCAACTGCAATATTATGTACATTTTGAACATTTAATTCAATGATTCTTCGCATAGCATTAGAGGGAACCCGCATAGCACATATTGAGAATTACGCATACTATAACGGGGATTTCGGAAATCTTAACTGGGAGTGAAAAATGAACAGCTTGAAGCAAGCATGTGAGTGAGTTGGCAAATGACTAGGTTCATTGAAGTACAAACTTTGTACCATAGTCTGTCCATAGTATGTCTCGCCGCACTGTAGTTGTTCACACAGAAAGCAATAACTGGCTTTGCAGCGTTTCGAACCACGGTGCATTTGTTCACGTAGGATGTAGCAAGCAATAGTTGGTTTCAGATTAAAGACAATGTTTGGCTAGTTGAGAGGCGACAGGAAAATGTGTCGTTGAGGTATATATGTCTTTCATGTTGACCAGGTGCAATCGGTCTTACCACAGCGTAGTTGTTCATGTAGCACGGCGTGCAAACAGGCTTGTCCTGCTCCATCACGTATGTCTCTCCGGCCAGGACCAGGTCGCAATCGAAGCAGCAGAAGTGCTTCAGGTGCCAATTTTGGCCCTCGGCCTGCGTGTACTCGTTACAGAAGATCAGCTACGAAAGCACAAAACCCCCCAAATGAGAGATTACTCATCACCAGGGGTTTTCCTGCATAGAAAATTTGGACCTCTGTCTAACTTCTGTCCACCTCTAACTCTAAAACCTCTGACATCATGCAAACTGTTCTTGATAACAAGGAAAATGTGAGGTCAAAATCACTGTATTGTGATTTCAACCGCAAGTTACAGTGACTTCAACAATTTCTTCCGAATTTGTCTAATCGAATCCATCTACTGGCCATACCTCATCGCAGCCGGCGCAGCGTGGCTTTTCGCTGTCGCCGTAGTGGCGTCCGCAGTAGAGCTTGCCGCGCTTCCAGAAGTAGATCATGTCCACCAGCAGCTCTTCACAGGTGCAGCACACGAAGCAGGCCGGATGCCACAGCTTGTCATAGCCTGCCCGCTCGGCATACACGGCCGGGTCGCCCATGCGCATCGGCTGAGCGCAGCGGCGGCACGACTGCGGGGAGGTAGATATGATGACTTTTTTTTTTTTTTACATTTTTATGTACAAGCAACAGGGGGCACTAAAACCCCTAACTGTAAGGGGAAAACAGTAGAAAGTAATTTCGAGAAATGGCGAAATAACAACAAAAAAAGGGTTATTCAAGGTAACCACTGTTAAGTAAACCAGAATTCAAAAAAAAAAAATTTTACATCCATAACCGTTTAAAAAAATTATAATAATTGACTAAACAAAATGTGGAATATTAATCACTTAAAATATTGACAAACTATAAATACAAATACATTGACAGTGAATTAAGCCACCGGCACGGCGCGCGACTGGTTAGCACATCTGTCTCACAGTTCTGGGGACCGGGGTTCAAATCCCGGCCCGGCCTGTGTGGAGTTTGCATGTTCTCCCTGTGCCTGGGTGGGTTTTCTTCGGGACTAAATTGCCCATAAGTGTGAATTGTGTGTGCGAATGGTTGTTTGTGTCCGTGTGCCCTGCGATTGGCTGGCGACCAGTTCAGGGTGTACCCCACCTCCCGCCCGAAGATAGCTGGGATAGGCTCCAGCAGCCCGCGACCTTAGTGAGGATAAGCGGTAAGGAAAATGGATGGATGAATTAAGCCAATGCAGAATGTGAACACAAACGATAATAAAGTAATGAAATCAACAAAATAAATAAACAAGTCGCTCCAACTTAACAGACATTAAGTCACCCACAAAAAAAAAAGAAAAAAAGAATGAAACCCATTATAAATATGAAAACAAATCAAATGAAAAAAAAAGAGAATAAAATAAAAATTTTATACTAAAATGGCATTACTCCAAGTTAACTAATGTTAACTACACCCATAATAAATGTGGGGGGAAAATGTCGAACAATTAAATTGAAATATTAGTTAACTAAATCCATGAAAAAAAGATTAAAAATAATTAAAGCCACAAATGTGAAAATTAGCAATCAAATGAGTTGAAATTGAGTTACTAGATTACTAGTTACTCCGAGTTAACTAAACTTGTTAAAAAAACGAAATGAAAAACAAAACTAACTTGCATGAAGTTAAGAGACATTAAAGAACCCGTAAAAACTATTCCTTTTTTAAAATAAACTGGTTAATGAGTTAAGTGTCTTGCTTTCCCAAGCAAGGGGGTTCCGAGGGCTATACTAAATTTATCAAAAAATAGATGATGCAACAATCAAACATTTTTTGTTTCATATACAGTTACGTCTACTTTTGGTGACCTATGACACAGTTAGCATGTGGACGAGAGTCCAGAATGCAAATAAAAGTAAGTCCTCACGTCAGTGTGTTAAATGCCAGGAAATGTCGGCTAATTGTCACTGAAAGATGAATTACTCCAGCATGTTGCGTTCATTGTTCCGCTGATAACACAATGCCTGTTTGGTGCCAATGCACACAATGCGCCGCACACGCAGAACAGCCAAACATCCGGTGTCCCACCGGAATGGTTTGATGTGACCTTTGCACATTTTTTTTATTGGTCTGCCGCAAAACTGAAAATGTTGCGAACCAGCATACTATTTTCTTTCGATTAAAAGTGTAACAGAAGTTGACAAGCTAGAGTGAGCTCCCGCATTTCGTGCATTTTTTCGATTCAGGTCTCAGTCATGCGTTTCGGCATTCGCAAGTTTGCCCCACCCCTACCTCCAAACCTAGCCTCTGTCATTTGCTGAAAAATTCACCTATTTGCTATTGTTGTGCTCAGGCCATATAAAAATATCGCTTTGGTGCCATCTTGGGGCCAAGGAACTAAGTAAGGGGAGGAGCTTCACTTAGGCAGCCATAACCTTCTCGAACAGGACTAAAAAATAAGTTAAATGAAAATTTGACCTAATTAAAATGATAAATACATTTGAGTATTACAAAGTATGATTTGTTTTATTTTAATGTAAATGTTTTTTTATGTTTTGCTTTTAATGAAAAAATGTTTGATGAAATGTTTTTTTGTTTTTTTTTACCTGGTAATAAATGTTGACTGTAACAAGATTTTATTTTAAATAATCTTTTAAATGAAAAAAAAGTTAAATGAAAATTTGTCCAATTTTTCCTCAAGAAAATTGGAACAAAAGTTGAACGTTGCAAGATGTCACACTATTGTATTTTTTTTTTTTTAAAAGGAAACAATATAATGATTTTTTTAAAGTTTTAAAATGATAAATACATTTTAATGTTACAAGATATCACACTTTTCATTTTAAATTACATTTTTCCAATGTAAAAAAAACTTTGGGCATAATTTTTAAGTTTATTTCCATTGAGATTTGTAGCAAAAATTGAATGTTACAAGCTATCCCACATTTTATTGTATTTCTTTTGTCAATTCTGTAAAAAATGAAAATGTTGCTTTTGTAAAACTGTAAATACATTTAAATGTACTATACAGACACACAGATATACACTAATAATTTTTTGCTTCGACTCCAGTAGCACCAAACAGATTTAAGTTTTTTTGTTCTTTAAATACGTTTAACTGCTTAGCACATGTTGACCTACAGCATATTGAATTGGTTTTAAGCCTTTTCCGAAACACAAGGTGAAGTAGGTGGTCGCTCCACAATGTTGCGTACGAGAAAAAGAGAAAGAAATAAGAACGTCAAAGTAAAAGTACTTACGAAGCTTTGCTGCGGGGGTCCCGAGGCAGTCATGGCTCCAGCGGTGGCCGCGGTACCCACGGCGCCTCCGGCCGATGTGGACCCTGCCCCTCCAGCTCCAGCTGCCCCCTTGAGACCCACAGTTCCTAGCCCTGCTGCTTTGGCCCCACCTGGTCCACCCTGACCCGCGGCCGCCTCCTGCACCAGAGCCATCTCCTCGGGCAGCCTCACATCACCGACACCCAGCGCCTCGTCCTTGTACTTGCGCACAAACTGCTGCATCTGCTTGACTTCGGCAGGGCTCAGCTCGTGGCACTTGGCGGGGTCCTGGTCGTGTTCGGGCAACTGGCGGGCCATCTGCTGCCGGCGGTAGGCGGCGCCTTCCGTGCCAGTCACAGGGCGCTTCTCGGGTGGGAGCAGCTCAATGTAGCGAACAGCCTGCGAGGAAGGAAAGCAAAAAAACAGACCAATCATGGAAGAGAAAGAGGTAAATATTTTGGGTGTAAGATATGACCAGAGACCAAACATCCAGCACAGTCAACCATTTGTATTTAGAAAATCATTTTAAAAAATGTTTAAAAGAAAGGCAAGTGTTGTGATGCACTGTAAATAAAGACACAACATTTTCACTTATGATATGAGCACTTACAGCAAAAAAAAAATATATTTTAAAGCAGGAAAAAGATGACAAATGCTTCTAAAAATGTAAATCCTACTAAGCAGGCCACATCTTCAACCAAGCGTACGGGTATCTACCTGATGTTTCTTGCTAAATGGATTTGAGAAAATCAGTATATAAATTGAAATTTTATATATCGATCCCCTTTGAATATACATAATGAAATAAAGGGGCAATGGCGTACACGTAAAAACGAGTGATGAGGTGATCATACTTTTCGAAAATTCTTGCAGTCATAACAGCCCTCTGAGGAAAACCATAACTACGATGTCGGCCCCAATGAAAAGGAGTTTGACACCCCTGAGTCGTAAGCAATTACGTGTCTTAGCGTTGTAATAAGTTGTTGAGTGGTGGTGGTAATTGTGGTACCAAACCACAAATACTGGTTTGGTAAAAGATATGGTTATGTAAGAAAATGTAAAAATGCAGCTTAAATACAAAACAAAATTAAAGCTATAACTATTTAAATATTAATTCAAATATAATTTAAGTAACAAAACAAATTGTAAAAAGTAGAAAAATATATTCAAAATAAAATACAATAGTTAATATTTAATATACCTATATACTCAAATAAACATAAAAACAAACAATATTTTAAATTTAAAAAACATGATATTTAAAATACAATTAAAAATAAAATGAAATACTTTAAATTATTTTGGGAAATCAAAAGTATATAAGAGGGTGGGCATTAAACAGAATCTTTATTTAATTTGGATAATTTACCAATTAATATTTTACTCTTTGGAATTATTATTTTATATATATCGTATATACAGTTTTACATTATATGCCTCCTGTATACAGTACATCAGAATAATGCTGTCAGAGGTCTGAGTGGTTAAAGCTCAACTTATACCTATAGCTGTTGTTCTTTAGCGAGCAAAATAGTTGAAAGTGCACTCCAATTCCTTCAAGACATTATCAATCAATTTCTTAACAATCAATTAACGCATTATTATGCCCATCACTCAAGCGTATACATAAGATAACTTACCACATATTTGTTAGCCACAGGGGGCGCCCAATCGTACGTGACGGACTTGAGGGGCTCATCTTTGGTGACTGGTACTACGTTGGCCGTGGTGGAATTGATGGAAACGCTCGCCGTGTTCGCCTTGACGGGGGCGACCCCAGGAGGCGCCGGCCGGGCCTGGACGCCGCCGGGCGCCGCACCTACTGAGGATGCCTGGACGCCGCCAGACGCCATACCTCCTAAGGCTGCCGCTGGCGGGACGGAACCCGCGGCGGTAATGGCGGTGTGAGGTACTGCTGCGGCGGCGGTGGCAGGTAGCACGGTGTGGGCAGTGGCGGGGCCGCCCAGCGTGATGGTGACGGCGTTGCCGCGATACATGGAGACGCCATCCGTCTTCAGCTTGGCGATGAGGCCAGTGTACTTGGTGTCCTCAAAGAGTTTCCCTACCTGTAAGGACATTAAGGCCAATCAGAAAAGCAATAGAAAGGTATTTGGGGAAAAGGCGCAAGAACAAAAAACTTCTTTCAATTCATTAAGAAATGTGCGGTGAGAAAGATATAGAAAAGAAATACTGAAACGTAAAAAAAAAAAAAAAAAACAAAGCCATAAACACCTTTGAAATTTTTTTTTTAATATCCATTTTAAAAAAAAACAAAAAAACAACAAAGTATCAAATACAAATTGTTTTAAAAGTGTGAAAAAATGAACTCATTCAATCAACAATAAAATTAAAACATAAAAAACTCTAATTAAACCCACTTTGAAACATCTGGAAAAAAATATGAAAATGCAAGAAAATACTTGTACCCATTTTAAAATGTCTGGGAAAAAAACAGACGCTTTAAAAAAATGCAAACATTAAATGGATTCATTAAATACGTTTTTAAATGGGGAACATTTTAATTGACCAGTTGAACCCATTTTTAAGAATGTGGGGGGAAAAAATGATAAAGTAAAATGATAACTGGACTGCACTTATATAGCACTAACTACACCATCACGGTGCCCTAAGCGCTTTACAGGTGTTCACCCACAATGGTAAAAATCTTTAAATAATAATAATTAAACACCCCTTTATTCAAACGTGATACAAATAAATAAAAATGAAAGTGAAATGGAGTTACTTAAAGTTACAGTTTGCTGAACCCATAGAAAGGTGAAAAATGAAAAAAAAAGATACATTTATAGCATTGAATAAATTAAAATAATTCAGTAAACATTCTTTTAAAATATGGGAAAATAAAAGTGACTAAACACGTGTGAATATGAAAAAAGGAAACAATAGTGAAATGGCGGTAAAGTTAACTAAAAATAATTAAATCCCCCCCAAAATGTAAATAAATATACTTTTAAAAATGATAATAATGTGTTTAAAGTAGAAGGGGACACTTTCGGAGCTCCTGACCTTTTTGTTCTCCTCTGAGTTCATCTGCACATTGTGTTCCGCCAAGCCACACTTGCAGTTACGACAGATTTTTCTGCAACAGACAACAATGGACCACTAATTCATGAATGTGTTCATCAAACATCCAAATGGCTGAATTTTCATGCACCGACCAGTCGAGCGTTTTGACAACGTCAGCGATTATGAACACAATTGTTTAATACTGCTATAATACGCACGTGGGAACATATGTTAATAATTACAGTTGAAGAAAGACCTTGTGTAAAAGTGTATGAAAGCATTTACTGTAGAATTCAGCCAACATAAGTTTGCTGACACGTTTGAGAGCAGAATGGAGAGCCTTTGTGGTGTGACATCGGTCAAGTGTTGCTAATTAAGTCTCCAGTCCACACTTTTCTCCCAAGCCGCTGTTCCGAGTCAGAGCTCACACGCTGGGAATTTGCCAGAATCCACTAATGAGTCATTGTGCGAGTTCCGTGTGCTGTGCTCAACGAAGCAGTCTCGTCTCTTGTTAATGAAGTTCACTGCTGGAGACTGTTCCTCAACGAGAACGAGGCGCTCAGCAACAAAATCCAGCTTCACATTTTACATCATATCTTGTTTTTTGTTTCCCCCTCTGTTTTATTCTCTTATTGTGTGTTTATATGTTCTTGAAGTTAGTTTGTGAGTTGTTAGCGAGTTAGACTAGGAGTAGGCTAAAGGTAATGGTTAGTTAGTAGTTAAGAGTTAGGGGCAGGGGTGGCCACTTTCCCCCCCCCAAAGGTGCCAAATGAGAAATTGAACCGACTGTCGTTCCATATACAAAACATTACATTATATTGTTTTAATCGGCAGATATTTCTTTATATGTGGTATAAGTTGTCACAATTAGGAAAGACAAACGCTAAAATGTAATACATTAGTCAGTCAGTCATTTAGTTAGTTAAAGGGTTAGTCCATTGAGGTAAGAGAAAGGGTAAGAGTCAGTGAGTGAGTGAGTTTAAAAAATACTGTATATGTTAATGGGTTAGGGTAAAGGCTAGGATTAAGTTTTTTTCAGTAAGGGTTAGGTTTAGTGGTAAGTTAGGGTTTGTAAGTTAGTTAGCACGGTTATGCAAAACTATATAACCAATTTCTGGTACATAGAGAGTGGATTAATGGTGCACAATCAGGGATTTCTGTTCAATGACTGAGTCACAAAGGAGTCCATGGAAATATCTCCTGTGTCCACAATTAAAGTGAAAGCAGAAATTAGCACGATAACTGATGATAACCAAGACAAGTTGAGCCTAGGTGGAGGTCTCACCTCCAGAAATGAAGCTCGAAACCTTCGCACTTGTCTTTACACTTGAGGCAGGCAGCGCCCGCACCAAACTCGTGTCCTAGCGTCATCTGAAACACAAACAACATTGAGAGGACATTTCATGAGGTTCACAATCCAATGCTGCATCCTTTCGTGAACATATATGGTCACAAAGTCACTGGGTGACTCAGCGTGGTTCCTTAATCAAGCTGACTCATGTGTTGTCACTTCATCTTTTTCTAACACTCACATTTGTCCAAGGAATAGCTGTCCAAACAAAACAACATTTTTCAACATTTCAGTTGTCCATATTTTTGGGGCGGGACAAAAAATAGCCCGATAACCCATGCGGGCTGGGGCGGATACTTTCTGCTGTGAGTCAGCCCTCCCACACTGCAGTCTATAAGCACCAAGCGGCATCGGCGGCTATTCGGCGCAAGTCCGAGTCGCTCGGTAATAACAGCTTAGCCCATTTCTACTACTACATTGTGAAGTTAGCCATAAAGCTGTGCCTACAAACCCAAAAATGCATCTTCCCTGGAGTGTTACGTGTTGTGGTATTTTGACTAGTTATCTTTTTTTTAAAAAGATGATCAATTTAAAAAATTATTTATTCAAGCCATTTTTAAAAATGTGAAAAATGAAAATAGAAAACTTTAATGTAACCCATTTAAAAAAATATTACAGATAAAATAAATCAATAATAACAATGTAATAGGCGGCAAGGTGACCGACTGGTTAGAGCGTCTGCCTCACAGTTCTGAGGACTGGGGTTCAATCCCCGGCCCCACCTGTGTGGAGTTTGCATGTTCTCCCCGTGCCTGCGAGGGTTTTCGCCAGGCACTCCGGTTTCCTCCCACATCCCCAAAACATGCAGGTTAATTGACAACTCTAAATTGCCCGTAGGAGTGAATGTGAGTGCGAATGGTTGTTTGTTTGTATGTGCCCTGCGATTGGCTGGCAACCAGTTCAGGGTGTACCCCGCCTCCTGCCCGATGATAGCTGGGATAGGCTGCAGCACGCCCGCGATAATAATGTATTACACTTATATAGCACTTTTCTAGGCACTCAAAAGACACTTTACAATTTCATGCATTATTCATTCATTCCTCATTCACACCCTGGTGGTGGTAAACTCCTTGTGTAGCCACAGTTTAAGCACCTTTTATTAAATGTGGGAAAATAAAAAGGACTACTTTAACCCATTTTAAAAAAAAAATGTTTTTATTAAAAGACCCTTATTAAACCACTTTCAATTTTTGGGAAGAACAAAAAACGATTAATTCAACCAATTTTTAAAATGTGACAAAATAAAAAGTAAACATGATTAAAGCCATTTTGAACAAGAAAGAAATACAATAAAAATGATAAAACCCATTTTTAAAGTAGAAAAATAAAAACATGTATTCAACACATCTAAAGAAAGTGGAAAAAATAAAAATGAATAATTTAAACCATTTTATAGAATGCAAAAAATATATAAAAATGATTCATTAAACACATTTCTATTATATAGTCGAGTACAGAATTTTTATATTAAAATTTTACCAGTGTTTAGTTTACACTTGTATGACTGTTAATAATTTTAAAGTGACTTAAACCACCCTCTGTACAGTTACTAAAGGTTCTATTTCCATCCTTTCCTTTGGGATTTTGAAGCTTCCACTAAAAGATTAGGCACATCTCTGAAGAACATCGGCAATTTCACGTGTCAGACCATGTCGAGACCTTTGCGAGTGTGACTTCCTTCCTTGTGGGTGCAGATGTTCCCACAAAACATCTGCTTCATGACACAAAGAAGAGTGAAGACAGCTGTGGCGATGAGCATTCAGCATTTTAGAGTGTTTATCTCTGCCGGGGATTAAAATTAGACGCCTTAGGAAGCCTGTCTGGGTCATCCGGCAGCTCAACAAAACATCACTTTATGCGTCTGTGAACACGCTAACAAAGACGCTACGCAAATGGGTCTGACTCGTAACACACATAAAAACCAACCCCCCCTTAAAAAAACAAAAAGTTGTCAGTGTGTAGTGAAAAGCACGCATCTCCAAATCTTGTTGGTTTTTTTTGTTTTGCTTTGCAAAGAACAAATACAGTTCTGTGATGACGCTTGTGACTTGTTACATATCAAATCAATTTTCCCCATTGAAACAAATTGAAATGTCATTAATCCGTTCCAGCTTTCCAAAAAAAGACCACAATTTTTTCTGGTTACGTCTTTTAAAAAAATAGCACAGTAGAGTATAAACAAAATATAATAAAAGAGAATGTAAAGAAATACATTTTTGTATAAAGTGTGATTACTGTACCACTGTAGTATTCGTGAGTAGGATTTGTACCTTTAAGGGGCGTGGCCTAATGACCAGCATCAGGAGTTGGAGTTGGGTTGGCTAATTAGTCTGTGTGTGAGGGTCTGGGCATGAGCTGTGGCCAACAGCAGCTCCTTGCAAGTGTTCTCAACTGACCGACCAATGCCTCGTAACTCGAAAGACTCATAAGTGGGGCACTTGTAAGTCAAAATACGATATTGATGTGTTTTTCTGTTATGTCGTGAGCCATACTTTGAGGTAAGAGCAAACTTCAGATATGCTGACGCTCGAGTGACGAAAAATATATAGCAAATAAGGTACTGTGGTACTCACACCTTGATGCTCACATTAAAGTCCACAAATTGGACACATACTGTGTCCGAATTTTCCTGAAATTGGCTGGGCTTGTCACCAGCCTTTCTCTTCATGGCAGGTTTTGAGAAAGACTTTGGCTAACTTGTTGACAAACACCACATAAAGCTGTCATGAGCATGAGCTATGGTAGCTTAAAAAGAGATTTTTAAAAAACATAAAGGGCCCAGGGCAATAACTTGGCAAAAAAAAACAAAAAAAACATGGGGTGCACCAACACAAAACGTCGATGTCAAGTAGGGGGCCGCACAATATCGTCTCGCGCACCTCAATTGTCCCCCGGGCCGCGAGTTTAAGACCACTGCAAACCGACTGGGCCTGAAAGCATGAATGGTGTCATAAATTAACGATATGATGAATGACAGAGTGACTAAAGCGACAGTTTGTAAAAGGTGCAAGTTTGAACTAGTTTTGGGGGGGTTTTGTTGATTGGCGACCACCTGCACTGTGTACTCCTCGCGCACCTTAGTAGGGCGTTGACTCACCTTCTTCACTTCCTTCTCGATCTCCATGTTTGCTTCTCTCGGCTCCGAAAACACACGAACCGAACCCAGTGGACGCCGCCGGGAAAGCTGACACAAGTTACCCGCAAAGGAGACGCGATGAGACGGGCCGAAGACGATAAACTGGCCGGTTTTGACGCCACTTTCGGTTCTGGAAGCCAGCCAGCCGGCTGCCCAAGAGCATCGAGTTATCGCTGCTTAAGTCAACACTTCCGGTATTGACTTACAAAATAAGATGACTTCAGATACGTTTACGACGTGTGATTTTGTCCTTTTTTTGTTGTTTTTAAATGTTATATGACATACTAAATTAATAAGCATTTGATCGAACAACATATTGTCACTTGGTTGGCATAGGTTTCATTACTGGGAGGCATCGCTGTTGTTTTATTTTTAAATTACATTTATTTTCTCTCGATAACTTAACACGTCTTTCACTTTGCGAGTCCCGTTCACTTTCACATGTCCCAAGCGGTGCTGACGCCTGACAGATGTTCCGTCAAGCCAATCGAAACGAGGCATACAAACTGCGGGGACGATGAAAGCCAATAGGCGTGCAACGAAGGCGGGGCCTGATCCTAACAAAGGACTGGGGAAATCTCCGAGACCCCTTACCAAATTTCCCACTTTCAACCTCTACTACCTTCACCCCCAAAAATATTTTACGCTTTTATTGTGTTACATAGAATAACTTTAAGGGCATATCACTGCCAAAGCAATTGGGAGGAAACAATGTGGTTTCCTGGGAGAATTTGTTCATGCTGCCACACCCTGAAAAGTCATTAATCAGTCTACTGTCAAGTCTTGCTCTTTTTGTTGCATATTGCAGCATTTTATTATATATGTATACTGATCATATGAATACTTTATTTACATGAGTATAGTAGCCAATTTTTATAACAACGTTTTAAGTCATATTTCAACTGTCATACAAATGTAAATAGAAGGTGAACACTGAATAATAGAACGCTAAAACATTGTTTTTAAAACTCCGTCATAAACCTCGACGAACATGTTTTTCACAATTTCTACATTCCTAACTGTTGTGTAACAACCTCAAGTGTAAAAATTTTTTTTTAAACAAATAAACAATTAAAAAAGAGGCTAAGTAAGCACTGTTATTGGTCATTTTCACACAGTAGCTTTGAACAGATTTTTCCTTAATCCATAATGGCTGGCATTGAATAAGTTAATAAATAACATCACAATATAAAAACAGTATTTTATGTTTACTTGGGTTACATGTGTTTGATGATCTTAAACATTAAAGTGGGTCTAATCTGCAAAAAAAATAAGAGCAAAGTAGCTTTTAATAGATTTTTCCTTAATCCATAATGGCTGGCTTTAAATAAGTTAATAAATAACATCACAATATAAAAACAGTATTTTACGTTTACTTGGGTTACATGTGTTTGATGATCTTAAACATTAAAGTGGGTCAAATCTGCAAAAAAAATAAGAGAAGGCGGCCAATACTTTTTCACGGCACTGTACATCCACACACAAACGTGCGCGCGCGCACACACACGCACACACAAATAAAAAGACCCCCAAACTAAATTTATTTAAAAATATATAAATGAAATGGAACAAAAACATTTGCACTTGCTTTGTGGCTTTGATTGCATTGGTGTAGTTGGATCACAGTAGAAATAAAATAAAATGAAATAAATATACTGTTCTTGGGTGTCAAACTCATTTTTGTCATGGGCCACACTGCAGTTACGGTTTCGCTCAGAGGGCTGTTATGACTGTGAAACCTTAGAAATGTTTAAGCACCTCATCATATTATTATCATAAACAACACATTGATGGTTGACTCATTTTGAAATCAGAAGTCAAGGATAATAGTTCAACTATTGTTCAAGGGGTTTGGTAACAAAAGAGAATGGTTGCAATATCTCACTGTTGTTATTCATTACGCATGACTATTTGGAATTTTGATGCCGATTTGAGCAAGAATCATGGATGTTAACATTTGTTGTTTGCTTTCGGTGGCCACATAAAATAATTTGAGTTTGGCAACTGCGTATTAACACCTCTGTTGACAGTGTCAAGTGACCGATTTTTTGTGAGAGGCTGCGTACATTTGTGTTGTTTTGCAAGCAAGTGACAGTGAGCATGCAGCAATCTACACGAATTGATGTATAAAGAAGGAAGTTCTGTGTGACAATGCTGTCTCACTGTGACAAGAAGGCAGAAGAGGAAGACACGTCTTCAGACATCTTCAGTGAGCAGGTACGTCTGGCATCAATGTCTGTCAGTGTGTGTGTGTTTGTGTCTGTGTGAGAGCGTAGCAGGTGTTTTGATCGCCTGTATGCCTTTACTTTGCTATCAGCTACCTTAAATAAGAAAAAGCTGCAGCTTTTGAACAATGCTAAAGGTTTTTTTTCTGTCTGAAAGTAAAATAAATGTTGCAGAGTCAAAAGAATGTCCGATATTTGCACATTCCCCGCAGGAGAATGATGTGACTCATATTTCAGAGTGCCATTCAAGTGTGTGTGTTACATTTTTATCCAAGAGGAGCACATGTTCATTTTATTATGCTTATTAGTATTGAGCACATGTTCATTCGTATTATGCTTATTAGTATTAGTTATTGAAGTTTTTAATTAACTTTGAGACCTAAAAAGAGGACGATGCAACTGTTGACATTTTCTTCCTGTTTTCTTGTGAGAAACTGTCTTACTTTTTATTTGCTCATTGGTTTGATGACAGTTTACTTTGTTTTTTTTTTCATGTTTCTAGATTTTGCCGAGGACATCCATAAAATTTTAAATCAACAAAATTATGCTACCGGGTGTTTTCGTTCTATGAAACAATGCCATAATAGCAAGTTGTGGAGACCGACATTATTAAGTACACATCAGAATCAGAATCATCTTTATTTGCCAAGTATGTCCAAAAACACAAGGAATTTGTATCCGGTAGTTGGAGCCGCTCTAGTACATGCACTTATTTGCATAAATTTTAATTATTTTTCATGCTTGTCCTCCTAGCGACAACAACAATCTCCATGTCTGGTTTATTTTATATCTCGTGTTGTACTAAGTTTATACATATAATGGTGGTTTTATCATTATTCTGTCAGATTGTCCAGGTGTTATGAATGAAGTGGTTGAAATGCAGATTGTTGATCCCATTACCTATATCGATTAAGGTGCAAATTGAAAAAAAAAGGGTAAAAGTTAGTGTTTTTCTTCAGTAATATCAAATCAATTATTAAAACTGCCTTCTACCATCTGAAGAACATATCCAGAGTGAAGGCTTGCATGTGTCAAGCAGACCAAGAGAAGCGCATCCATGCTTTGATCTCAAGTAGACTTGACTATTGTAATGGTCTTCTGACTGGACTCCCCCAAAAGAGCATTAAACAGCTGTAGCTCATTCAGAATGCTACAGCTCGGGTTCTGACCAGAACAAAGAGGTCAGAGCATATTACTCCAATTCTAAAGTATTTACACTGACTACCAGTCATCTTTAGAATAGATTTTAAAGTTCTGCTACTGGTCAATAAATCACGAAATGCTTTAGGTCCTGAATACATGAAAGAAAAGCTAATGGAATATAAACCCAGACTCGGGTCAAATAGTGGAGCACAGAGTCCAAAGCAAACATGGTGAAGCAGCATTTAGCTATTATGCTGCACACAAATGGAAGAAGTTGCCAAAAGAAGTGACATCAGCCCCAAGTGTGAATGTTTTTAACTCCATGTTAAAAACTCTTTTTTCTCATGCTTTTTAGAGTATTTCCACTTTTAAATGATATTTCTCGCACTGTACCCTGTTTTAATTGTACTTTTATTTTGTTGTTTTTCTCTCTTTGTTTTGAATGTTTATAAGCTGTTTCTTTCTTTGTTTTTACATGCTTTTAATCACGTAAAGCACACTGAGTTACTGTGTGTAGGAAATGTGCTGTATAAATAAATTTGGTTTGCTTTGCTTCTGACCATGGGCAGATTAAGATCTGAAGAGTCAAGAGTGGTGTGAGTTCCAAATCAAGCAGAGGTGGGACGTTAAAGTTCCAGGTGGCCTTCAGCGTCGCGTGGGAATCGTAGCAGCTGCCAAAACACCTCCCTGCCCTTGAGCAAGGGGGCGTTAAGCCAACCCCGGAGGTTCCATAAAGGGGCGAGCAGGGGGTCCCAGAAGGGACTCTTGAGGTCTGTCACAATGAGGGTCTTGCTCGTGTTGGCCGCGTTGCTCGTCGCCGCGCTAGGCAAGGAGATGTTTGAGGGGTGAGTTGATGCCCAACAAAACAAAAACATAGTACATATTGTACTCAGTAGAGCATAAGCCCAGGTGGAACTGTCCACAAAAGGCCTAGAAAAAAAAAAAAACTTTTTTCAGACCACATCAATTTAGAGACCGGCTACTTGTGCAATTGGCAGTATGCGTTAAGATGGAAACGAGGCAGTTGATGATGAGACCATACCATAAAAAAAATTTAAAATTAAAAAAAAAGTCTGGGGTACTTTCATTGGGGAGAAAAAAATAATCGTGGCATTTGTGTGCCGTCACCCCTTCATATTGCTGTATATAGTTAAAGTAACAAGTGAGTGGCCAATGAGTCTATTTTGACACTGTATGCCAAAGACGTCTTTCCTCACTCGTATGTAGAAAGTTATTTCCTACTGGTGTTGTGTTAAAAGTTGTGACACTTTTTATGTCGCGTTCAAAGACACCAGGCTCTTCACACTGTTGCAAAGTGTGTGAGTTGCTGTTTTCTCACCTGGTGCTCTGTAACCAACGTCAGGTCATTAAATTATTATTTTGTAACGTCTGTGTGTCCTCGTTCATGAGTGGAAAGCGGGGGTGATTTTAATCCATCTGAAGCACTTTGTTGCATTTTATGGATGAAAAGCATTGTATAAATAACCTTTGATTGTTGTCTTCAAAGATATCAGGTTAAAGTGTACGCTTGATGACATTACGTTCTTCACAGTGTTGCGTAAAAAGTTGTCTTCAAGTTCTTGGCACTGTGTAAAAAAAGTTGTCTAAATCATTTTGTGTTGTGTTCACATTCATCATGTTGTCCGTAAAGATCATTCTATGCTGTATTCAAAGACATCAGGTTCTTCAAATAGTTGTTTAAAAATATGTAATCCATCGCGTGTTGTGTTCAAAGACATCAGGTTCTTGGCACTGTAGTGTAAAAATGTGTTCTGTTAAACAATGTGCGTTGTGTTCCAAGACATCTTCTTTTTGTGTGGTTGTGTAGAAAGGTTTAAAACTTTGTGTGTTGCGTTCAAAGACACCAGGTTCTTCGCATGGTGGCGAAAGATGAACAGCTCTCTCTTCTGAAGCAAATGGAGGACATGGAGGAGTATGGGGTGAGACAGCATCCCCTGGAGGCAATATCAAACCACACCTTTTCAATCAATATTGTACTGTATTGATAATCTGGTGTGTGTACGTGCGCTTGTCAGCTGGACTTCTGGAAGGAGGCGAGTGACGTGCACGCTCACGTGGACGTCAGAGTTCCCCTCGCGAGTCTCGAGGCCGTCAAACTTTTCCTGGACAGCAACGACATCGAATACTTCGTCATGATTGAAGACCTGCAGGTCAGAACACCCTTCAATTCACGAGTTAATTAGTTGGTTTGGGTTCTTTAGTCGCTCCTCTGATGAATTAAGTTATTTTGTTCATTCCTTTAATCATTCCTGGTTTATGCATTCCTTTGTATGTGAGTTAATCAATTGTTCAATTGTTGTAAGCTCGTCATAAGTTAGTCATTCAGCATCTGTGTTTTGTAAGTTAGTCGCTTATTTTTGCATTCCTTTGTTAGTTTGGTGGTTAGTTTGTTTGTTGTTCATTCAATCTTTAGTGTTTTTTTCGTTGTTTATTTGTTGGTTAGATGTGGATAGATTAGTTTGGCAGCTGTTTGTCCTTTGGTTCTTAGTGAGTTAGTTTGTTAGTTGGTCGTTCATTCTGTCATTAGTTTGGTAGTGGTTTGTTGTTTGTTCATACAATTTTGTTAGTCATTCCTTTCATCTCTATTTAGCTAATCCCTCATTTATTCTGTCGTATGTTCGTAATTGTCGTCGATTCGTTACTGCTGAACAACAGCAATTGAGTGGAAGACTATCATTCAGCTTGTCAGTAGGACCTGTTAAGGGTCGTTTGGCCTTGGTCTGCACTGTAGTGATTGACATGCTAGTTGTTGTTGTTCCTCAGATGATCCTGGACGAGGAGCAGGAGGAGATGGACGCCTTCGCTCGTGAAGCCGAGCCCAGAAACACCGATAGCTTTGACTTCTCTAGATACCACAGCATCAGCGAGGTGTTACTCATTGCCCTTTTATGTTCGTGAGTGTCCGATTGCCGGTTGTTGTCTTCAATTTATTGTGGTGGTTTCAGATATACAGGTTCCAGGACATGCTGGTGGCCGAGAATCCCAAACTAGTCAGCAAGCTGGTGATTGGTCAAAGCTATGAGCGGCGTCCGCTCAACGTGCTTAAGGTAACAATGCTAGCCAGGCCGACGCATGAAACCTGCAATGCTTAAGTTAATTTGACTGATGGATTATTTTGGTAGTTTTAGTTAGTTAGTTAGAGAGCTATTAGTTTCTTGTGTTTCCATTTTTGTCCATTAGGTAGTGAGTGAGTGAGTTAGACTAACTGACTCTTTTCGTCCACTGTTTATTTAATCAGTCAGTCTTAGTTTGAACTCTTTTGTTTGTTTTGGCCCACTGGTTGGTCATTCCAGTCATCCAGTCAGTCGGTCGGTCAGTCAGCCGGCCAGCCAGCCAGCCAGTCAGCTACTTAGTTTGAGTAGTGGACCATCACTCTTGGTTTTGTTTTGGTTCATCTGTCAGTCAGTCAGTTAGTTAGTTAGATACTTAGTTTGACTAATTGACTTGGTTCTGATCCGATTTTTCCAGAACCATTTTTTCTTGTCCGTTGCTTCATTCGAAATTGTTTGTCAGTCGTACCTTTGTTCATTTCATTGTTAGTAAGTCGTTTGTTCACTCCATTTATTGTTGTTTTGTTAATAAGTTAATTGTTTGTTCGCTTTTTTTCGTTTGTAGTTAGTGACCTAAGCATTTTAGACAAATATGCTTTTTGATTGATTGATTGAATGAATTCTTCATTGAGAACATGTGAGAAAGTGACAGAAAAAAGACAGAACAGACAAGATTTAAACAAAAATAAAGTTAAAGTATACGTACAGTATTCGAAAAGCAGTAGGAAGAAGTAAAACCTTTGTAAAACTTTTATTTTGTCCATCTACTTAAATTAGGGCGGCACGGTGGCCGACTGGTTAGAGCGTCAGCCTCACAGTTCTGAGGACCTGGGTTCAATCCCCGGCCCCGCCTGTGTGGAGTTTGCATGTTCTCCCCGTGTCTGCGTGGGTTTTCTCCGGGCACTCCGGTTTCCTCCCACATCCCAAAAACATGCATTAATTGGAGACTCGAAATTGCCCGTAGGCATGACTGTGAGTGCGAATGGTTGTTTGTTTGTTTGTATGTGCCCTGCGATTAGCTGGCAACCAGTTCAGGGTGTACCCCGCCTCCTGCCCGATGACAGCTGGGATAGGCTCCAGCACGCCCGCGACCCTAGTGAGGAGAAGCGGCTTAGAAAATGGATGGATGGATGGATACTTACATTAGCTCGTTAGTATGATGTGAGCCTTTTCCTGACAACAACATTCAACTGAACCCTTTTCTTGTTCGTAGTTCAGCACGGGTGGAAGCAACCGTCCCGCCATCTGGATGGACACGGGAATCCACTCCCGTGAATGGGTCACTCAGGCTAGCGGCACCTGGTTTGCCAAGAAGGTGATCCGGTGATGCTCAGCTTCTACGTGAATCCTTTTTCAGCTATGTTTATTTTTTCCAACGATGTGTCGTTTTCAGATCGTCAACGACTATGGCCGCGATCCCGCCCTCACTGCCATCCTCAAAAAGATGGACATCTTCCTGGAGATCGTCACCAACCCAGACGGCTACTACTACACGCACACTAATGTGAGTCCGCATTGCAATTACCCACTACGCTCCAGACTTTTTTTGAATGTCGGATGCGATTTTTTTCCAGAACCGCATGTGGCGTAAGACCAGGAAGCCCAACCCTGGTTCCTCCTGTGTGGGAGTGGATCCCAACAGGAACTGGGATGCTGGTTTTGGAGGTAACGTCTTACAGTAACCAACAATGACAACATCATGTACATTGTCACAATAGCAGCCGACTAACCAACTTTCTTTGTTAGTTAAGTTAGTCAGTTGTTTGTTCCTCAGCTAGTTAGTTGTTTGTTTTTTCATTAGTTTAACATAACATAACATAGCCTTTTTACAACAGCCTATCAACTTTTCATGCATTACATTAGTTGTTCGCTCCTTTGTTATGAACGAACAAGCTAACTGACAAATGGAGTTAGTTGTTTGTTCCTCTGTCATTTAGTTAGTAATACAGTTCTTCTGTTAGGTTGCTTTCATGCTTAGTTCGTTGTCGTTCCTTTTTTGTTACACACACAGCGATGCAAGCACACACACAGAGTCATTGACTGCAGAACGTCTACAAACACCATGCAGGACATTTTTAACTAGCGATAGAAGGGTAACATCAGGTTAGTGATGGTAGGGTATATTACAACATTGGTTAAAAAGTAATACCAAAAGCTTGGACATACTATGTCTACAGCAGTAAAACATTACTATTTTTCATCCTACCTTAGGCCCCGGTGCTAGCGGCAATCCTTGCTCAGACACATACCGTGGGCCGCGGGCGCACTCCGAGTCGGAGATCAGCTCCATCGTGAACTTTGTCAAGTCTCACGGGAACATCAAGTCCTTCGTGTCCATCCACTCATACTCGCAGTTGCTGCTATACCCATACGGATACACCAGGACGCCTGTCAGGGACCAGGCTGAGCTGGTAGACGATCAACCCAGATGTCGTATTGCTGATGCCTTGTTATGTTCCATATTGATTATGTTTGTGTTTGTGCAGCACAATTTGGCCAAGAAGGCCATCACAGACATGGCTTCTCTCTATCGCACTCGGTACCGATACGGAAGCATCATCAACACCATCTGTGAGTTCTTCTCACGCTTTACACTATTACCTCCACCAAGCAGTTTGGCAGGCATGTCAATGATTGTTCATTGAATTGACTAACTAAAAAATAATCCACAGCGAACCAAGTTAGCTTGGTCACAGAACAAATTAAACTCATAAGTCAAGGTACCTCTGGAACTAAAAAGGAAGGAAAGGAGCATAATCAACAATTAGCAAAATAACAAAAGGTCAACAAACTAGCTAACTTGTGTCTGATAGTCAGAAAACGTCAGTCCAAGTTAAATCCAGATCTGATCCAAATTCCACATTCGTAGCAGTGTACTGTAAATGGGACCTTTACTCTTCCATTTAACAGAAAGCAACAGTTTTAGTGGTCAAGATGCTAGATGGTGGTTTGATATCATGCCTTGGCTGAGGTCTGCGCTTACCTTTTAACACCGTCCCGCGTTCCAGACCAGGCCAGCGGTGGAACTATCGACTGGACGTACAATCAGGGCATCAAGTACTCGTTCACCTTCGAGCTGCGCGACACAGGACGCTATGGCTTCGTGCTGCCCGCCAACCAGATCGTTCCCACCGCCAGGGAAACATGGTTGGGCCTCATGGCCATCATGGACCACACCTCCAAGAACCTCTACTGAGGCACATGCCGCCCTCTACAGGAGGAGGGAGGTCTGTAAAGCCAATAAAGCAAGTCAGAAAAAGCACTCTTTTGGACTTTTTATACTTTTGTCTCGATTAAATACAATGAAAATAACAAAGCAGAATAAAATCTAAAACAAAACACTTTATACAATTTTAAAAGATTTGATAAAAAAATACAAAAGCTAAGTAAAATGTACGATTTCACCATAATTATGATTCAATATATTGAAGAAAATGCTATTCAATAAAGCATAACAATTAAAATTACAAAAAATCATGTATAAACTATACATTATATATATGTATATGTATATACTATCCTTCCATCCATTTTCTGTACCGTTTATCCTCACCTGGGTCACGGGCGTGCCGGAGCCTATCCCAGCTATCTTCGGGCGAGAGGCACTGTACACCCTGAAGTGGTCACCAGCCAATTGCAGGGCACACAGAAACAACCATTCGCGCACACAATTCACACTTACAGGCAATTTAGTCTTCAATCAACCTACCACGCATGTTTTTGGGATGTGGGAGGAAACCGCAGTGCCCGGAGAAAACGCACCCAGGCACGGGTAGAACATGCAAACTCCACACAGGTGAAGCCAGGATTTGAAGACCGGTCCTCAGAACTGAGGCAGGTGTGCTAACCAGTCGGTCACCGTGCCTCCCAATTCTATAAACTATAGTACAAAATTTTATTTAACTCATTAAAATACAGTACAAAAAGTAAAATCCAATTAAGGAATACATTGAATATGAATAGAGAATTCAATGAAGAAAATAAAAATGTAAATTACACAAGTGAAAGAATTCAACGAAATCAGAGATTTAATAGAACTATATGTAAAATTATACATAAATTATAAAATGATATAAAGTCTAAAGTAAAATCATCAATGTTTGTAGTTTTGTAGATACAAAAGAACATTTGGGTAAGTTGTACAACCAGTGCACAATGACAACAATAACACACACACAGGTTAAATGAATATTATTCATTATTAGCTTAACCAAGCTTTTTATTTACCTGGAGGACTTTCAGTAAATAGGCCAACAGACTCACACTTAAGAATTGCAACAAACATTTATTTAAAGGTCAGAAGAAAAAAAGTCACTTCTGATCTGAGGGACGCCCAGGATGCAATACACACGCACCTCACTCAGTTTGCAATGATCATTAAGACGTGTTGTGATGCGCTTCACAAAAATACAGCCTTCGTGCAGCTTTTGCTTTGCACATTAAATATTAATAAAAATAGAGAAAAACATCATCATGATCCACAGCTCCTTCATTGGAGTGCAAAAGACACTCATGTGCAAACACATTCAAATGTTAGGAAAGATGGAAATACTACTAGAGAGGGGCATCGGGAGGTAATGTTGGAGTTGTTGTTAGTGATGTTATCACTTCCAAGGCCTCTGCACTCGTCCGCTGTCCCTGGAGGACACAGAGGACACTGCGGACGCCTGGCGGTTGCTGCGGATGGCGGACACTTTGGACAAACTGCTGCACGTTGACATGCGACTGGACGTACGACCTCAAGCACACACACACAAAAAAAATATTAGACATTTTATATCACATTTTTAAATAAATTAATTTATCTATAGTCATGATTTCATTAAATATGAGTTTTACTTATTCACTTTGTACCCAATTTAATAAAATAATAATACATTTTTTATAGAGTTTATCGTATCAACTGAATTGTTTTGTTATTGGAGTGAAGTGTATTGTCACTGGTGCGACTCGAATTGTATCGTATAGAAATTGGAGGGAGTCGTATCATATTGTAATGAAGTGAAATGCATCATATTGTAACATTGTATTTGGAGTCAATTGTATCGTACAGTATCTCAATTGGAGGGAATCGTGCAATTTCACATCACAACTGGAGTGAAACATATTCCAATTGTATCATAAATGGAGGGAAAATGTTCATTTCGCCAACGTAATTATAGTAACTCAGATCATATCGTAATTGAAGTGAAATGTATCGTAATTGGTGTGAAACGTATTATGTCAAATCTGTAAATTGGAATTGTATCATACTCTTAATGAATCATATCGGCTCATAAATCGAGTGAATTGTATCATAAATGGAGGGAGTAGTTACATTTTGCATCATACTTGCAGTGACTCATTGTATGAAAATAGTAGTGAATACATGTTGCATTGCAACTCAACTGAATCATACTGTAATTGGTGTGAATTGTATCATAATTGGAGTGCATCATATTATGTAAATCGCACCCCGTGAATTGTATCGTATTGTAAGGAGAGTGAGTCGTGTCAAGTGCATCATCTTGCATCATAACTAAAGTTGATCATATCGTACTGCAATTGGATTAGATCACAATGGGATTAAACCATATCGTATCATAATTGGAATGAATTGTATCCAGTGAATCGTATTGTAATTAGAGTAAATCGTACAATAATTGGAGTGGATTATATTGTAAGTAGAGTGACTTGTATAACATTTTCATTCCAGTGCATCCCATCACATCATTATTAGAGTGAATCATATTGTAATCGGATCGTTTTGCATTGTAGTTAAGGTGAACAATATTTGAATTTGATGGAATTGTGTCGTATCATTAAAGTGAATTATTTCTTCTCATTAGAGTGAATCCTACTATATCATAATTCAGGGGAATCGCATCGTAATCGGAAACAATTAAATCACATTACAGTCAAGTATATCACAATTGGGGATGACCTGTATCACGTGAGTAAATGTTAACATATCTTAATTGGAGATACACAAATTGAAATTTACAATTTAACAAGTTTAATGTTTGAATTGCATTGTAATTAGAGATAATCAAATCATACTGCAGTGCAATATATCGTATTATAATTGGGGTTAATCACGAGTGAATCGTATTGACTCTTAATTGGAGAGAATCGAACCGTAAATGAAAATGACCATTTTGATGTTTGGATGTGCGTATTCCTTCCTCAATTATCACGCGATGTCTGTAACGTGATACGGTATCATGGTATGGCATGGCACTTGTCGAGTGTTTCTTACTACTGCCCATCATGGCGATATTCTCCAGCTGGCCTTCAATCCTGGCGAGCTCGTCGGCGGTGAACCTCCATCTTCGCCCCGCCACCTGCATCAATGGCGGCGGAGGCGGCGGGGCGCACTTCCTCCACTTGGACGGCACGGCGGCGGGCAGGCAGGAGGCAGGCAGGGGGCCCGTCGTCATGCCTTCGGGGAACTTCTGAGCGACCACTTTGAGACCTGGCAGAGGACAACAGCGGGCGTCGTTATTGTGGCGGTGACGTCGTCGTCGTGGCGATGAGGGGATGCCGTTGACGACTTACCTCCGCTGAGCAGGAAGAGGTTCTCGAATCCTCGCTGGCACATGCTGGTTGCTGCCTGGCTCGCGATGCGCTCGTCCTCGTCGTACACGATGATGATCTTATCCTTGGCATTTTTCTACAAATGCGCACCGTTAAAGATCAAACCACACATCTGTTCCCAACTACATTTTTTTGTAATGAGGGGGAGGAAAAGCAATAAAGTTGTACAATATTGCGAAAGAAGGATACATATTCCAGTACTTCCTTGGTATAGGGGTTCATGGTCTGAGACAGCATTGCGATGGGAAAACTGTGAGCTGGAAGGCAAGAAGACGAAGATGATGTCATCCTTGACATCACCTTCTCATTTCAAGCTCACATAAATTAACATCACATTGTCTGCACACTTCCATCGCCACCATTCAAATTACTCGGGATGATAGTTTGGCCTAAAGAGTATTTAGTAGGGCTGCAGCAATGGAACATTTTTAGAATTGCGTATTCTACCAATTATCCCATTGATTAATCAGAGAAACATTTTATTTGGCATTATTAAACACAATTACATCTGCCTTTGAAGTGCAGCTTGTCTACTTATTAGTGTCACCATTCTCATGTTCTACTGTAGTATCGCTGACTTTATGAGTGTGGATGGCTTTAATAGGTGGAGATTGGCCCGGTGACGTGGGCATCAGTGAATGAAAATGGCTGGCACTTTATCTTCCTTGGTAAGTGTGAAATGAGCCCAAATTCTGGACAGTTAAAGGAACGCCATCCTCCTGTCTCGCCGCCATCGCCCCAACTTACAGTATTTCTTCTACATGGAGTGGTGTGTGAGACTGCAGTGATATTAGTCTGTGTGGAAAAATGATCCCTGTGAAGCTTCAAAGCAGAGATTTTGCTTTGATCTATTTTTTGTCATAAAATTATTGACTCAATACATACCTGTTCAGATTTTCATACTCCCCCTAATCTATATTTTCCATTGTTGTTTTTTTTGTGTGTTTTTAAAAATGTTTTCTCCCGTCATTTTATTGTTAGATTGTACGGTGTACTTTTGTGCTCTGAAAGGCACCTTTAAAAAATGCATTATTATTATGAGGAGGAATAGTACCTACCTGTGATAAGGTGGCACTGGTCGTAGAGGTCACGCTCACGCATGTCCAGCAGCAGGTAGGGACAATCCGGGTAAGGCTTTTCAGTGTCCATGTCCGTGTGCGCGCAGGCCGCCTGTATTTTGTCACTGTTCATGTTCAGCTCGCCAACGCCGTTGATCACGCTACCGGGGAAACAACAGCACAACCATTTTGATTAATTCTTTACAACACCTGTTCCCCTGTCACAATAGTCTTCAAACTTCCTTAAAGCGTACTTTTCTGGGGAAAAGAAAAACCTCAATAGTGCCACTAAACAACTCAAGAGTCCAGAGTCCAGACGTAAGAGTTTGGTAAATCACGTGAGACTTCAGCTCAGTGAGCATCGATAGCAGGCTGGGAAAAGTATGACCGCTGTAACATATGGACTTTAGGGTACTTCAATCTGGCCCACCTGAATATTTACAGAGTCCTCTAATATGTGTTGCCCTAATTTATAAGATAAATCCATCCATTCATTTTCTGTACCGCTTATCCTCGCTAGGGTTTAAAAGATAAATTCTCCCTTAATTTGTTTAATTAAAATGTATTTATGAATTTGAATGTATATTTTAATGATTTATCTCATTACATAATTTGTTAATTATTTTTATAAATGATACAAAATGTAAGTCAATTTAATTATTTCACATACATTTTCACATACATTGTTTTCATTTTTTTTAAGTAAATACAATATTTGCAGATTGTTTTTTAACCTATCCTCTGTTGAATCTTGAAAAAGAAAAAAAAAAATCACCTATTTGCCGTTTTTGTGCTCAGGCCAAAGCCGTGTCTAATGTAAAAATATTGCTTTTGGTGCCATCTTGTGGACTCTTGTCACCTAAGAATTAGGTTTAAGTGAGAGGAGCTTCATTTAGTTAGGCTATCGTCCTGTCTAACACGAAAGTAGTGCTTTGCCGCCCTCTTGTGGCATCCATAAGCAATTACAAACCTTTTGGGGGTGTCAGTCCCTATCCCCCTGTGAATAGTGGAGGAAAGCGGTAAAGTATTTCCATTTCCATTATCATTATCTATTTTTAAATTCAGCGAAAGCCTCATCCTATTGATTTTTGAACGATACCCCACACAAGAAAGCCGTTTACCATGTTATTACCTTAGCAATGTGGACCTCACGGTCTGACTTTGTTTCTGACTCTGCACCGCATCTTCGGGCTCCAACATGCCGTTGGCGTGATCCGACTTATCTTTAACCACTATCATGTTGCTGCCGTCACCGCTGCCGCCGTCTGTTTGAGACATTTAACACGTTAGCAGGTTTACAGTGGCTATTCACTCATAATTGCTTAAGTATTTTATTTACCATGAAGGCAGTGAAACGAATCACCGCTGACACATTCATTGAGATCCGACACTGACGCCACTTGAAGTATCTGAGGCAGAATCCATGGTTTATTATTAACAGTGTTTAGCTTACTAGTTGTTTTGGCACTTATTTGGCAAGTTAAAAATGGGGTCATAAAATGCAGAGCTCCACCAATGTTTTCTGGGCTAAGTTGGACCCTAAAAGTCACAACAAAAATTAATCGAGTTTACCTTTGTTTTACGCTTGAAGTAGGAATGTAAAAATGTCTCACCAACTCTGCAAATGTCGTCACTTTAAAACGCTTGAAGATTTCACCTTTGTTGAACTTGTAGTCTGAAAAAAAAAAAGATATGAAATCAGTCATTCATTTAGTAATGTATCAAACAAGACACGTGCTGACAAATGCTAACACCTCACGTTGTTTAATCTCCTCCAGGCGCTCCAAATACTTGGTGAGGCTAACTCCTGTTTTTTTAAGGGACATCGCACGAACACGTCACATGCAAATTGATGCTTAATGAGCTCTATTAAACATAAATATTAGTAACCCGGGCCTACCTGTGTCCAGTTTTGTTTTGATGTGCTGATACTTGGCATTCTTTGGTATCCGTTTCCTCATGTACTGTGATGCGAGGGCAGTCAAGACGAGTTTATTCATTAGGGAACAAAATACAAAGGGGAGGTTTGGTCATTTAAATGCAGTTTGTCAGCATAGTTAGCGTGTGCTTTGCGGTTGCCATAGCAACAGAACTCCAAGCTACAGCTATCAGCTAGCTGGTGTTGTTCCGTTTGCGTTAGCTGACCAACAACGTCAATATACACACAAAATAAACGCCACATTAGTGTCAAATAAATGCGTAAAAAACAATTATTTAAACAGAAATTACCTGGTCGCCGCCGATGCCCCTGTAGAGCGACATTTTTCACCAGAGCCTCCACACCAAACGCGTCGTTTTCACGTTTAAATGTTGTACAAAATGTTCAAATCTTGAAGAAACTTTGTAACTCATGAGCGAGGTTGGTTCCCAAGCCAATTATTCTAAGTTAAACCAATTCCTCGCCCCCCCCCCTCGATATTTTCCTCCAGTAGCCTCTCCAAACATGCGCAGAGCCAACTAATCGATCGTCTGCACACAAGACGGATGTCGGCGACACGACGAGTAGACGCGTTTGTAAGGCAATAGCTTAAGGCAATTGTCCGAGCATCGGTGTGACAACAGCAGGCTTTACATCATCATAATCATTACATCAATGCCGTACGTGTCCAACTTCGGGACGTCACGCTAGCGAGAGTTTAGCGTCAAGGTCGGACGTCTCCATTTGAGATATCATGTTAGCAAGTTAGCTTAGCTACCTGGGAGGCTGCTTGTTACAAGTGCACCGATAAACCATGAAGTAGTCAAATATATCATATTATATCGTATCCCCCATTGTCACCACCTCTCAACACACCGAGCAAATCTATTTTGAATAATTTAAAACCGGATGAAAATGTATAAAATGACAATGGCACATTACTACCTAATTATAAACCATAAAGCAACAATATTTACCCAACGTCAATAGGCGAATTAAATGAGCGAGGGCTCATCAATCGACGCGCCGATTGGACAGTAGCTAACTTTCTGAGCCAATCGTAGACGTCGACACTGCACCGAAAGACACGATTGGTCTGTGTGGTTGCTAAGCAGCGGGAAGACGCTGATTTCATGGCTCCGGTGACATGAGGAATACGCCATTTGTATCTGTTTTTAGCTGGATAACAACTCATGTCGTCATTCATTCAAATTTTCCAATTATTTACATACATGTCATTTTTAAAAGACAGTGTCCGGTACCACTACTTTAGCTCCTACCGGTTTAGCTTTTCGCTATGAACAATTTAGCCGGTGTGTATGATTAAAATGAAGCCAACTTCAACAGGCGATAGGAAACGGCGAAGTCCCATCAATGGACGCGCTGATTGGACAAATTCAACCCTGGGAGCCAATCGCAAACATCGACACTGCAAAGTCGGCATGGTTACGAAGGGGCAGGAAGGACGCCCTACGTCATGGCTAAGATGACGAGGGGACTACATCACTTTCACTCGTTTTTTAGCTGGATAACACATCATGTCGTCATTCATTCACCATACCAATTACCAACATGCATGTCAGTTGACGAGACTTAATTGTTTTTTCTCTTTTTTTTCCACGAACGGAGCTGATATTTCATTTCTTTCCCCGATACTGGTTTCGCTTGAGCACTTAGCACCATACAGAATGCCTTCCGAAAATGCACAAGTGAAAACATTATGTAGTTTGTAGATAGTCGACTGGAGTTACTGAGGTTGGTCATCATTATATCCGTGCTTGACTTCTCGGGTCTGGTTGCTGTCCCGAAGGCGCTGCGTTTGAGTGTAATGGAGGAAACGTTCAATTCGGGTAACTTTAGCATCGAATGACGCAAAAAACACCCACTATGGCCTCGGTGCTGGTGAGTAAAAGTTTTTTTGTTGGGGGGGACGAATAAGACTCGGGAAGAAGTAGCCGTGTGTGCTAATAGGAGCTGAGTAAGCGTTTTATGTCTGCTAAGAGGATTTGCTACATTTGCTCCCAACTTCCTCTATTTGTTATCAGTAATTTTTGAGCTTAGGACGTCAAACATAAGTGAAAAAATATTCAAGTACGTCTCTGTTGTCACGACAGAATGACCCCAGCATGGAGAGACTGTTCAAGGGCCACAAGGACGCCGTCACCTGCGTGCATTTCAGTCCAAACTCCAAACTACTTGGTAAGCAACCGTGTTTATGGATTTTATTGGTAAAAATTCACCTAGTAATGAGGGGTGTGGCCTTAAAAAAAAAAAAAAAAAACTTCCCCTTGGCTTATAAAAGAAGCAAATGTCACGGACATTATTCAGACAAACTATAAACTTTTTATTTTTATTTTTTTAACTTTCATCAACTTAAAACAGAAATGGAAAAAAAAAGACATATAATGTGAAAATAAGCATTTAGTATTGGAAACAAATGTCCATTGTGTCAAAACGTGTATATTAACACAATCCTTGAAGAGGGAGTTTGCAGTTATAAAAAAAGAACAACAACAACAACAAAAAACACTTTGCTAAGGCTGTACGATATTTGAAAAAGATGACACTGCAATTTGTTTTTGTAACCCTGCGATATACATTACGATCTTCAAAAATACGAGATAACATACTCGGTACATGTAAAAACCAGCAGACATTTTTCTTTTTCCCCTCGATGTATTTTTTGGACAATTGATAATAGCTTCAATCGAAAATAAACTATGCTCAACAGAGCACAGAAGTATACGGAGTTATTTGTGTCTACCGCTATTTAAATGCAGTGTAGTATTGAGCAGGTTAGTATCCAGCCAGACATGAAGTTAAAAATCATTTATTTTCATGCACAGTTATACTGTAGTATGTATTTTAGCACATTCCTAACACTATTCATTTGTTTTTAATTCATCTGTAATTTTACACATGCAGTATCTTTTAACATACAGTGGACTCTTTATATTCGCGGGGGATAGCCATTATAATTACACTGTAAAAATGTTTAGTTTTTTTTAAACCCCCAAATTCTTGACTAAGCGGGGATAAACCATCAAAAAGCATTTTCGCGGTTGGTTCCCAAACCCCCTCGTCCCCAAAAAGAAAAAAATTCTAATAATTGACATTTAAAAAAAAAAAGAAAAGAAAAGAAATTAGAGAAAACAAATCATCAAATAGGTGAATGCGTGGGTGCCGAAATACCAGTATGTGGGGGTACATTATTTGAGTGCATTATTTTAAACAACATACACTGCTGTGTGCACCTTGTGCCTGGATGCGACTACAGTATTTTAGCCCCATTATTGCCGTGATTTGCTATCTTGGCTGATTTCCCAGATCGGGCCTGACATATTTTGTCAAAAACGACAAAACTCCATGTAGTGTATCATAATCCACGACCACGACCAACAACTTGGGCCCGCAAAGCCAAAATTAACAAATTTAGCATGTTTGATTTTCGGGAATATCTTCCGTGTAGTGTGACATATGAAGGGGAAGGGGAAACCTCTGACATATCACCTGACGTCGACCAATAAGATTGTGCATTGTCGCTCGCCGTTATCAACATTTAATTGCACAAACAAACCAATGTTTACTAAAACATGAGAACATGACTTGACAGAACGCCGACATATTTACAGACAAATGTTAGTGCTAGCACGAGCTAGCTACATAATATAACATTATGTTGCCTGCTTGCTAACTGTATTAAAAGTATGTGAACTTTACCTCAAGCTCTCCGTGAAGAATGGACAGTTCAAACCGTAACAACACTGATAATTTTATTAGCATGTCTAGGTTTCCTTATCACTGTATGCTAGCACTTATGTTATTGGACATTAGTTGTCTAATTATTTGTTTTATGTAACAGTTTTACAGTAAACTACAGCTGGGAGGGACAAACAACTTGAAGCATCAACGTTTTGCCTCTTGTTTGGAGAGTGTTTCACTATTTGTTCATCTATTCACAGTCCAATTGTTATTTCTGGAATGATGCACACAGTGCATGTTGAGTTCTTTTTCCTCCAACATTACAGGACTTTGCAGTGTAACTATTGCGTATCCACACATCGCGATGATGATGATCAAACAATATATCGTGCAGCCCTACGTTTTGCCATATATAAACGGTGTGTGACCTGACAGAATATTGTTAAAATGCTCTTTTGAATAATCATCCTTCTCTGGCCCCATCTTATGCTTTTAATTTCATTTTGATCCATCCATCCATTTTCTTGCACCGCTTATCCTCACGAGGGTCGTGGGTTGCCAGAGCCTATCCCAGCTATCTTCGGGGGCGAGAGGCGGGGTACACCCCGAACCGGTCGCCAGCCAATCGCAGGGCACATAGAAACAAACAACCATCCGCACTCACATTCCCACCTACGGGCAATCTAGAGTCTTCAATCAACCTACCATGCATGTTTTTGGGATGTGGGAGGAAACTGGAGTTCCCGGAGAAAACCCACCCAGGCACGGGCAGAACATGCAAACTCCACACAGGCGGGGTCGGGATTTGAACCCCAGTCCTCAGAACTGTGAGGCAGACGTGCTAACCAGTCGTGCACCGTGCCGGCTAATTTAATTTTAATTTTAAAACTTGTCCCGCCGTGACAGGAACAGCCAGTCAGAGACTGTTGTGGCAGGAAGCATGACCGAAGAGTGTGCCAATCATTGACGTGTGCGCACACACACACTCATATCACGCATACTCAGTCTGCTGCTCACAGCAGCCTCGCGGTTACAGTTTTCTTGGGCGGAATGAATTCCTGTTAGAAATTAAAAGTTAAAAAGAAGGGATATGAAAATAAAACTATCCTGATCAGTATACTCAATCAATAAAAATTATTAATTTTGAGGAATTTTACTTTGAATTTTTTGTTAAATTTAAATTGTGAGCTGAAGTGATTCGCTGATATCTTGCATGACAATGCTCATGAAGTTTCCTTCCTTCGTCAGCATCGGGCTCCGTTGATAACAGCCTGATGATCTGGAACCTGTCGGCTAAGGGGAGGTCCTTGCGCTTCGTCAACCATCAAGACACCGTCACTGCCGTGCAGTTCTGCCCTGTGGGTAACCTGGTGGCGACCTCATCCAAGGACAGGATGGTGCGACTGTGGAAGCCGTCCATGTAAGTTGCTTAAAACCTGTAAAGTCCATTTTGAAATTTCACATTCCCACCTTGGCACACGGGGGGAAAAAAAAAAAAAAAAAAAAAAGAGTAAAATTAGCATTTTTCTTATTGAACCTTTTCTAGGAGTGCATTCTACTATATTTCCTGGATTGATTCATTATTAGTGAAAGAAGGGCAAAAAAGTAGTAATGTTGTATGGAATTTGGGAATTTTAACAGTTCCAAAAATTGTTATGTATTCTGGTGCGATTTTAAAAGTAGTGAGCATCTTTAGTGCTATTCGGCGCAATTACCACTTCCTTCTTGATAATACAACTTGGCCAGAGTGCCTCTCTGTGTCCCGTGAGAGCGTGTGCATCGCTCGGAACGAGCCGGGAGTGATGTATTGAGTGACAGCTGGGGCGTGTTTTTAGGAACACGCCAACAGCGTTTGAAAGCTGAGACAAGGTGTCATTTCTTCACCATTGTGAAGCTTGATTTCATATACCTGCTGAATTATTATTATTTTTTTAATTCATTCAAATTTGGCAGATTTGTTAACAACAGTCTTCCCTGTGGTGTGTTATATTTACAAGAAATTTTTTTTGGTCGCGTTTACAGGCACTTTAAAATTTTGACTTTTTTCTAAATGTGTTGTGTTTCAGGAAAGGGGAGTCGACGGTGTTCAAGGCGCACACGGCCGCGGTGCGCAGCGTGGCGTTCTCCCAAGATGGCGCGCGGCTAGTGACAGCGTCGGACGATAAATCGGTGAAAGTTTGGAGCGTCTGCAGACGATGCTTCCTCTACTCGCTCAACCAGCACACTAACTGGGTGCGCTGCGCCAGGTATGTGATCATTTGGTCTGGGCACCTTGTTCAAATGCCAAGATCAGACTAAAAGACAGATTTTGGTGGATACAACTTAAAATGTTGGCAACAACAACAATAATTGCAGAAATGTATTGTGTTGAAAATAAAAAATAAAAAAAAGAGGATAAAACGTGTGTGGTATGGTCTCTGGGTGCTCCGGAGAGGATGTTTTGAGCAGTCTATTCTTTAAGGAGAGCTTGAGATAATGTTCACATTCTTTTAATACAGCTCGCAAGCAGGCAACATTATGTTATGTAACTAGCTAGTGCTAGCACTAACATTTGCATCTCAAGGCACAATGTCGGAGGGTTGTCTTTCATTTCACAATACATGGAAGATATCCCAAAAATCAATCATGCAAGACTTTTCGTTTTAGGCTTAAGTGAGCATTGCTCAGATCGGTGATCGTTTACAGTGGTTTGGGCGCTTATTTAAAGTAATGATGATTTACCACCTCTGTAGCCATCACAGCTTTTGATGTATTTTCAGATGTCTGTGATTAGTCATCCGCTCAATGATCGTTTGATAGGGTGTGGACTATCATTTTAAGTACTAATGGAGTGTTGCTGGTCTACACATCTGTTCCAATGGATCTTTTTCTCAAATTTGAGTGACTATTTCTCAAATGGGCGATCATTTATTACAATCTGGACCCTTATTTAAAGTGCTGATGGCGCCTTTTATACCGTGTAGGTTTTCACCAGACGGTCGCCTCATAGTGTCTTGCGGGGACGACCGCACTGTCAGGTTATGGGACACGTCCAGCAAAAACTGCATCAACTGCTTCACAGACTACTACGGGTAAAAAAACAAAATGAAACACATTTTCAGGATGTTGCGGTGCTTTTTCCACATTTCTCCACAATTTTCCACATTCCAGATCTGCGACATATGTGGACTTTAACTCGAGAGGCACCTGTATCGCATCGTCGGGGGCAGATAGCGCCCTTAAAATCTGGGACATACGCACCAATAAGCTCATCCAGCATTATCAAGGTAATAAAGCAGCACAGAAGAAGCTCAGGAACACTATTTATTTTGTTTTCTTTGTAGTCCACAGCGCTGGTGTCAACAGCTTCTCCTTCCACCCGTCCGATAACTACCTGATCAGTAGCTCCAGCGACGGCACCATCAAGATCCTGGACCTGTTGGAGGGACGCCTTATATACACGCTGCATGGACACAAGGTCCTTTGTTTTATTTTATTTTGTTCAAATGTATTTATTTTTAGTTTATTTATTGTAATATACAGCCAAAAAATCTAAACTTTACAAGAATAAAGTTGTGATATTGTAAATAAAATTTATAATTCAACGAGAATGCACGAAAAGTGTGTGTAATTTGACTATTTTTTATGAGAATAATGTCTGAATATTACAAAAATAAGTTAAGTAATGTGATGAGAATACCTGTAAAGTCCTGAGCTCATGAACATTTTTTGCTGTTTTACAGATTTAAGAGATGAAAGTTGGAATATTACAAAAAAGAAAAGTTGTACAGTTACAAGAATAGTTTTAAAATTCTGAAAATTTACAGTGAAAAAGTTGCAACATTACCATAAAAAGTTGAGCTGTGACAAGAACACGATTGTAATATTAAAAAAGCATTTTGGAATGTTACAATCATAGTCTTAATATTATGAAGTAATTTTACAGTAAGTGTTGGTTATGAAAAAAGTGGTATTGTTACAGGAATAGTGTTGTAATATGAATAATGCCATAATATTACAAAAAGGTGTAATTGTAGGGGAATCAAGTCATCATATAACAAGAATAAAGTTGTAAATAAAAAATCTTTGTGAAAAAAGTCAGAACGTTAGGAAATTAAAGTTGGAGTATAATGAAAGACAGTATTGTTACGCACGTGAAATCTTAATGTTGGGGAAATAAGTAATACTGTTACAACAATGAAGTGGTAATATTTTGAAAAAAATAAATTGTCATATTGAGAATAAAGTGTTCAATCCTTTTCTTAAACTTTTGTTGTTCTTTTCAGGGCGCCGTCCTCACTGTGGCCTTTTCCACGGCTGGAGAGCTCTTTGCTTCTGGGGGCCTCGATTCTCAGGTTGGTGACTTTTATTCGAGATATGTTATATGAACAAAAGCACTGAAAAACATATCAATATCATGACATATCGTATCATTATCCGTTACGATACAGTATTGACACACCGGCATCGCGTATTAAAAGTATTGTTATATATTGTATTGTTATTTCTTACGATACAGTATTGACACACTGGCATCAAATATCAATGATGCTATGTAGCACATTGTTATCTGTTACAACACAATATCGACACACGAGTATTGTAGTATATCAATCAATATATTGCTATGATATGACACAGTACTTGTATCAATACAACGGGCATTAAATACCAATATTGTGATACACTGTATCGTTATTGGGAATATTACCTTATCAATACAACGGCATCAAATATTGATGCCACGATGTATTATTATCTGTTACAATACATTATCGAAAAACTGTGTCAAATACCGATTTTCGGGATTTATCATATCTTCATCTGTCACGATACAGTACTGATACAACAGTGTCAAACTGATTTTGTGCTATATCATATCGTTATTTTTTTCAGATACCCATATACTGGCATACCATGTACACTGGCATGAAATAACTATCATGATATAGCTTAAGTTTTTCAAGTTACAAGCTGTCCCTTGGTTGATTGTTTATTTTAAAAATAATATATTTTATACAACTTCAGTGGAGAAATTAATTTAATGTACGAGTAAATTGAGTGACGAGCTTAGTCACGGAGCGTATTAAACTCATCAAGTTACCACCATATCTATATTCTGATAAAGGGACAGAGCCCTGCCGTGAATAGCTAAAATCTGCACGTAATTGACACCCCCTGAAAAAGGTTTTTCAATTGGCTACAGATTCCACAAGATGGCCGCAAAGCATTACTTTTCTTTTAGACAGGGCTATGGCCTGTCTAAATGAAGCTCCTCCCCTCCTTTCAACATAGTTCTTTGGCACCATGACACCATAAGATGGTACCTAAGCCATACTTTTATTTGAGAAAGGGCTTTGTCACTTAGTCAGTGAATAATGGCGGATAGGCGCTTAAAAAAATCAATAAAAATGAAAGTAGTGAATTGCGAATATGCAGGGGAACACTGTATATTGAATCATAATGAATAAACCTGACTGCATTTTTAGTAAGAAGAGCTTTGTGTCCGTCAACCAGGTGATGTTGTGGAAGACCAACTTTGACACCAAATCCTACCGGGAGGTTCTGGAGCAGCACAGCCAGCGGGCCGTCCTCAAGCCGCCACCCCACCTGACCGATATCCATCCCCGGGTGCCCCACCCTCACCTGACCCACCCCCCGGACATTGAGGGGCTTTTTGTACGCGACGATCATCTCTTTATGTTTAGAGAATTAAGTGTTTGCATTAGTTTATTGCATCCTCACAGGTTGGTCCGGGGTTGACGGACACACACTCAGCGGAGCCAGACATCGTCGAGCTCCGAGAAGCTAGTCACCGAAAAGCCAGTCACCGAGAAGCTAATCACCGAGAAGCTAGTCACAGAGAAGCTAGTCACCGAGAAGCTAGTCACCAAGACGCGGTGAGTCACTTTCCAAGTCATGTTCATCATTGCAGTAAGTTAAAGTCTTCCGTACAGATGACTTTATTCTTGTAAAAAAAAATATGTGTGTATGTATATAGCTGTGTGTGTGTGTGTCTGAATATGTATATATAAAATCTTGTAATATTATTATGGCTTTTCTTGCCGAATTATGACTTTCATTGCAATATTATGACTTTATTCTTAGAAGATGATTTTTTTTACCCCGCAATATTACAACTTTTCTCGCATTAATGAAGCTACTTTTGTAAAATTCCAGCTTTATTCACAAAACTTTATTCTCATTTTATTCTCATAAAATTTGGACTTTTCTCACAAATCATGCTTTTTCTCACCAAAATCTGACTTTTCTCCTGCTATCGTTTTGCCTCAATATCAGGATTTTATTCTTGTAATTTACAGTTTTCCGCACAAATCCTACTCTCATAAAATTCAGAATTTTCTCATGTAATGATTTTATTCTCATAAAATTCAGACTTTCTTTTCACAAATCATGATATTTCTCATATTCTATTTTTTTCCAACCAAAATCTGACTTTTCTCACAATATTATGACTTAATTCTTGTAAAAGTATGATTACATTATGATTTTATTCTCGCAATATTACGATTATTCAAGCAAAATTGCAACTTTTATTTGAATACTATGACATTCTACGTCACTGATGGTGTAGCGGTACACTCGCCTGACTTTGGTGCGGGCAGCGTGGGTTCAGTTCCCACTCAGTGACAGTGTGAATTTGAGTGCGAATGGTTGTCTGTGTCTATATGTGCCCTGCGACTGACTGGTGACCAGTTCAGGGTGTAGTCCGCCTTTCGCCCAAAGTTGGCTGGGATAGGCTCCAGCGTCCTGCGACCCTAACCAGGATAAGCGGTGTTGAAAATGGATGGACTATGACATTCTGAGTAAAACTACAACTTTTTCTCAAAATATTAGAACTTTAAACTCATGAAATTAAGAGTTTTTGCTCCGTATTACAATTTTATTGTTGGAAATGTACGACTTCTTGCAAATTATGGCTACTCATAAAATTATGACTTCTCACAACATTCCTGCTTTGTTCTCATCACATTTTCACTGCTCACGAAATACAATATTTCTCGCAACATTAGCTTTTACTCACCCAAAATCCGACTTTTCTCAAAATATTATGACTTTATTCTTGTTCAAAATTGGACTTTTCTCTCAATATACCGAATTTTATTCTTTATTATGTTACTGTATATAGTAATTGTAGTAATGACTCATCTCACAAATTATATATTTTATTCATAGAACTTTTTAATTTCTTTCAATACTATAACTTTATTCTCATAAGATTCAGCTTTCTTGCAATATTATGACGTTTTTGGCAAAATTACAACTTCTATTGCAATATTACAACTTTAGCTGTATAAAACCACAACTTGAACTACAAACTATTCTGACTTTATACCCTTAAAAAGTATGTTATGTTTCTCTGAATATTCTCGCAAAAAATGCAAACGTTCTCACAGTGTTACTACTTTACTCTTGTAGTATTACGACAGGTAGCATTAGTTATAAATATACATGACTGGCATTTACAGTATTATGGGCACTGAAGAGGATTGTTAATTAATGTCTTAACAGTCATGTCCACTAGGTGGTACTGCAGACCAGTCTGTGGTTTTTCACCCTCCTGCTGCAACACTTCAAAACATCCATCCATCCATTTTCAATAGCCAGCCAATCTTAAGGCACATAAGTCCTGAGAACTGTAAGGCAGATGTGCTAACCAGTCGTTCACCATGCCTTCAATGAAGACCTTTATTTTCATAAATATAATATATTGCCTAACATGACATAATCTGTGTGTGTGTTGTGGCTTACTTCTATCACTGCATGGCCTGTGGCTGCAGTGTGGGAGGACGCTATAAATGGAGCAAGCCAAGTGGAAGTCATTCAAACAAAGTCGTCTTGATTGACACAAACAGCCACCGTCGTCCCACCAATGGCAAGGCACTATTGCGGCCTGGCGAGCGGGCTTGACCCGTATCGACTGAGTCCCACTCTGAACATCTTGATACTACTTCAAGCATCTTTTACACAGCGGTCCCATTGCAAAATTTAAGCTTTATCACTGTAACTGAGGAGCTTGCAGTTGATCTTGACCAAACTTTCTGTTATTATTTCATCAGCTGTGTTAAGAACACAGGGGAAAGCATTTTTGTTACCAAGCCCCTTTATCCAGGAACTTAAACAATAGTTGAAAAATCTATTATCCCTGACTTCTGATTTCAAAACAAGTTATCCACGAATTTATTGTGTATATGTAATACTACGGCGATGGAACGGTTTCAGGCGATGGAACGGTTTCACAGTTATAACGGCCCTGTGAGGGAACCCGTACCAACAATGTGGCCAGAGACAAAAATGATTTTGACACCCCTGATAGATATGGAACATGCCATTGGCTTGCATCCAGTCCATTTCTTGTCGATGTGTCCTGCCATTGGCTGGCGATCAGGCCATTGTTTGTTTTTATGAGCCCTGACATTAAGATCCTTGAGCTAGCTCCACTCGATCCATTCGTGTGGAATGTTATCTGGAGTATCCACTCTACTCGTCCCATCCACCCACTCTTCCTCCACCTCCTCCTCCTCCTCCTGGTGCTTCTCTGGCGCATGTGAAGGCATGTGCTGGGCAAGTGAGAAACGGCAAGAGATAGCGAGAGATGGAGGGATGTAGAGATCACAGGAGGAGAGCAGTGGGTGGAGGGGGCGTTTGAGGAGTCCACGTGCCGGCCCCCGGGACCCTGAGGGCCCTCCGCTGAGGTCTAATAATAGACGAGCCAGAGTGTGTTTAAGTCACCCACTCGCGAGCAACCCGGCGTAATACACCGTATCACTGGGGGTACTGTTGCTCACATGCAGAAATGTGCGCTTCAAACTGTCATCACGTGTGATCTTGGCAAATCTCGTGAGATTTAAGATACATTTTTGTAAGCCTTTTTGTGTCTTCGTAGGAGTGTTTGTGGTTAGTGATCCAATTTTGGTGCATAAATATGACATTTTGCGGTCAACCATTGCACTTTTGTTCTTAAATGCAACCTTTTGTGGTCAACCATTGCATTTTTAATGGAAAAATATGACATTTGTGCTTAAATATATATTTCTTTATTGGTACCTATTGCATTTTCATGCCTTAATCCAATTTAAAAAAAAAAGTAAGGCAAATTACATTTTGTGGTCAACCGTGGCATTTCTAATGAGAAAATACAACTTTTTGAGCTCAATCATTGCATTTACACTCCGGAAATGCAACTTTTTGTAGTCAACATAGCATTTTTTTATAGCAACATAGAACATTTTGTGGCCAACCATTGCATTTTTAATGTCTAAATAGGACTTTATGTGTGTGACTAAAGTACTATTGGGCTTAAATATTTTTTCTGTGGTTAGCTTTTAAAACTGTGTGTTTTAATGACAATGACTATTTGTGGTCAGTCATTGCATTTTTATTGGAAAAATATAGGTTTTGTGTTCAACCATTGCATTTTAATGCTGAAATACAGCTTTGGTCAATCAATACTTTTTTTGATAGCAAAATACAACTTTTTGTGGTCAACATTGCATTTTTAATTGTGAAACACGACTTTTTGCGGTCAACCATTGCATTCTTACTGGCAAAATACAACTTTGTGATCGACCATTGCATTTGTGACTTTTTTTTAGTATTGTATTTTTAATGGCAAAATATAACATTTTGTTGTCAGCCATTGCATTCCTGTGCCTAACTATAACTATTGTGGTCAACCTTTGCATTTTTAAATTATTTTTTTTTTTTTGCCAAATGTCAACCACTGGATTTGTGTGCCAAATATGACCTTTTGTGGTCAACTGCCACATTTTAATGCCTAAGTACAAATTTTCGTGATCTTCCAGTGCATTTTTCTGCCTCAATAGAACTTTTTATGGTCACGCCTCCTCACTAGCAGTCCTTTTTCACACTCAATCCCTCATCAGAGTGCTTTCCTTTTTGCCCCGCCTCCATGTTTTGCTCTAATGGTTCCCAGCGTAGGCGGATACGTGATGGTAGGAAATGGGGGAGCGCGGAAGTGGCCTGAGGTGGGTACATCGGCAGGAGGTTCCGCTACTTGCAGTTCCGCCGCCAACGGTCAGCATCGACCCCCTTTTGGTCGTTTGTGACACGGTGGTTCATTTGTTGGTAAATTCAGGCCCTTTCACACACAAAGCTTTCAAATTTATTCTTTGGCATCCTCTCCACCAATTTAAGCAGCTCTTCTTTACTTTTCTAAAATGATTATTAAATTACACAGCAAGCGTCTGATTGGTATTGAATGGTATTCTGCCCAAGGTAAAATTATTATTTTTGTCTGCCTGAAAAATTCCGGCTCCGAGGTGACCTTGGCGAGGGATGAGGATAACACACGGCTGTTCATTACAGATGAGAAGTTGCGATAATGGCCTCAAAGTTTACATAATGTTAAATGGCCCCAAGGGTAGAATTTAAAATACTGCACCATACGTCATTGCGACTTTTTTGTTCCCACGGGCGGACAAAACCACTGGTCTGTTCTGCTGCAATTTGAGACCATTCATTGCAAAGGTCACTGATGTCTGGAGATAACGTTAATTTTGCTTCGCTTCTCCACATTGGGCGTTTCAACCACAATGATTATTGAGGAATCATCATCAGAACCATTGTATTTTTGTGCCAAAATACAACTATTTGTGGTCAGTGTTAGCATTTTTCTATTTGTGTTTCACAGTTGTGCCTAAATATGACTTTTTGTTGTCAACTTGTTAACATTTTGTACAAGAACTTCATCATCAACTGTTTTTGTGGACATCCGTTGCATTTTTGTTCCTAAATAATACAATACAGCTGCTAATTGGTAGTGCTACAGACAGTGTACATTTGTGCATTAAAGAGGTGATTAAATGGCGGATGAGAGAGCGCGATAGAGTTACCGGACATCATCTCGCGTGTTGCCACCGACACTCTTTGTGACGCCAGAGTGAACCAACCGGGTGTCCTCGAGCCGGCGCTCTCCTTTGCGGTTATTTGTCCTTTAGCATTGTGTGTCCATGCTGGAATTCCGATCCCTCCGCTAGGCCTCGCACATTCGCACACACATCGCTGCACCTCGTGTGGAGCTTCCTGCGCAAAGGGGATGCTGGGAGATTGAATTGCGCCGGGGGTTTAGTTTCCATATTTAGATGGCGGAGAGGAGAGCCGGAGTGACAAGATGTGTCGGAAACGAGCTAAAGATAGCAATACCTCTAGGGGGAGGAAGGAAGGGAGGATTCTTCTTCTTTCCACCAGAACAAGGATTCCCAAAAACTGCACAACAAAAAACACACATAAGCATAAATGTGCATAAGGATTTCCCAATCATATTTTTTTATACCCGAGTACAGTCATTTGATGTTTAGTATCAGTCGATAAAGAGTCCGATTCGGTAAGCAATCTGGGAAAGCATTAAGAAGGTGGGGTTGTGGGGGCCGCAAATTAGTTTTTTTTCTATCGTAAACAATACATTTACAGTTCAGTACATTATTCATACATGCAAATCAGTTTGCCTTCGGCGAAATTTGCCGTTTTGAACTCATTTACGTGAATCATACAGATCCGATGTGTTTTTCTTGTCGCTGACGTCATAGGCTGTTTCGTACTCCTTGAACGCTGGCAGCTAGATCCATTCCACACATCCACACAGATGTAATTTCTGAATATTACTGCGCAGCGGACTAACATGCGCGCATCGGCCTGAGGTTCCACCTGTGCGCTCGGGACCTGCTTTGTTTGGATAAGTCACAGGAGTTGATGAGACCAAAAAAAACACTTCCGCTCCTTCTGCTGTTAACAAGTAACGGTACTTTTACTCCGTTACAATGATAACAATTTTGCTCGCTACTTTTATTGATCAATTATTGCTTATTTATGAACAATTTTGTGCGCGAGACTACAACTTTGACTTCCACGTTGGCTGCTGTTTGCGTAAATCCAATTTATGCACTAGTGACGTTTAAGTTTAGTTGACCAATCAAACGACACAAGAAAGTCACATGACCTCACACGACGTCTTCCATTGGGCTTCCCCGGCATAGGTATTAACACTAGATAAGCCAGCCTGACTGATTGTCGTGCCTACGTGGCGGTCATGTTGGGAAGGTCGTCGTTACCATGAAGGCAACGGTGCGCAACTTGTCGATGTTAGGGATTATGTCACAACACAGAATGAACTAACTTAAAATTCAGAAATCGACAATAAAAACAGAAAAATATTGTACTTGATATTTTCCTGGAGAATGCATTTGGGATTAGCCTTTGAGGTTTGTAATAGTGAAAAAGCTGTCTGAAAAAAGAAATGAAGTAGCATGGAACCAGATATGTCACCTGAAAACAAGAGTTTAAAGGTACCAACGTTTTCTAGTATTCGGGACGTAAGACTGGCTCTATAGTGCCTCAGTAAACGTGAAATATGAATTAAAATTGTCCACGCATTCCTGAGATACAAACATTTTTCCTGCCGAGAGACAATTTCTTGACCTTATCTACGTCACTAGCGAAGATCTCTGCCTACCTCCCCGCTCCCGAGCCAGCGCTGTCAACATAAACACGTGTGCTTTCACCAAGTGGGTCTTCTACACCGAGGCACCAATCAGAGGAAAGGGGGCAGTCTTAGCCAAATATGGACAAAGCGGATACAAAACTGGGTTAACAGAAGTACAGGAGCTGTTAGAGGGGCCTTTTCTGGACACACGTATGACAAAACCAAGGTGGTTTTTTTTGTTTTGTTTTTTTTAAAATGAAATCGATACTTTTATACTAAGTCCGTGTTAGAGAGTCACTCTATGGAGGTCTAAATAACCAAAATATGGGACCTCTAATAAAATAAATATTTATAACATAAGATAACCTCGATCAGTTCCACAATGGGGAAATTTGCATCATTTCAGCAGCAATAGTGGATACAGGCAATACAAAAATAGCAGAGCGAAGATGTTTGGAAGCACATTGCGCAGAATAGAAAACTAATTACTATTGTCTGTGCATAAACTATCCAATTCCTATCTACTAGCAGTGTTGTTTGTTTGAAAACTTATTTAAAACCCTAGCCCAGGCTTGAAACCCATATATGAGACCCTAATCGTGGTTTGAAACTCTAACCCAGGCTTGACCCCTACTTTGAAAATCTTACCCTGGCATGAACCTCTACTTGAAAACCCTAACTTGAAATCTTACTTTAAAACCTTAATCCTGTCTTGATCCCCAGACTGTATTTTGAAACCCCCTGACTTTAATTTGAATCTCAACTCCGGAAACTGTTTTTGTGTTGTTGTTGTTGTTGTTCTAGATGTAGGTTTTTAATAAATTTTTTGTGGTCATTGCATTTTTTCTGCTAAAACACAACTTTTTGTGGTCCACCATTTTATTTTCATGCCAAAATATGACCTTGTCAACCGTTGGATATTTGTGCTTAAGTACAACTTTTTGTGGTCAACCATTGCACGTATCCCCACCCGAGCATATATCGTTGTCGTCTCCCGGGGCAAGACACTTAACCCACATTGCATTTGAATGAATGTGGTTGGACGTTTGGCAGTGGTCGCAGGGGCCGTAGCCGCAGAATGGCAGTCAACGCTTCCCTCAGACTGCCTCAGGGCAGCTGTAGCTACACAAGCAGCTTACCACCACCGGGTGTGACTGAGGAATGAATGAATCTGTGCAATTGTAAAGCGTCTTTTAATGCCTTGAAAAGTGCTATATAAGTGATATGCATTATTATTATTATTGATTCAAAATACAACTTTTTTGCAGTCGATGTTGTATTTTTGTGCCAAGATGTTACTTATTGTGTTGAAATGTTGCATTCTAATACTAAAATTTAACTTTTTGTGATCAACAGTTGCATTTTCGTGCCATAATACAATTTATCATGGTCAACCGTTATATTTTAGTGCCAAAATACTACCTTTGTGGTCAACCATTACATTTGCGTGGCAAAATACAAGTTATTGTGGTCAGCTGTTGCATGTTAAAGCCAAAATACAAATTTTTGTGGTCTACATTTGCGTTTTTGTGCCAAAATGCAACTTTGAATTGACAATTATTGTATTTTAGTGCTAAAATGAACCTTGTTGTCGTCGACCTTTACATTTTTGTGCCTAAATCAGTGATTTCCAACCTTTATGGAGCCAAGGCAGATATTTTACAATTTCATGGCACACCAACAAACAAAAATGTCACAAAAAGTGGATACATTAATTACTGTATGTACTTCCTGCCATTGAAGAGAAGACCATTCATTTCTTCTGTCTGTCACTATGCCTCACTGTCATAAATAGATTAACAAAGATACATTATTTATTGTAAATATAATTTTTTGAGCAATTAAGTAAAACTTGATAATTTCCCACGGCACACCTGAAGAGCGTTCACGAATGTGCCCCCGGCACACTGGTTTGGAATCTCTGGCCTAAATACAACTTTTTGTGGCCAGACATTGCATTTCCATGTTAAAATACAACTATTTGTGGACAACCGTTGGCAACGTTTTGTGGTCAAGAATTGTATTTTAGCACCCAAATTCAAATTGTTGGAGTCAATTTTTTTATTTTACTGCAAAAATACAACATTTTACTATTATTTGCGTTGTATCTGCATGGCAAAGTATTTTTGTGGTCAACGGTTGCATTTTAGTGCCACAATTCAAGTCAACTATCTTTGGTCAGACATTACATTTCCATGCCAAAATACAACTTTCTGTATTCAACCTTTGCATTTTTGTGTTAAAATACAACTTTATATGGTAAGTCATGGAATGTTTGTGACAAAAAAACCTTTTGTGATCCGCCTTTGCTTTTCATCGCCAAAATACCACCCTTTGTGATCAACTGTTGCAATGTGTTGTGTTATGTTTGTGTGGATATTTGTCAGAGTTTAAGGTCTCCATGTAAGGCGCTTATGCGTTTGGCGGTGGCCACTCGCCTGGTATGTGTGGGAACGTGGCGATGGTTGGGGCAGCTAGAGAGCAATGCACGCAGTCTTCTTGTGGGACAATTAACAATTACCCACAAGCTTACTCTCAATAGAATAGAATTTCTCACAGGTTCTTTGCGCTCCTTTTGGTATTAGCTTAAGTGCAAAAGCTGATTAGGAGGCACTTGTATTTGTGTGTGTATGTGAGGGTGGCAATAGAGCTCATTTTGATCTTCCCCATCTGGATGCCAGAGAACAGACTGGTCATATCCTTGAAGAGATATCCTTGACACTTTGCTATCGGTGCATACTTCAGAGCAAATGAATATAAAGTGGAACCTTGATTTATGAACTTGATTGGCGCTTGAAACAGGGTTTGTAAATTGAAAAGTTGGTAGTCCTATATTGAACATAATTTTCCCATAAGAAATAATGTAAACATGAATAATGGGTTCCAGCTTCGACAAAAGTTCCTTTTTTAGTAAAGCTTTGTACACTTAGAACACAATATAAAGCTATACAGTACTATAATCAAACATGTCAAGGGGTGATCGATCAGAAATGTATGCATCTATATCATGAATAAAGACACAAAAAGGTCTCCAGAATCCATATTTGAAAATACACAGGAAGCCTGCCATTTTGATTTGAAATAGCCATTTAGTAATTTTTAGGTGTCCTTCTCAAGACAAACATGAGATTTTGTCCTTCTTCTTCTTTTCCTTTCGGGAAGTCTCCTTCTCTCCTTTCCTGCCAGAAGATACACCAAGTACTCTCCTACCTGCCTCTCTGATCACCTTGGCTGCAGTGGTCCAGTCTCCTGGAAGCTCCTCCCGTCCACCGAAAGCCTGTCTCACCTCTTCCCGAAAAGCTGCACAACACTCCTCCTGTCTCAGCTTCCACCACATCGTTCTCTGCTCTGCCTTTGTCTTCCTAATCTTCCTCCCCACCACCAGAGTCATCTTACACACCACCATCCTATGCTGTCTAGCCAAACTCTCCCCTACCACAACCTTACAGTCGGTAACCTCCTTCAGATTACATCGTCTGTAATCCACCTGCGTGCTTCTCTACCTCCACTCTTGTAGGTCACCCTATGTTCCTGCCTCTTCTGGAAAAAAGTGTTCACGACAGCCATTTGCATCCTTTTTGCAAAGTCTAACACCATCTGTCCCTCCAAGTTATTTTCCTGGATGCCGTTCTTACCCATCACTTCTTCATCACCCCTATTTCCTTCACCAACATGTCCATTACAATCTGCACCAATCACGACTCTCTCGCTGTCTGGGATGCTCAGAACTACTTCGTCTAGCTCCTTCCAGAATTTCTCTTTCACCTCTAGGTCACATCCTACCTGTGGGGCATCGCCACTAATCACATTATACATAACACGCTCAATTTCAAGTTTCATCTTCATCACTCGATCTGATACTCTTTTCACCTCCAGGACATTCTTAGCCAACTCTTCTTTTAAAATAACCCCGACTCCATTTCTCTTCCATTCTACACCATGGTAAAATAATTTAAACCCTGCCCCTAAACTTCTAGCCTTACTGCCTTTCCACCTGGTCTCCTGGACACACAATATATCAACCTTTCTCCTAATCATCATATCAACCAACTCCCGAGATTTTCCTATCATAGTCCCAACATTCAAAGTCCCCACATTCAGTTCAAGGCTCTGTGCTTTCCTCTTCAATTTCTGCCGAAGAACCCGCTTTCCACCTCTTCTTCTTCTTATTCTTCTTCGACTTCGACCCACAGTAGCTGAATTTCCAATGGCGCCCTGCAGGTTGACCGCGCCGGTAGCGGACGTTGTTAACCCGGGCCGGGCCACGACCGATCTGGTATGGAATTCTTTGGATGAACGCTCATATTTGTTTGGCAAAGTTTTAAGCCGGATGCCCTTCCTGACGCAACCCTCTGCATTTATCCAGGCTTGGGACCGGCCTACAGTTTGCACTGGCTTGTGCCCCCCATAGGGCTGCATTAAACTTTAGATTTTGTCCTATTCCTACCAAACTTGAAGCGTATATACTTGAAAGATTGGTGATGCTAAATTGCAAAATAATTATTTTTTTTAATTCAGCAACTCAGACAACCTTTGTCATGTCATTCAAAATTGATTGGCTCTTGATTTTAAATAGGACAATAATCCATTTATCCCTATATGACTACAATCCTTGTCAGAGAAACTCTTGTATCAAAATGTGACACCATGAGATTTGGCGTGGAAAACCAAATGAGCGAACCAGAACACACTGATCCACTTTCAGAGCGGAAATCGCAGCAGTGGCTGACTGTTCCTGTCATGAGTTAGGTTTTTTTTTGGACTGGCACAATCAATTTGAGGGCAAGCAGAGCAGCAAAAGGGACTTTCTATGAAGATTGCCCACTTTCTTCCATTGGACTCACTTGAAGTGTGCAAAATGTTTGCAGGTCACAAGGAGACTTGCTGCACAAATGTGGCCTGTGTTCATGGTCAAGGGTTTTATTGAGAATAGAATAGTGTAACATAGAAAGCTCATTATTGCTTATTTAATGACCTTTTTGATACATAAATATTCAATTTTTTTCATTGCATACAGTCTATTGCCAACGACTATTTTTAGTCTGGGCAATTCCAGTAGCAACATGACAAGATTTCCCCAACATAACTTATTTTCCTTTCGGCTTGTCCCTTTAGGGGTCGCCACAGCGCGTCATCCCTTTCCATATAAGTCTGTCTCCATCCTCATCATTCTTCTACCTCACTCTTCCCCCACCACCCCTCTCATTCATGCACATATATTCTGTCTTACTTCGGCTAATCTTCATTCCTCTGCTTTCCAGTGCATGCCTCCATCTTTCTAACTGTTCCTCCACCTGCTCCCTGCTTTCACTGCAGATCACAATGTCATCTGCAAACATCATGGTCCACGGGGATTCCAGTCTAACCTCATCTGTCACCCTATCCATCACTACTGCAAACCGGAAGGGGCTCAGGGCTGATCCCTGATGCAGTCCCACCTCCACCTTAAATTCGTCTCACACCTACAGCACACCTCACCGCTGTTCTGCTGCCCTCATACATGTCCTGTATTATTCTAACATACTTCTCTGCCACGCCAGACTTCCACATGCAGTACCACAGTTCCTCTCTGGGTACTCTGTCATAGGCTTTCTCGAGATCAACAAAGACACAATAAAGCTCCTTCTGACCTTCTCTGTACTTTTCCATCAACATCCTCAAGGCAAATAATGCATCTGTGGTCCTCTTTCTAGGCATGAAACCATACTGTTGCTCGCAAATACTCACTTCTGTCCTGAGTCTAGCCTCCACTACTCTTTCCCATAACTTCATTGTGTGGTTCATCAACTTTATTCCTCTATAGTTCCCACAGCTCTGCACATCACCCTTGTTCTTAAAAATGGGCACCAGCACACTTTTCCTCCATTCCTCAGGCATCTTCTCACGCCGCGCTAGAATTCTATTGAACAAGCTGGTCAAAAACTCCACAGCCATATCCCCCCCTCTCTCTCTCTCTCTCTCTCTCTCTCTCTCTCTCTCTCTCTCTCCCTCTCTCTCTCTCTCTCTCTCTATCTATCTATATATCTCTATCAAAACAACATCGGTTTGGCTAAGGACCCCCGAAAATGTCACCTACGAAGAGACACGCTTACGAAGCACAGTTTAAACTGCAAGCTATCAGTTACGCAGAGGAACATGGGAACCGAGCAGCCGCGAGATTATATATTAACTCAGCTTCGCCTTCTTGACTTGGCGAAGCTCGTTTTCATGCTTCCTCCACTTGCAAACCATGGATTTGTTGATCTTGAATGTTGCTCCACGTAACTGATAGCTTGCAGGTTATACAAAAAAGGTTGAATACAGAAAGTTGTATTTTGGCACTGAAATGCAATGGTTGTCCTCAAAAAGTTGTATTTTGGCATGGAAATATATATATCCATCCATCCATTCTCTGAGCCGCTTCTCCTCACTAGGGTCGCGGGTGTGCTGGAGCCTATCCCAGCTGTCATCGGGCATGAGGCGGGGTACACCCTGAACTGGTTGCCAGCCAATTGCAGGGCACATGCAAACAAACAACCATTCGCACTCACATTCACACCTACGGGCAATTTAGAGTCTCCAATTAATGCATGTTTTTGGGATGTGGGAGGAAACCGGAGTGCCCGGAGAAAACCCAAGCAGGCACGGGGAGAACATGCAAACTCCACACACGCGGGGCCGGGAATTGAACCCCGGTCCTCAGAACTGTGAGGCTAACGCTCTAACCAGTCGTCCACCGTGCCGCCATGTATATATATATGTGTTTATATATGTGTGTGTGTGTGTGTGTGTGTGTGTGTGTGTGTGTGTATATATATATATATATATATATATATATATATATATATATATATACATATACATTATACATTTACAGTATAAATTTTGGTGGTCAACGCGGTATCTTGCTCTGATGTGCCCCAGAAAGTGTTTGCAACCGCTTTTGACATTTATTGGTAAAAGAGAGAAACAATGCTGAAACTCTGTTCGAAATGGCAGCCTGCGGGATGCTAATAGCAGGTGGTTAAAGCAGATACAAGAGTAGCCAGCATGTCCACCACAGGCATCAACGGCAGCGTGATTGACAGGCGGCGCCATGGGGTGGATTCGAGGTCATGCAGCGTTTTTGGCCTTCACAGTGCAGTGTGTGGGTGTAGAGAGAAAAAAAAGTAGTCATTTTATGATAAAATTAAAAGTAAAAAGGGAGGAATGTTATGATAATCCAGACATCATGAAGTCGATTTTTTAAAAAGAATAATGGTAATGGTATATACAGTAATTATTATTATTATTATTATTTATTTATTTTTTAATATGAATCTTATGGAAAAACAAGTTAGTGACAATGAACAGAAAAGCACACTATATGTGTCAATCTGACAATTTTTTTACCATTGAAATGTTTGCTCTAGATCATTACTTTTAAAGGAAGTCCTGTCTGGAAAGTGGTAAACCGTTATGGCATGTGCTCTACCGTCCGGGCAAAAAGCTAAGATTAACAGCCGACCATTGTGTTCAAAAGCTGATTACTTCGGTGGAAAACGGGTGATTGGGCCAATTTTTCATGTTAAAGCTTCACTCCTGCACTGTGGGCAGCGGATGGATTGAATGAGCAGCTCAAAGTGAGAGGTGCATAAATGCGGTGAAGAGACAGTAGTACAATGAACCCCCACATATTCGCTGTTTGGCATTTGCGCATTCACCTGCTCGCTAACCTATTCTCCGTTATACGCTGGGGGGAAAAAATGTAAGTGAGTTGAGGAGCTCCATTTAGACAAAAGTAGTCCTGCGCCGCCATCTTGTGGCATCTATAGGCTGTTATGAACCCGTTAAGGAAGGGGCATCAATTGTTAGGGGATTTTCGCTATTCGCGGAAGGCTCATTCCCTGTATCCCACGAGTAACTTAATTTTACCTTTTTCTTTTAGTGGCATATTTTTTCATGTATGAAAATAAAAAACTATTTCTCAAGAAATGTTCACTGTCATAGACGCTGACATAGCCACGTACCCACAATAATGATCTAAAGCAGAAAGCTGCAGCAGCTACTTCGGACACTGCAGCAGTGTTTCATCTGAGAGGGACAGGCAAACAAATACCTGTTCCACCTTTATGGTTCTGATGCATGAATTCGACGTGAAGGTAGTGTGAAGAGCTCAATGACTCCTTGCTGGTTCTGTGTAAAAGACAGGTGGTAAATCCACTTCTCTGTAGTCCTACATTTTCTACTTCCACATGTGCATGTGTGTGCGCTAAAATGCAAATAATGTGGGTAAGTCTTACTTACTGAGGAGCTTTAAAATGGGCTAATCCCACGCCAAGCCACAATGACGCTCATTCACTTCCTCAACGTGAAAGGATTCGCCTCCACTTGCTGGGAAAGAAACGGTGAGGGTTGGGAAAATAAATCATAAAAACAACACGAAACGTGTCAGCATAGACCTAGTTTTTCACTGATGTGTTTCTTGTGAATGGCCACGTGGGCTATGTCATGTCATGAAATTTACTGAGTGGAACAAAAAAAACAGCTTGATGTCAGCAAAACGTATGAGACTTCAGGTCTGTCAGCGTCAAATGAGCAAGCAAACACTAAGAGTGTTTGCTTGTTATTTGGCTTTTTTTGTGATGTCACCACTGCCTCTAATGGCAGAGTTGTAAAGTGTGTAAATAAGCATAGAAGAGGAAATGAAGAGACCAACAAAAAATAAACCTGTGTCTCGGAGATGTCTGCAAATCTCGCGAGACTTCAGATTTAGGATTAACAAAATGTTTTGCCTTTTTCTTTGATTTGTGTGATGTCACCACTACCATGCAAAGAGGGGAAAGTGTAACGCCAATGATGCCTTGAGATACGAGTTTAATTTGTTTCATGACCACGCTCGTAACTCAAAACATTCATATCTCAAATTATCTTTTCGCATTGAAATGAATAGAAATGCCATTAATCGGTTCCACCTTCCCTCAAAAACAATTGTAATGAGGAAAAATAGCACACCATATTTTAATTTAAAAAAATATACTGTAATGACACAAATAAATAGAATTAAAAATTAAGTTGTTGTTTTTTTACTGCATCAATTGAATGGCCACTGTGCTGTTCCTCCTAGTGTGCTGGCTTTGGCCACCTGGGGGCAATATAAGACAGATAGAGAGATGTATACTGTTCATTCAGAGGTCTAACTCTTCTCACCTCATCAGTAAAGCACTAATATTAGTCGTTCTTTGCAGAGGATAAATAATGTATGACTCGGAGTACTGTATGTCTACATCTGTTGTACCATTTGTGTTTAATTCATTGCATAAAGGGTTATACACTGCTGGATAACTGCTTTGTAGTGTCAGCATTGAGCTAGTGGACTTATATTTTATTTAATTTGTCTTCAACTGGGAATGGTAACAAACAGCTTGAAGCCTGTTTTTTGGAATAATTGTTCACTAATTTGTGGCACGGTGGAAGACTGGTTAGCACATCTGCCTCAGAGTTCTGCAGGCCGGGGTTAAAATCCCGGCCCGGCCTGTGTGGAGTTTTCATGTTCTCCCCGTGCCTGTGTGGGTTTTCTCCGGGTACTCCGGTTTCCTCCCACATCCCAAAAACATGCAGGGTTGGTTAATTGAAGACTCTTTAAGTTGCCCATAGGTATGAATGTCAGTGCGAATGGTTGTTTGTTCATATGTGCCCTGCGATTGGCTGGCAACCAGTTCAGGGTGTACCCTGCCTCTCGCCCGGAGATGGCTGGGATAGGCTCCAGCATGCCCGCGACCGTCGTGATGATTAGCAGAACGGATGATGAATGAATGAATGAATGTTCACTAATTGGATCTGCCAAACAGCTGCTTGTTGTGAAGCGAGTTGAGTCCCTGCCACCATACAGTGCTCATATCTAAAGTCTGCCCTCGCAAGTCAAAGAAAAAAATCGGTCAATCGAAGGTTTGTACAGTATCTCGAAAAACTCGCAAGTCACTAGTATCACAAGGCACCATTGTATATCCATAGAACAGGAGACAAATAACAAACATTGATGTCACGCAAGATGTCAGCAAGTTTTGTAATTAACAACTCAACCATAACCATTAATGTATGCTGGCAATCAGTAGGGGGCGACTGTGTGGTCATACCTGCTATTCAACACACGTAATGGTGATAGTGATCTGAATCAGTATGTGCCGTGTGTCACGTAGCTGAGTGAAAACACAAGTGAAAAAAGGAAGTGTAGTGTAGTCAGTCACCTTAAAATACAAATAAAATGAGGAACCTGAGAACATGAATGACTGACTCATATAAAAAGACGGAACAGAAAGTTCCTCACCTTGCAGTGTCCATATAGACGCTCCACTGCTGTGTTTGCACCAAGTTGAATCAATTAGTTACAGTACCCAGCTTTTCTGTCCTTGTTTCCATTGTCAAATGTTCTATATGGTACCAAAATAAGTGTCGCAGTGCCTGTTTTGCGGTAAGGTGAGGTGTTCCTTACCCTGTGTCAACATTATGGCAAAAGATTAATGACTTACTGTACTTTAGAAGGGTTTGCTACCTGGGGAGGGAAGACAATTTCTATGGCTGTGTCAATTTCTATCCCCTATATCGTGGTATTGGGCAGAAACCCCGTAGCCCCAAAATTGTCAATTTTGTATTTTTTTCACAAATCGATACGATTGGTCTGTCCCCATGTTGTCTGTTGTTTCTATACATTATTAACCATTTTAAAGTGTTGAAAATTGCTTCAGAACAAATCTATTAAACCTCTTGAATACTTGTCACTATTTGAGAAGTGTCATAAAACTCCGTCTTTTCCCTTCACCCTGCGGGAGCTGTAAAGCATTATTTCGACTCAAGATTTGAAGTCTGGATGTTCCTTAGACAATAATGAGTCAAAATAGTTAAATTACATTCGGGTAAGCCTGTTTTGTTAAAAAAATTAATAGCTGCAATGCATCTCTTATGGCTCTTAGACCTTTGAAAAGCGTTCGGAAAAGATGATGCAACCACAGTCGTTTCCTTTTGTGAAGTATTAAATAGTGCCCGATCGATTCATCGGTCGCCTGAATTTATTGGCCCATATTAGCCCTTTTCAAAATATTCATAATTGGCCAGAGTTCCGTGACTGTGAACACGCATTTCTTGTCGGGAAACTTTATGGGAACGTTTTTAAAAATGAATAAGAAAAAGATTGGCTTTTGTTTCAGTTTAATTCTTTCTCTGTAGATTGTATATTTGAAATAGAACTGTGTCGAAGATGAAATGTTTCAACATCTGAGAAAGGTGTCTCTTTTTTTTTAATCATCCCTTTTATGGCAAAGGAGAAGAATACATTTTAATGTTAAAAGGCATCATGCATAAGTAATGCTTTGCCAATAACGTCGCTCACTATGTTGCTTATATACTGCATACATTTCTGGTCTGAGTCTAAAGAAAATTCATCAATTAATGCATTTTTGCATGTTTTTGTACTTGAAAATTCCTCTCCGTTGACAAAGTATTTTCAACAGTCAAATGTTCTGTCTGTAACTTATATCTTTGTTGTTATATGTCTTAAGGGATTAAAAATGAAGTTATTTTATTAAGAATATCCATTTTCTGTACCGGTTCTCCTCACCAGGGTCGCGGCTGTGCTGGAGCCTATCCCAGCTATCTTTGGGCGGAAGTGGGGTACACCCTGAACCAATCGCAAGCCAATCAAAGGGCACATAAACAAACAACCATTCACACTGACTTTCACACCTACGGGCAATTTAGAGTATTCAGTTAACCTACCATGCATGTTTTGGGGCTTAGCTGGGATAGGCTCCAGCACTCCCACGACTCTTGTGAGAATAAGCGGCTCAGGAAATGGATGGATGGATATTGGAATTGGCATCGACCTAAACAAATCCATATCGGTCGGGCCCTAGTATTAAAGGCTTTTTGTCTGGTTAGGGGGTTGAGCAGAGGCTTTGATGAGGATGACAAGCGTATCAAAGATTTATAGTGATTGACACTATCCAAAATGTTGTTGCCTCTGATACCAGAAGATCAATTCCCAAATGTATATATATCAATTCTTTTGACCCTTCAGTCATTTGCGGTACTTTATTTGCATTATCGTATCAGAAAGGAAAGCGATGCTATAGATTAGCAGATGCATAGCAGAAGCCAAGCGGTACAATCCCAGCATAGCAAAAGAAAGTTAATACATCGGTTGCATATTGACAGGTAGCTCCAAAATCTATTTGAGGCAGCCAACATTCATTTGTGGTGGCCCGCCACAAACAACTGAGTGTTTGGGAAACACTATAAGTAGCCAATACCTCATTGGTCTTGTTAATTTCCACCATGTCTATTTTTTAATCAACTTGAAATGTAAATTAATGCCGGCAGTGATTCTCCATTCAAAGCAGTTACCTCATGTAGCAACTTCTTTTCGACCAAACGTTTAGACATCAAACTACGGCAGTAGAGAAAAAGAATTCTCGTAACACCACACAATGAAAAGAAACTCAAAATTGTTTTTGTAGTAGTTCTACCGTGGTCAAATGACATGGAAGGGTTTGTTTATTACTGGTGCCATCGGAGAGCGCTTTGACTTTTGCCACCTGGAAGAATTTGTGACATAATGGGGAATTCTCCTGTATAGTGACTGAGTATTTGGTATAATATGAGGTTATACCCTGTAAGGTGCCCTCAATGTATCCTTCAATGTATATAATCATACACTTAGCTTAAAACATAATGTTACTATAATTTATTTATTTGTATTTATTAAGCAAGGTCTACCAGCCGATGTTGATCCAGTACGTTGTAATTATACGAAAGCAATGACGGAATTAACAGCGCACCTGACTAATGTTACAAAACAATTTTTCATATGAATGATGAGCCAGCTACTGTATTATACTGTAGTCCATTATATAAAAATACCTAAGTCGTGATTATGGAGTACTGTGATGTCAAACTATGATTTCCTGCTGTGATCTCACTAACATGTCACGCTACAATGTCGTGCTTTATCGTGCCGCTATGATATTGTGCTACATTTTCTACGTCGCCAACTTGTGGCCTGGCAAGCACAAGACAACATCTGTCTGTGTTTTTCAAGGTCATGGTTGGGTAAAGGTAAACTAAAAACGGCTGCAGTATTGAAAGGAAAGTGCTTGAGCTGAAAACATTTTAAATAAGGCTAGAGTGGCGGCCGCGTTGGCGTGGTGATGAGCACTGGAGTGTTTTGTTCGGGGAAGAGCTCTTCTTCACTATCATTGTGTCGCTTTGAAGAGGACGAGAGTCGTGATCCAGTGTGTCCTTGTTATCGGACTCTCATCTCTTTAAATAAAATCCATTAGCCGTGATGCAGGCGCATCTTTCGCAAACACAAACTGTTGCTGCTTTTGTTTTTTACTGAAAATGGCCATTAGCTCGTGTCCCCTGCAAAAGCATTTAGAGACACAAAACTCTAAATTAAATTAGCATTAAAGCTACATTAAACTGTGGGAAAAAACTGTAACAAGTGAGTTGTCAACCTTTAAGAGGGCAAAAAAGCCAACAGCTCACATGGCTCTTTTGTGAAGATTTAGGATGTTAACAGTATTATCTTAGCATTAAAGCTACACTATACAGTTAACAATAAAAGTGAGCCTTTGACTTGTTTTGGTTTCATCCAAAGAGAAGCAAAAATCCAAAGGTTGATCACAAATTTTATCATGGCGTATAAATGCAATGGTTAATCAGAAAATGTTTTTGGCAAAGCCGTTCAACTGTTGACCACAACAAAGCTGTATTTAGGCATTAAAATATAATTTTTGACTGCACAAAGTTGTCTTTCGGAGTGTAAATGCAATAGTTGACAACAAAAAGTTGCTTTTTGGCACTAGTGCAATGGTTGATGACAGAAAGTATTATTGGCACAAGATAATGCAACCATGGACCCCCAGTTATATTTGGGCATTAAAACATAAAATGTTTCCTTTAGGCGCAAAAATACAACAGTTCACCAATTTTTTTAAATATTGGTACAAATGTGCAATTGGTAACCACAAAAAGATGACTTTTGGCAATTTTTTACTGCAAAAAGCTGTATTTTTGCTCATGTGGCTTTTCCTCGAGGATTTAATTAATATCATTAGCTTAGCCTTAACTCTAGCCTAAAGGGTGAATAAGATGCCTGAGAGCTGTTGCAGTTGCTTTTAAAGAGGAAGTTCCACCTGCTTATGTAAGAACGTCGCGCCAGGGATGAGTCATGGTCATGGGATGCCGAGGTTAGGTTAGTTCCTCACACTAAAAGTAACTGTCATGACGTCTCCACCTAAACACACAAACACACACAAAACAGAAACAGGCGACACGCCAATGCAGCTTTAACGCGTTTCATCACTTTGAAGGACTGTCAACACAGCTGTAATGTGAGCCTCTTTCATGCAGAGATCCTGCAAAATTGGTGCAGCAGAGTTATAAAAGATCAGGCGTTTTTCTACTTCATGCAGAAACTAGCAAAGGCATGGTGTACAGTAAGGTAGATGGTGTAATTGGTGTTATACAAGCTAATTTTCTCTTTTCGTGGTATCAAAGTCAACCTGTAAATTTACTGTCTGGAGATCCTGCAAAATTGGTGCATTAGAGTCCTAAACGATCAGGCGTTTGTAACACTTTTGCCTTTCTTTGTCTGCATATACATTATTTTCATGGCAGACAATGCCTTTGTGCATGCCAAGGGTTATTTTTGTCCAAAACTGTAGAAAATGTTTCTATCGAGTATTTTTCTTTGACTCCTTTTCATTGTTTAAACAAGTGTCGTCAACGAGCACACCGTTGAGTTGACACACTTGTGACATCACTTCCGCGTTTAGCCGTTAATATGGACACGTCCGCTTCATCGAAAATGCTGCCGTAAAATTGCAATAAATAAATAAATAAAGATGGAGGTGTATTTTTCAGGTTTTAGATGCTTTTCCCAGCTAAACTAAGAAATTACTATTACTCAAGCCTTACCTCTGTATCTTAATTGGCCAGTGTCCCTTTAAAAGTTTAAAAACAAAACAAAAAAATTTTAAACACATGATCATATTTGAACACAAAAGAATTGGTCACTGTGGCTCCCCTTTCCCACATGTGTGGGAATTTCATTAAGTATACTGTGAAAACCCAGGAAAAAAATAGTTTGAAATGCATCATAGCAATGACGCGATGATGAACAATATAGCGGGGCAACACTGTACTTTCTTTGACACTGCTGTCGTCCTGCCCCTGGTTGTACCGGTACCTCTTTTGTTCCCCCAGTCTGTGCATGTTTCATTCTGTCTGAATGTTTCGCACAGAAAAACGACATTGGAAAAAGCTGGCTTTAGATAATGTTGTATTTTACACTCTTTAGTGAAGCATCAATTTGTAAATGCTAACGTTTTAATTTTGAAGTAAATTAGCATGTTGCGTGAAAATGAATGTCCACTGGCAGGAATTTACATTTAACTTCCTTGAAGAAGGTCATGTCCAGGGCCTCCCTGATGGCAGCTAATTGATTATTCCAGTGTCAAACATGTTCCCACTGGAACATTCCTCGACTTTGGACATGTTGGGTGGCGAATCACGTTTTGTGTTTTTTGGCAGATAAAATCAGTTTAACGCGTGTCGTTAGCACCTGGCACGCATGTGTCATGGGTGTCATTCTGATTTACAGACATTTTCTCACCACTGCCCATGAATGACGGAACAAAAGCAGCCTTTGCTGCATCAAGAAAACTGTGAATAAGTATTTGTTACTTTGCAGCTGCACTGCAAACTTTCCTGTCATGGGCTCGATGAAGAATGATCTAATTCAACGAGTATGGCGCTTTAATAGACTTAGCTTCAAGGGATACATTCATGCAAATGTAATGCTTGACTACAAAAAGTTGTATTTTGGCATGAAGATGCACTTGCTGACCACAAAACGTTATATTTTGGCACACAGATTCAATGCTTAATGACAAAAATGTTGTATTGTGGCATTATATTTGTATTTGTTGAATTTAATGGACTTAGAGTACATTCAAGGCATTGGCATAAACAACTTGCCTGTTTGGAAAGGGGAACTCCTCGTTTTTCCGAGTGGGTCAAAGTTTAGTGTAGCAGGAGAACAAACAGTGTTTTTTTCGTGTTCAGGGACACAGGATGTTTACCATCGTGATGATGTCCACGACAATGGTGCCTTCCACCATCCCTTGCCAGTGACCATGTTTTTGTGTATGTTAGTTGAACTTGCATTCATCTTTAGGATGTATTTTGCCATAAAAAGCCAATGTTTTACCACAAAAAGTTATAGTTTGGCACAGAAATCCAGGTCATTTCAATGTCAGAATATGACATTGAAATGACCTGTTACACCACAAAAACAGTTGTACGTTCGCATTAAATTTCAATGGTTACCGGTAACCACGAAAAGTTGTATGTTGATATGCAATTGGTGACTACAAAAAGTTTAATGCAATAGTCAATCACAAATAATTTAATCTTGGCATTGAAATGCAATGGTTGTCCACATTTTTAATTTTTGTATGGAAATGCAATGTTTGACTACCAAAATGTGTATTCAGGCGCACAATTTCAAGGGTTGATCACAAAAAGGTATATTACTGTATATTTTGGAATACCAATGCAATAGTTGACCAGATAATGTATTTAGCACTGAAATGCATTTGATGACCACAATTTTTTTTTATTAAGGCTTCAAAAGGTACTGGTTGACCATATAAAGTTGTCATTAACAGGGCATTGTTGACCAGAATAAGTTGTATTTGTAGTTGTATTTAAGTTGTAAATGCAGCAGTTCACCACTAAACGTTGTATTGTGTCACATAAAGTAACATTTTGACGACTTTTGGCATTGAAATACAAAGATTAACCACAGAAATGTGTGTTTTCTCTGAATGATGCTTTGCCATTGAGCCATGACGAGTCCTTGGCTGAGACATTATTCTGTGTGTGTGTGTCATTGAAAGACCGCCAAGCAGGATGTTTTGGTTTGAGCGTGGGCGGATGTCGCCAAGATAGACGAGCGGATGTGTTTGCTTCCTCTGAGAGAGAGAGAGAAAAAAAGAAAAAAAGCGAGAGCTGCACCTCTGGCGGACATTGAGTTTGTTTAGGCGGCGACACGCTCACATGGTTTGTCAATGCCGTATCTCCCACAGGTGTTTTGTCTTCCTGCGGCTGCGGGCGTGGCGCCTTAACAAACCCGGAACGCAGTCTTTGCACGCAAGAGTCATTAGATCTCTGTCACCTGGCTTCCTGTGTGTTGTGTGATCAAAGTGCGGGGATGATTATTGACGCCAAGTCGAAAAACATCATCACATCAAACACCTACAGTACTTTTATCCATGAACCATCAACGATAGTTTAGAGTGTTCAATGAAGCTAACTTACGTGTTTAGAGTCAGACACTCAGGGGGGGGGGAAAAGCTCTTAAACAAACCTAATACTTGTAATCGCCAAAGACTGTAATGATCCTAACTTTTTATTAATTTAGACTTTAATTAACCTAATTAAAAAAAGTATTCAACAAACACAATTTTCTGTCATCATGAAAGACAATTGATACTAAAAATTCTATTGTGCGTTTTCGTTAACATCTAAAGGCTGCCGCACACCGAGAGACGTAGCTGAACCCGACTAAACTGTCTTACAGTGTGCGTGGTTTGGCAACTGTTTTTATGAGTCGGCGATTAGTCGGCCACTGGTTTTGACGTGCCCTGCACGGTCGCAACAATGCAGATTACAGCCAATCAAAATGCACATAAGTGTTCACTCATGCTAAAAATACATTCCAGAGTTTTAAGCGAGTGAGACAGAACACCTGCCGCACTGCCACCAAGCCATATTAATACAGTCATAATAATAATAATAAATTTTATTTGTAATCACCTCGTGGCCTTCAAGCACACTGTACATAAATAAAACAACAAAAACTGAATTATACAGAAGAAATAAATAAAGATAGACGGCAAATATTTAGTTTTAAAACAGCACTTAACTATATAATTTAAGGCCATGGGATCGTTCTTTTTCTGTGTCTGATCCCACTCAGCGTGATATTTTGGAATGGATACTTGTTTTGAGCTGTTCTTTGGTTGACTGAGAGTCCAATCAAGCCAACTTTTTTTTTTTTTTTTTTTTAATCAACCTTGTGACAGTTACGAAAGCAAGCGATGACCTCCCGCGGCCGGTCAGCTGTAACGTTTGCAATCAAAAGTAACATCATCTTCAAACTAGCCTCGCCTACATTTGGAATTCCCTCCACAGATGTGGGATCAAACGCGTCATTAGCATGCAGGCTAGGATTAGCTGTGCTCTCTGCTCCGACATGGAGGAGCTGTTTGATGTCAACTCAAGAGGCTTTTTCTCTCTCATGTTTTTGTTTGCTACCTGGAGACTGGCTCTGGTCTTCCCAATGCTACAATCAACAACACCGATGGCAAAATACAGTTTGTTGTTCAGCATTGATAGGAATTACTGGCTGCACGCTTACACAACACTGCATACACTTTTTGTTTGCTACATGCCATTACAGATACACACCCAGATCTCCTTATAAACATATACAGGGTGATTGACAAGTAACTCCGTATTTTTAAGTACTTGTAATTTATTTCTGAACTATGATTCTTATAAGAAATGAACATGAGAAGAAAGTGTATTGCATGGAGTTTTATTTACAATTCGATATGGGCGCCAGCATTAGCCACCAGTTTCTCAAGCCGCCTGGGAACCACATTAACTGACTTTTCAATCACCCCGTAGTTGCATTGCACTTAGTCGCACCAACACAACAAACACACAAAATATCAACGTAGGATACGTTGGGAAGTTCACTGCGGGGGCGCTGTCTCCATCCCGGAACCTTCGGAACTCGGGGCATTGTTGAATTGTTCAATATGGCAGATGTACTGACCAATAGCCAACACATTCATTCGGAAAGTTATAGAAAATGGAACGCACTCTGTCTCTGAGTACTGCAATCTCAGGGTGCAGTGAGGGCGTTGGACTGAATTTCCGAACATACCCAGACACCGAGGCGAAGCTAGGATTGGTCTGAGACGGGACAACGTCACGACAGGAAGCAGTCTTTTGGGCTACAAATGACTACAACGAAAGCTTCCGCGGTCTCTTCGGCACGGTCGTTGTTCTGAGCTACGTGAGGAAGAGCCCAGAGCTGAACCATCACCAACCTTATTGTTTGACTCTGTATTTTCGAATAAATTGGGAAACTTTTCATCCGGCCTAATCATCAAAGAATCACCTCGACCAGAATAAAAGAACCGGGTAATAGATGTTTTGAACGGTCGCCAGGCTAAACCAGGGCTGTGACTTTTCTTTGTTTGTTTTTTTCGACTTAAAATGTGATTATTGTGCCCAAAGACAACTTTTTGTGGCTAACTACAGTATATTTGTGCCAGAATTTTACAAAATTGTGATAAACAATTACATTTATATTCCAAAATACAACTTTTTGTCGTCAACATTTTTGTGCCAAAACACAAACTTTTGTGGTCAACCGTTCGACTTCTGTGCTTAACTACTCATAAAACATATAACTCAATAAATAACAAAATAATAGATAAATAAATACTCTAACTTTTTGAAGTCAACCATTGTGTTTCTATGCTAAAATTAAACGTGCGTTTGTGTGTGCACACGCGTGCGTGTGTGATTAATGGTTAGTAGTTATATTTTTACTCCAAAATACAACTTTTAGTGTTCATCTTGAACAAAAAATTTCAAATTGCTTTTTGTTTGTGCCAAAATACAGCTTTTTGTGGTCAGCCATTAGGTTTTTATGCCAAAATGCAGCTTTTTTTGTGTGTGTGATTAATGACTAACATAATATTCATGTGTTTGGAACTTGACTGTATAATATTCAAATGTGTCTGGAGCTCTAGTACTGTGCAATATCTGATGTGCTTGGAACACTACTGCTACTACTACTGCTATTCTTTATCTTCTTGCATTACTATTTATCTCATTGTAAATATTCATTGGTTTTTTATTAGTTAGATTTATTTTTTAATCTTACGTCTGCACTGAAGAAGGAACTGTGCTGCCTTCAATCTTATCTAATATAGTGGCAATAAAAGGCATTCTGTTCTCTTGTAACGATATTTTTAATCCAAAGTACAATTTTGTGACAAAATACAGCTTTTTGTGTTCAACTCTTACATTTGTCTGCTTAAATTCAACTTTTTGTGGTCAACCATTGTATTTCCAATGCAAAAATGTTTTTCCCCCCCATGTGATTAACTGTTATTGTAGAATTCAAATAGTCTTATCATTTGTGTGCAAAATACAACTTTTGTGTTCAATGTTGCTTTTTTGTTCCAAAATTTAATTTTTTTTGTAGAATGACAGTAGAATGATTTTGTCAAACTACTTTTTTTTTTGTGATCAACCACTGCATTTTAGTGCCCAAATACATCTTCTAATTGTCAACCATTGCGCTTTTTGTTGCGAAAAAACAACATTTGGTGGTCAACTGTACCAAAAAATACAACCTTTTATGGTCAAGCATTGCATGTGTTTGTAAACAATGGCAAACGAATGGCATCCTTTTAATGCCTCTTAATTAGCACGTAGGCTAATCAGTGTTGTCTTGTGGATTGGTGCTCAGCGCGTCCTGCTTATCTGCCTCTTGAATGGGTTTGATTGCAGCCACTCTTCCTGTATTGGGTAATGCGAGCGGGGGTCTGGATGCACTCAGTAATAAATGAGCTCAGCAGATGTCTACCAGATGTGCTGCTGAGCAGGAGGTGATGAAGAAGAGATAGCCGGCCAGAGTCACACTGACAGCTTTGTTCACATCCGTTTAATACCTTCCCTCCTCCTCCTGTGTCTTTACACTCCTCCTCCGATCCCTCCATCATTAACGGCTCTTTGAAGCCGTGACAGGAAGAACGCCGGAATCGATTGCTCTGTGCATTAAGTCTGCAATGTGTGACACCCTCCTCTTCCTTCCTCTTTCTTCCTCTCTTCCTCTCTCCTGTGTGTGTGCGCGTCCATGTGTGTGCGCGAACCATCACAAAAAAACATCATAATGTTAACGTTTTTGGTTCATTTTTGCAGTGACCAGTAACTAGTTGGTACATTAAACAGATTTGTGGCGTTTTTATGCCAAAATACAGCTTTTTGTTGTCATTGGTAGACCAAAATTTAACTTTTTGTGGTTAGGCATTTCATGTTTGCTGAAAAGATTTTGCTTATTTATTTATTTTGCTTAGTTATTTTTTCATGGCAAAGTAATTTTTTTTGTGGTCATTTTTGTGCCAAAAAGCAGCTTTCTGTGGTCAGCTGTTGCATCTTTGTGCCAACATATAACTTATGCGGGTAACAACACAACACGTCATTGCATTGTTTAAAGAAATGCAGCTTTTAAAAAAAAAAAAAATGCTTAAAAAAACATTTTATATTCGTTATTTTATTAAATATTGTTTCATTTATTATAATAAACTCAACTGTAATCAAATGAAGTGATCATGAGTTAGTTTTATTTAACTTTTTCATAAAATGCAATCTAAAAGCAAAATTTAAAAAATTAATGATATAATTGTTTTATTAAATAATTGTTAATTAGTTATAATACAATTGTTTAGAAATAGTCAAATAAAGACATGAGCATAAATTATTGTTGTATTAAAAAGTATCTTACATAAATCACATTAAAATAAACCATTTTTTAAATTTTATTAAATTATTTGTTTTATTAATAAAAAAACAATTTTACATAGTATAGAAAATTGTTAGTTAAACCATTTTTCATTTGTTTTTATTAAAATAATTATTTTGTTTTGAAAATAAACTACTTTGCATACACAATGTCTCAAGTCCTGCTTAATTGTAATGTATCTACAGTATGTGTTTCATGAGATTTTAAAGTATCGCTGTGTTATTGTCTGCAGCGCCAGGTCGCCGATGACCACCACGCTGATGACGGACACGCCCGTGACAGTTCGTCTTCTGTCGCGACGGAGGATGAAGGTTGGACGAGGGATGATAGCGGCAGGGAGGGAAGTCAAAGGAAGCGGCGAGGAGACAACAGCAGGAAGAGGCGGGACAAGGATTTTAGGACATGGCAAGAGGATAACAGCACAAAATGGTGGCCGGAAGACGGCGAAACGGCACATCCGATGGACCTGTCGGAGGCAACGTCGGGGCACCCGCCTGTTCTGAACTCCATCCTGCAGCACATGGTCAAACAGCTAGGCGTCCTCACGGAGGTCAGTGGCAGCAATAACTCTGTTTATTTTGAATTTTAAAGAACGACTGACAAAAAAAATCACCTCTCATACTTGTTTATTTCCTTTTCAATCATTTGAAAGGATCATTGCTGAGTTGAAACAGAAAGGAGGCCTCTATTGATTTTGAATAACACCAGAGTGTCCTGCATAAGAGCAAGACTACTATTGATTTCAAATGAGCTACGTCTTCCCGCGATACTGCGGCTCATCATTCGCGCCCTTGCTATATCGCGTATTTTTTTAAAGCAATCTTTTTTGATGGGTTGCTGTACAAATTCAGTTATTATGATTATTATTATTATCATAATTATTAGCAGCAGCTTTGAGTCAACTAAAAGCTCTGATATGATATCGCATAAATCTGGCACCCCTGCATGTATAAAACAACATTTTTAGGGCAAAAGGTGTAGTACTACTGGAATATAGCCCTATCTTTTCAAGAACAAAAGCCTTTTTTTTTTCAATGTAGTAGTAATGTGTAATATTATGAGAATTAAGTTTTAGTTTTTAAATTTGCTTATTTAACTATGACTTTCTTCATTAAACTTGGACTTTAATGTCATAATGTTGTGACTTCATCTTGGGAAAAATATAACTTTATTCACATAAGATTGCTATTTGTCATCCTGACAAAATATTGTTCTTGTAAAGAAGTACTTTTACAGTTATTTCTGTCATAGCAAGACGATTGAAGTTGGGTGATGCTGATGCTTATGTTGTAAAAAAAAAAAGTTTTTTAATTATATATATATATATATATATATATATATATATATATATTGTTCTGTTTTCCGACCACAGACTGTTTCTGTGCTGGAGGAGCGTCTCAGCCTGACAGAAAACAAAGTTCAGGAGTGTCTCGCCCACACACGTGTTGGAGGGCCACCCGATAGCTCACCGGACCACCTCACATGAGGTACATTTGACAAGCACGTGTGTGTCTGTGAGCACTTCCTCCTCGCTCACATAAAAACCTGTGCAGAGATACACTCGGCTCGTAGAGGACGGGATGTGTCACTCTGACGTGGTGTGGAAAACACCACAGCAAACAAAATCTGCCACCAGAGACATAAAATTGACTCTTTATTAAACACTGCCAGCCCTCCCAGTTAACATGGATATTTGGATTGTTTCCATCATTGGCAGTGAATGTGTTAAGGACACCAGTGAGACCTATCCAGAGATTTTAAAGCAATCTTTATCACAATGAAGTCAAATAAATGCAAATCTAGTCACACTTTCAAGATGCCTCACGGACTGTTTCCTGTTCACAGATTAAAACTCTAATCTTAAATTAGGGTTTCAGTTTTTGAGTAGTGTTGGGGTATCAAATTGGCCCTGGCTTTAAAAACTCACTCAGGCTTGAAGCCCTAATTTTCAATCCTAACCTGTGTTTGAAGCCCTAACCCCGGTTCGGACCTCTTAATTCGAAACACTAACCGTAACTTGAAGCAGTAACTTGAATTCCTAGCTCTGACTTGAAACCCTAACCCTAGTGTGAAACCTTAACCCTGGGTTGAAACCCGACCTGATTCCTTAACCTCTGTTGGAAACCATAGCTCAGGCTCGAAACCCTGGAATTTCAAACCATAATTTGAACCACTAACCCTAGTTTAAAACCCCAATCAGAAACATTAATCATGCCCTGCAATGCAAATCTGAAAAATCCTACCTTGAAACCCTAACCTAAACTTGAATCCCTAATTTTGAATGATAACCCTGATTTGAAACCCTAACCCTATACCCAGGCTTGAAACTGATGTCCTTCCTGTCTCCACCCACTCCACCCATCCTAGTCTCAGCTGCTCCATTTACTTGTATTAGGGAGAGAAATATGTTGGGCAAGGTGAATGAGAGGAAGATCCTCTTTCTGCCTTAAGAAGCTTAAGGCATCCATTGGGCCATTGATCATCATGACCACAAGCCTACCGAGAGCACTTCCTGCTTCTGCCCCCGGGCCTCGTGGACGCCACCTCACACGGCCGATCCGCCGAAGCTCCTTAATGTCACTCTTTCACTTAAGCCTGTCACTCGTGCAGCAGAGTGGCGCGCCCTCACCGCCTGTCACTGCAGTAAGTGGCGTGCAAGTGCAAGATCGCGCTCCTTCTGTTGCATCTGGACCCAGATTGCGCTACATCTTACAAGAGTATTGTTCATCTTAGTGAGATGGTTTGATTTTATTATCAGGGAATAATATTTTATCTTGATAAAGTATGATTTCAAATTAAATTACTGAATGCAAACTTCATTTTATTTAATCATACAGAAAAACTATACATGAACAATGAACTTTATTTTATCTTATTTCATTAAAAAAAAAATAATTTTCACACTTACATTTGTGGCTGACAAAACAGGCTTACTCAAATACAGTATATCTAATATAACTATTTTCCCTTGTTATTGTCTAAAAAAACATCCAGACTTTTAATCTTGAGGCGACACAATGCCGCACGGCTTCCGCAGAGTGAGGGGAGAGGCCGAGTTTTACAACACCTCTCAGACAGTTGAGCGTTCAAGAGTATTAGTAGATTTGTCATCAAGCTATTTACTTTAAATTGATTAATAATGTGTAAACAAAATAACAGACGACGTGGAGACAGACTAATAGTATCGATGTGTAAAACCAAATTACATTTACCATATTTGCACACAAACATGTTTTATTTGCTTGATTTCATTTCATCACACAGAAGAGAAAATGTTATTAACTGCAATCTTGTTTTTTATTTTTTTATTAATATTGTGTATTGCATTATCCATGAAAGAAAATAATATATATATTAACTTCAAACATAGACTACGTTGTTGTACAACGGTGTGACTGACAAAGCTCCTCTTAAATATAACCTAAGTCGCGTTTCTTGTGAATGAGTGACTGCAATGTTGTGTCCATTGAGAGTTTGGGGGCTGTGGGTCATGTCCCACAATGCATTGCTACCATGGCATTACACCTGCTACGTGACTATGGTCATCTGCTGTTGTCCCTGCTTATCCCTCGCTCCTCTGTCCTCCCTCGATCTCTCCATCTCTCCAGCTGCTTTACCTGTACTTGCCTAATTGGATTGACTGGACTCCCGCCTGCTTTCACTGGACACACATACACTCACGCACACACACTATAATGGAACTGGACACTTCATTAGGTACCATCTCATTTTCCCATTGTAACACATGGTACGATGCATCACTTGTAACGCTCGCTCTCTTTCCTCTACCACCTCCCACACTCTCACTTTCCCACGTTTCCCCAATATTTCCTACAAACTTCCATCCTGGCTCAGTTTTTGTGTTTGTCATTTTGGTCTCGGAGCGTCCTGTTCTGTCAGTGGGACTTCGGTGGTGTTTCCCGGCCGGAAACGGGAGGAACTCCTCAATGTTGTGGTGGTGACATTTACGCTCAGGCACCAGTATGGCAGGAAGTGAGTGGGGTAAACACACAAAGTCAGCACTTTCCAAGGAACTGTTTGTTCCCACAAGAAGGGAGTCCGTTGGGGAAAAGCGAGGCAGGCGTTTGACAGTGATCTTTAGGGTGACGCATTGAAAGTGCTGATCTTTCCTCCGCTGAGGAGCTTTGAACTTTTAAGGGCTTTAACACTGGCAAATCTTTTTAGATGCCGCAACCTGGCACGAGACCTGTGGGCAGCTGGCCGAGCAAAACAGGCTGCATCCCGGGAGTCCTGAGTAGACCTCGGACTAATACAATATTTAGCTGTAAATGGACAGTTTCTGATAACCGCTTCACATCTGTGTTGCATTGACCTGTGAAATGTACTGCATTGTCCAAAAATGATCCTGAATTTGCCCTTTAAACACAACCTTATGTCATCTTTCTGAACATAAATACGCATAACAACTGCAAAGTGCCGACTGCTTCACATCTGTGTTGCATGGACTTGTGAACCGTTCCATTCCAGCCCAGGACCATTGGATCACAGGGACATTCCCCATAGAAAATTGCTTGAATTTCCCTTTTAAACATAACTATCTTCTCGTTTTCAACCTAAATACATATAATAAAAAGTGCAAAGTGCTGTGCAGGTTGCCATCATCTTCACATCTGTGTTGCATGAACCTGTTAACTATTCTTTCCCAGGACTATTGGATTAGATTTCCCATTAAATTTCCCCTGAATTTCCCCTGTGACTGCAACTGTATGTCCTTGTTTTAAACCTAAATACGCATAACAACAAGTGCAAAGTGCAGACTGCTTCACCTCTGTGTTGCATGGAACTGTGAAATGGATGACATTCCCAAATAGGTCTCTTGATATTCAACCCTAGTATAGCATCTTTAAAATAAGAAGTTGCTGCTTCACATCTGTATTAAGGCCTTTTTATACTCCCGCACTTGCGTGGCCGACAGAGCCTGCATTGCATCACGTGACCGACGCATTGGGCCGCGTAGCTCCTATGTGCCACTTGACGCTCACACGGCAAAAATTGTTGCTGCGCGTAGAATGCCGCAGAGATCATCTCTTGTGATTGGTCCGTTTTAGTCACATGCTGTGATGATGTACTCAGCGTTCCCCTTGGTTCCACGTACCACCTACGCCCCCAACTTCTTGATCAATTTTGCAGCATAATTAAACGCATCATCTGGTCATCTAGGTCCATTTGTTCTAGCAGGCACTGTTGCACGGTCTACATTGTTGTTGCTTTGTTCCTTGTTCCGGAAAGGAAAGGAAAAAAACAGCTACCGAAAATGGCAGAAAATGCAGAGGAAACTCCACCCTGTGGTGTCCTAGCTAATACCAGCCGTAGCGACACCCCCGACTTGGAGGAGAACTGCAGCACATTTTCAAAACAGCGCGCGTGGATTGCGCTCGAGTATAAAGGCAAACTGCGCAGGCATAGCCGCAGTGACGTCAGCGCGTTGACCGCCTGCGCGAGTATAAAGAAGCCTTTACATGGACCAGTAAAATGGACTACATTTCCCAACAATTCCCCTGAATTTTCCCACTGAACGCAACTGTATGTCATCTTTTTCAACATAAATACACATAAGTGCAAAGTGTCAACTGCTTCACATCAGTGTTGCGTGGACCTGTGAAATGGATGGCATTTCCCAACAATTCCCCTTAATTTTCCTCTGAACACAACTACCGTATTTTCACGACCATATGGCCCACTTAAAAGTCTTAAATTTTCTCCAAAATGGACAGGGCGCCTTATCATGCGGCGCGCCTTATGTGTGCACCAAGTTCCAAAATCTGTAAACATTGTTGTGTGACTTTGATGAGCGCACCGCTTGACTGACTGGGAGCATTTCCTGTCCTCAGTCACATTTCCTGTGACTGAGGACAGCATGGCTGGATGGATGAGGAGAAAATGAGAGCGTGGCTGAGTGAGGTGTACGTAAAGAGACCGGATGTTTTTTTCCACGCGTCACTGTCCCTGTTGATCTGTGACTCCATGCGCGCCCATCTCACAGCCGCTGTGAAAAACCAAGTGCAGCAAATTAACTCGGAGCTTGCCATCATTCCGGGAGGCTTGACGAAGGAACTCCAACCGCTGGACATCGGTGTAAACGGGTCGTTCAAAGTGAAGTTGCAAGCGGCGTGGGAGCGATGGATGACAGATTGCGAACACAGCTTTACTAAGACGAGGAGGCACCACCGGGCGAGTTACGCCACCATATGTGTATGGATTGTGGATGCCTGGGCTAAGGTATCTGCTTTCACTGTTGTCCGAGCTTTCGCGGAAGCCGGCATCATTGCTGTACAGCCCCACGGCAACGAGACTGACTCCGACAATGACGAGAGGGGACCGGGCATGTTTGATGGAGAACTTGCCCAGCTGTTCATTTCGGATACAGAGGATGAGGACTTTGATGGATTTGTGGATGAGGATTAATCAAAAAAATAACGTGAGTACATTGTCAAATACTTCAATAAAGTACAAGCGAACTCGGTTTTGCTCCCGCTGCCTTTTTAAAAACATACGCTAGCATGCATGCTAGCGTATGTTTTAGCGTGCATGCATGCTACTGTATGTTTTAAGATAGCGTATGTTTTACCAGGCCTGCGTCCAATAATACGGTGCGCCTTATGTATGTGCTAAATACAGAAATAGACCCCGTAACTGAGACTGCGCCTTTTAATACGGTACTTCATATTTTTTTAAACATCCATCCATTTTCTGTACCCCTTATCCTCACAAGGGTCGCGGGCGTGCTGGAGCCTATCCCAGCTAACTGCGGGCAGGAGGCGGGGTACACCCTAAACTGGTTGCGAGCCAATCGCAGCTTTTTTAGACATAAAAAGGCAAAAGTGCCAACTCCTTCACATCTGTATTGCATTGACCTAAAAAATTATTACGATCCCCACCAATTCGTCTGAATTTTCCAAATTAACACAACTGCGTGTTATCTTTATTAACATAAATACCCATAACAAGTACAAAGTGCCAACCGCTTTTACATATGTGTTGCATGAACCTGTGAAATGGACTACCTTCCCTAACCATTACCTGTCATTTTCCTGTCCCATCTGTGTTGCATTGGCCAGTAAAATGGACTACATTCCCCTCAACTGTAGGTAACATTTTTTTTTTAACATACACACACAGTTACAAGTCCAAAGTGCCAACTGCTTCTCACCTGTGTTGTTCCTGGGAAATTCCCCCGTGAACACAACTGTATGTCATCTTTTCAAACAAAAATACAAATGACCACAAGTGCAAAGTTGCGACTTCACATCTGTGTTGCATAGACTTCATTCCCCAGTTCCCCCTGAATTTCCCTCCTTGAACACAACTGTACTCCATCTTTTAAAACATAAATACACATCAGTCCAAACTGCTTCACATATGTGCTGCATGGAGCTAAAAAGCAATTAGGCCCGAGTCAATTAAAAAGAGTTATCGTCCCAGGAAGGTGTGTAACACTCCCGTCTTTGTTCCGGCGCAGTCCCTCCAAGCTCATTGGTCTCCCTGAAGTTTCCTGGGTTCTCTGCAGTCAAGGCATAGAAGGCTAATTGGGGTCAAAGTTAAACAAAAAACAGACCCCCTCCAACCTTTTACTAACATTTTTTACGCCCGGCGGAGATAAGAGTCCGGAGCTTACTGAAGGCTGGTTTGATGTGGTCGCTCCACAATGTCGTGTCCATCAATGTGAATGTCCCAGGGGGAGCAACGAGACGTATTTGTTCCGCCCAATTTTTTTGTTACATTATGTAGACACAATGGCTTTATCTGACGTGGTCGCTCCACAGTGTTCTGTGCGACCATGTTCATTTTCCGGGAAAGTACGAGACTTATTTGTACCGCCCATTATGTGGAGAGAGGACGTTTTTAACGACGATTAGCATTCCAGGAGACGTGGTCACTCCACTATGTTGTGTTTCGGGAAGCAGCGCTACATATTTATTATTTGTTCCGCCTAATTTTAAAGATGATCTTACGTTATGCGGAAATGTTTAATGTTCCAGTAGATGCTGACATGTGGTCATTCCACAACATTGTGTGCGTCTGTGTTTATGGTCCGGGGAAGTACAATATTTATTTGTCCTACCCGGTCTGTCGTATATAAGATGATCTTACATTACCTGGAGACTATTTGAGTTCCAGCAGACTGAGATGTGGTCGTTTTACAATGTGGTGCACGTGCATGTGTATTTTCTGGGAAGCTATGCTTCTAATTTGTTCCCCTTAGTCCGTATTATTAAAGATAATCTTAAATTGTGACAATTATTGTTCCAGTAGAGTCTGACATGTTCGCTCCGCAAAGTTGTGTGCATCCATGTTTATGTTGCGCGGGGAGCTACAGGACTTTTTTTCCCCCCGCCCAATCTGCGGTATTAAACACAATCTTGCTTTACGTGAAGTCAGCGTCTTGATCAATGATGAGCGCTTCAGTAAACGGTGAAATGTGTTGGCTCCACAATGTTGAATGCATCCTTTTTTATGTTCCGGGGACCTACTAGACGTATTTGTTACGCCCAGTCTTCACTGTTAAAGACGATCTTATATTATGTAGACAAAGTGTCTTTAATGACGATAAACGTTGTGGTAGACTCCATGTCGCTCTGCAATGTTGTGTGCGTGCACTTTCATTCTGCTTGTACCAATGAACTCTACACTATTGAGATTTGAATGAAGGGAAGTACAACAAGCACACACAAAGAGAACAAACAAAGTGATGGGTCTGCTGATAACACTAGAGCCGCTACTGTGTGTGTGTGTGTGTGTGTGTGTGTATGTAAATGATTTGTGTATCATTAGCATGTGAATGGCAAGAGAATGGCGGGGCAGACAGCAGCTGCTGTCACCAAAGTGTCACCACTAGTGTTGTTGTTGTTCCCCATTTTTGGATGATCAAATCTACCGTCAAAATCAATGGTGTTCTTGACATTGAAACAATAGTCCCCGAAAGTTTCAGGAAGAGTGAGAATAATTGCCACTTTTAGAGAGGAGACATTTAAGGACCTTTTTTTGGACCATAGTTGAACTTCCCTGCAGTCAAAATCAATAGTGTTCTTGACATACTGAAGAATGACAATTCCTTGAAATCTGAGGATGATTAATTGACAACAATCACGAATAGAACTTTTTTTTTTTTTTTTTTTTTAACCTTTTGCCCTAGCTACCACTTCCATCTTGAATCATCAGATCTCCTAGAATAATAATCCGTGAAAATCTGAGGGCAACTAATTGACAGCATTTGTGGCTGACAAATGACTGACTTCTTTTACCCTTGGTCCCAGCTACCGCTGCCGTTTTGAATTAGAGGTCAAAATCAATGATCACAAAATAGTCATAGAATGATAATCCTTTAAAATCTGAGGAAGATTGAGAATAATTCCTAATGTTTTTTTTTTCTCTTGGATGATACCGTCAAAATTACAAGTTTTCCTGATAGTGCAATAATCAGTGAAGATTTCGGGTAAAATGGTTGGCAATATTTGCGACAAAGAACATGACATTTTTTAAACTTTGATCACAGCCACCTCTGCCATATTGAATCATCGACTCTACCGTCAAAAATAGTCCTCTGCCATATCACGATATTCCCTGAAAATCTGAGGTTTGAGAATAATCGCAAATGGTAATAACGTGAAAAGGAATGTTTTTTTTTTTTGTTTGTTTTTGTTTTTTCTTCATTTGTGATCGGCCCTCAAGTCAAAAGCAAAAGTTTTCCTGATATAGTACAATAATCCCTGAATCTTTTGTGAAGAATGGTTAGGAATAATTGTGACAAAGACTGGGTCATTTTTTAAATCTTCGATTGCAGCTACTGCTGCCATCTTGAAACTTCAGCTTTACTGTCCAAAATAAAAAAAAAGTGTCCACTACATAGCACAACAATGCCTGGAAATCTGAGGATGATATATTGCCATGTTGAGCTGCTTTTTGTGCAGGTTTGCATGCTTTCTTAATCCATAAACTGCACAATTACCTCAGGTTCCATGGGCTGTATATGGGTGTTATGGGATCATTTGTTTTCACTGCTGGTCAGTGTCCAGTGAACCCCCCACTCCCCTCCCATCCTCAAGGCCCACCTGCCTCTTAAGTCTTCACAACATCCTGCCTGAGTCAAAATTTGCGCTCCCTCAGGCTGAAATGAAATGTCCCTCACACAGTGGACTTAATACACGGCATTGTGTGAAAGAGGAAATGTCCCCATCCATCCTTTCATTCCATCCTATCCATCCATGCTCTCACTGTAACAGAACTACTTGAATAATTCAACACAGAAGGCCATTGAACACCATTTTGTACATTTTTACCGTTTTTTTTTTTAAATGACAGAATAATATACTTCTTTGAGGGGAGGGGGTTCTTAACGTTTCCATCATCTTCAGGTCATTGATGGTTGAATTGTTTGTTTTATTACAAGAACAGCCATCCACTCAGCAGTGAGCGGTTGATGGGCGCTTGCTTCAACTTCGACCTGTCCTCCCAAATTCCTCCTCGTTCCTGGAACAGGGAATGTTCAGCTGGTGGGCGACAGTTAGTAAATGAAACTTCCTGACCTCTATGTATATTCATTTTACACGGAATGACTCATTTTCTTTTCTTTTAAATTGTATTTGTATTCCCTTAAAGAGAGAGATCATGAGAGTTAGCAACAGTCCATATTTAGTCCTAATTTATATTATTGCTTTCTTATGGTGGTATAAAAGTGTGTATAGTTTTCAGGATCATACCTCTTCATAAAAATGTTTTGCTTTTTGTTAGTATCTTTTCCAAACACATGGTGTAGCTTCTGCTTAACAAGTAGCACAAATAAACTGATTATTTGTTTCTGCTTGAATGATAGGAGAGAAAACGAGGCTTTCTATTATGTAAATAAATCATTGGGGTTGGTTTTATACATGTAAAAAAAGAAAAAAGAAAAAAGAAACACAACATGTTGTCAGGGTCCTTCACATGCTTTGGATTCAAAGTTTAAAAAGAAAATGCAAAATGAGCCACACACATACTGTGATGGTTTCAACATACGGGATGATGTCAGCATTGAATCACGATTACATTATCATTAAAAAGGACTTCAACCAATAAGGTTCCTAATCACATTGTACTGCTTAATAGTTGACAGCCTATTGTAAAAAACAAACAAACAATGCATTTAATTGAATTGACTGATGAACTAAGCATATTTAAAGCTACATGAAAAAATTACACGTAGAATATTCTCGACTGATGTCAAAGTACAGGGTTGATGGATGTAACTGTGTGCCAAAACACATAAATGTCAGAGGGTAAATAGCTACTATCAGACATTGTACAGTTTTTTTTTTTTAAGTGCTTTTGTGTCATGTACAGGATTTAATGAAGCAAATGTGCATATTTGTTATATTAGGTGAACTATTTTCTGCTTTTAAACCATTTGGTTGTGTAGCCTCCTTTTTGTTTTAATTCTTGTTATTTAATTTGATCTTTTGGTTGCTGTTGGTTACACAAGCGATGTATAATGGCTTTTGACAGGTTTTTGATCATGGATCATTTTAATGCTAACAGACGAAGCCCGACCATTCCAAAGGATTGAAAGTTGCGTTTGCGCTATACGTGTTGCTGCTTCCATGGACCCGATCGTTGTTGCTTTTTTGGGGGACTACAAATGTGTCCTGACTGTCAGTTTTTACACATTGTGAGTTGTGCACAAGGTACGTTCCTCATTGTTTCCCAGGTGTAATCTCTCCTCGTATTTCCCTTTAGGAGCCCTGTGTGGAGCCAATTAAAATGAACAACTTCAAGAGTCAAGGACATATACAGAGCATGTCTTCCCTCTAACAAATTCCCTTTTTTTAAATATACATTTATGACTAGTTAGTGACTTTTGAGACGGCTTCATTCGTGGGCTGGCGTGATTCTTGGGTGTGCAGAAGTTGTTACCAAAGGCTATGAAGGGAAACATGAATGTTGCAGTAATTTGGTTCGGCAGAGGCTGGGCTTGATAATGGACCTTCCTTGATTCTTAGATCTCAAATCTTTCTTTAAATGAGCATAAAAGAGGTATGTATGCTGCAACTGGTCTTGTTTTGTTTTGTTTTCTTTGGTTGGATGTTGCAGCCCCTTATAAGGAGGTGTTTAGTGCAGGTTGTGAGGCAGCAAAGGTGTGTGATTTGGCCTCCCCCCTGTTTGTCCTCAGTGCAATGTCGCTCTCTTGATACCTCGTGTGCGTTTCTCCTCTGTCCATCACCATCAGTTGCCTGTTGTAGTGACTCCAACTTGCCCCCCCCCCCTCCTCCTCAAAATCCCTCTCTGGGCCGGCATCGCTCTAATGTAATGTGTAAATAACTCTCGACTCAGCTATGGCCAGTACATTCTCCTCTGACCTCACAGTTAACTTTCAGGTGTCGTCTTTGTTTATTTTTTACTTTTTGTGAGTTTTTCCTTTCAGCAAACCAAAATCACTACACTCAACAAGTATTACAGTTGTACAGTACCTTGGATTCCAACCACATATGTAATGTGCTGGTCTTAGCTGCTCTGCTGTACCTTTCTATGGCATTATTTTTTACATGTTAGACGATCTATTGTGACCATGTCCTATGCAAATATGAAAAATAACAAGATTGTTGAATAATGTTGTCATAACTCGTATGCATGGAATAGTGAAGTTTACATTTGGAAATAAATCCATAAAATATGCAGCTCCAACTTGTTCCGACTCATTTTTACAAGCATCAAGTGTGCCGTGGTAAAGGCAAGTCATGCCAATACATACAATGAACAGTCTATGAACTCTCAGTAAATCACAACAGGCAACAACACTGTATGTATTATTCAAATGACAGTTAAATGATTATTATACTGGTTTATTGTCTGTAACCTGAACACTACCGCTTACTTTGATCCTAACCCAAAAAGACCCGAACCCTAACCGGATCCGTAATCCAGATAAGGCCCTAACATTAACACAAACCCTAACCTGAACCCTGACACAAAACATAACCCTAACCCTTCCCCTCCTTCTATCATAACCTTAATATGAATTGTCCAGCAATTTAAACGTGTGCCCGAATACAGGCCTGAACTCCAACCCCTAACTCCGGCCCTAAATTGTACCCTCACGGTAAACCTATCACTAACTCTGACCCTAACGAAAACCCAAACAGGACCTGAACCCTGACACTCTCCCATGAAGACACCACCCACACCAGAGACAGCGACGGTATGGTGCAAGCCTGACCATATTTGGCACTGATTGCTAAGCTACAAACAGAAGGTAGCCTGGTACCATTTCCCTCTGGTTTGGACTTAAAGTAGTTAGAACAGAAAGCCCTGGCTTTGCTTTTAATGAGGAGAAGATGTAATACAGCGGCTATGCTTCATTTTATATTAAGCCATTATTTTTAATGTTAACAATATTAAAATCTCATATTTGTACCACTTTTGACACACCTGGAACATTCAAAGTACCGTAATTTCTCGTGTATAATCTGCACCCATGTATGATACGCACCCGCAACGTTGACCTCAAAATTCTGGAAAACCCTTCTATGTATAATGCATTTTTACTATGCATAATTTTGCTTCTACCCATATTATCAAAAAATGAAGTATTATCTGTATTTTGTTAGTTTTTTTTCAAATAATTATTCGGAAGGTAAGCACATTATTTGAACACGTAATACTTTCTTTATATTTGTTTGCTCTTATTTTTAAATTCACAACCCTTATTTAGTGAATGAGAAAACACACAGTTGTGCTCATATGTTTGATTACCCAGGCAGAGATTGTAAGATGGGTACATGTTCAGTCATCAGTCGTATTTAAAAAAAAACAATATTTCACAAATTGTATGTAAACCTATGAGCACAAATGTACATATATGCAGTCATACATACCCCTGTCATATTGGAATGAAAGTGTAGGCTACACCTTTTTCATAACCTCAAGGTGGCAGTGGCATATTAGAATGAAAGTGTACACATTTCTTATAACCTCTAGGTGGCGGTGGCATATTGGAATGAAAGTGTACAGCTTTTTCATAACCTCTTGATCATAGGTGTCAAACTCAAGGATCGGAGCCCAGATGCGGCCCGCCACATCATTTTATGTGGCCTGCGAAAGCAAATCATGCTTGCCAACTTCCGTGATTTCTGCTAAAATCTGTACCCAAATTCCAGATTGTCATAATAATAAACAATAATGTTGAGATATTGCATTTTTCTTTTACCAAACCCTTCTTCTACACTAACTTAAACAATACTTGAAGAATCTATTATCCTTGTCTTCTCATTTCAAAAGTAGTTATCGTTCAATTTGTTGTGTAATGGTAATAATATGATTTGGTGATTAAACATTAATATGGTTTCACTGTTCTAATGGCCCTCTGCGGGAAATCATAACTACAATGCGGCCCGAGACAAAAATGAGTTTGACACCCCTGCTCTAGATGGTGGCATACATATATAAAATGTGAAAGTTTTTTTTTTTTTTTCGGGGGATGTGTTGAGATGTCGTCACAGCGCGCTGCTGCCCGGATTAAGCATTTTTCAATTCAGGCATGCCAACAACGGAAATGCTCCGTTGCGATACGGCGCTGTGCTCTTGAGCTGTGGTACCACATATACAATGAATGGGTTGGTTGACGGCGCACTGCGCTATGCTAATTTCAGAGTGAAAAGGCCTACACTAAACACTGATCCTAACTTGACCGAACCGAACCCCACACTGTACCCTTCCCCTAACCTTACTGTGAACTGTAACTCCAATTTAAACCTAAAATTACTCAAATATGAACCCAAACAAATTTGAACCCTATTCCTACATACTCGTAAAACTACAGTGCTACAGTGCCCGGGATTTACACTATGAGCTCAAGTGGCCCAGTTTTTTTTTTTTTTTTTTAGTTTCGGTATTAGCAGGAAGTTGTTTGCACACTGAAGTAGTGTTCACTTCCAGAAAGTTTTTGGGGCGTATTATACAATCATACTGTACATGTGACCATCTTTAAGTTACAGCACATTGCACACTGAAGGTTGAGGCACATCTGAGAGCCTCAATGTTGTTGCAGTTTTAACTCTTACATAACATAGAAAGTGTTCTAGGACACAATTGTGTACTTCCTCACGCAGGCTGGACTATTGTAAAACATTATTTGCAGGTCAGCTCTCAGGCAGTTGTCATAAATGCTGCAGTCTGGTTCATAACATGGAGGTTAAACTAAACATGTTGCAGTAGTGCAACAAAGAAAGCGAGGGAAAGGGCCTTGCCAACCATGTTCATATCACTATTAATACATTTTACGACTTGGTTGATTTATTACTTATTCTGTGTTCTTTGGCTTGTTGGCTTTTGGGGTTTCAGTTTTCTTTTCAACGTGTACTCTGACAACCACTTTGGAGGTGCCACTGCAATGAAATGTGCTGTACAAATAAATGTGGCCTCCTGTGTCTCATTTAGGATTATATTTCATTGGTTCAAGCAGCCTTTTAGTATGACAGCAGAGCAGGGTGGAGACCTAGCCGCCTCTGATGAGCTTGTTTCTCACACAGGCAAGTATTATTGTTTCAACAGGAAGTACACCTTGGTCCTTTATTTCACCCGTGTAAATATTTACAGTAACTACAGGGTATCAACAAAAGGCTGAGGACTCTTTTTTTTTTTTTTTGTCACGGACCAGATTTGTTACATTGCGTCAGCTTTCAAATAAGCATGCATCTATCCCTACACAAACAATCTATAATGTTGGTATGTTGATCATTCAATGTATTGATGTGTGTAGATCTGTACAGATGTGTTTTCTAGTTAAAGTTGGCTGTTACAAGTTTGGCTCTGACCAACCAAACAGAAGACAGTAAAATGCTGAAGTTATAGTGGGCAGGCTTGCTGGCCCTGTGAGGATCATTTTGAAATCTGATTAGTTAAAGAAAGAGTCCAATTGCTAAAATAGTTTGTGTTACATCGGCAAGCACGGCTGATTCTGAAGGCTCTGGGCAGATTGACATGGCAACAAATAGACTCAAATCTGATGGGAAAAAAAAACAAAACTTACCATCCACATCACTTTCTGCGAGCTCTGCAGCCAGGAGAAATGCTATGAAATGAAGAGAATAACCTGCTGGGAATATCCATCCATCTATCCATTCTCAACACCGCTTATCCTGTTCATGGTCGTGGGGCGCTGGAGCCTATCCCAGGGGACTTCAGGCGAAAGGCGGACTACACCCTGAACTGGCCGCCAGTCAGTCACAGGGCACATATAGACACGAACAACCATTCACACGCACAGTCACGCTGTCACTGAGTGAGAACTTACCCAACGCTGCCCGCACCAAAGTCAGGCGAGTGTACCACTACACCATCAGTGACGCTGCTGGGAATACATTTGTACAATTTCATGGAACAAATATTAGAATTCATGATGTAAATGTAGGTCACTGCAGAGAAGGCTTTTTTTTTTTTTTTAATATCCCTGGACCTCCCTCCCACCACTGCAAAAAAAACCAAAAAAAACAAAAAACATCTCCGCCGCTGTCTTTCTTGTAGACTCAGCAATGCAGCGTTAAATGGGAAGGAAGTGCAAACATTTGAAATTCTGCTTGATGATTCTGTCTTCACCCTGCTTGTCTCCAGGCAGGTTGGAGGCACACAAGCTGCCACACTTGGCACTACGGAACCATTGGGTTTGCCGACACAGCGGCCATGTTCTCCAAAGGATAGCTTTTCATTTTATTGAGGTAACACGAGGGGCTTCTGCTCACTTCCCATGGCTTTCATGTACACTCACTGGACACTTCATGAGGGACACCTGCATAATCGATCCATCAATCCGTCTTCTTTATCGCTCGCCCTCATTAGGATGAGCCGGGGCCTATCTCTGCTGACTTTGAGTGATAGGCAGGCTACACACTGGACTGGTCGCCAGAATCTCAGAACTGTAAGGGAGACATGCTAACCACTACTTAACCAAGTTGCCCAATTTTCCACAATATGGATCCTTTAATTCTTGAGTGAAATTTTAGAATGAGTCAACACCCTGGAGTGGTTGCCAGTCAGTCCCAAGGCACAATACCGACAAACAACCATTCACACTTACAAACACATCTACGGACAATTTGGATTAAATTTAATTCATATTACATGTGGAACACGACAGGCTCATGTTTATGCTTACTACTTAGCAATTGGAATATTGATGGTGTTGTAATTCTATAGCGCTACACTGTTGTTGCTGTTTTTATTGTTATGAGTGTCAAATGTATTCAGGTTTGGATTTGTAATATACCTCTACTGAGTTTATATTTTTATATCTAGTCTGCACTGTTCAATGTGCAACTGTCTGGGTAATCTTAGGGACAATAAAGCTAATTCACTCTTGTGCCAGTCAGGGAAAATGTTTTGCACTCAAGGGTCACATTTGATTTGAAAACCTATTGGATTTTAAAAGGGACTGATTGACCAGTTCATCTGAATTTAAAAAAGGTAAAATTTGTTTGACATAACATGAAAGAAATAATTTAATCTCATTTTTATACAGTAGTTTATAATAAAGGAAATTTTAATTAACCACTTACAAATACAAATTTAAATAATTCATATTTCTAGAAAATTCTTCTATTTACGGATATTTTTACTTTATTTTGTTTATTTTAATAGATAATTCATTATAATTGTTCTATTTCTAATAAATGAAATTATAATTACATAACAATGCCATTATCTAATAAAAATAAATGTTTAAAAATGTGTTTGACATTTTTAAATATTATTTACAATCACTCAATTTATCTAATGAGATGAATGAATTAAAAATTAAGATATACCTTTTGGTTAACAAATTCTAGAAAGAAAATTGGTTACATTTATGCAACAAATATTACTGCCTAGTATTATCCTGGGAGCTGTATCTAAATTTGAAGTCTCAAATTAATAAATAAATAAATATTTGAAACTGTCAGTAATGCAATGTAGGTCTAAAAACAGCCACAATCATAATCTGACAATACTTCTGTCCCAATGTCAATCAAAACAGAGTATCATTAGTTTTTTGATACATCTCTTGTCTTGGTTCTCATTCGATTGTGCAGGTGTACCTAATACTGTGTCCTGTGTTTCTCGTCATGCAACTACAACCAGTTACGCATGCTAACCATATTAAAAAATACATCATATTAAAAAGTGTGTGAGAGAGAAAGATAGAGAGAGATGTGTGTGTGTGAGGCCCATTCTCTGAGGGTCTCTTCGTCACGTTGTCGGCCCTCCCTGATGATGACACACTTTCTCCTGCATAGTGAGGATGCGCTCTTACAGCGTGTGTGTGCAGACAGGATGTGGAGGTGGAGGAGGTGCCTTGACTGATGGATCTCTTTACTCACACTTTTCCTTCTTGCATTGTCAGCTTCCATAGGCAAGCACAGACAAGGTGAAACGTGTGTGTGTGTGTGTCGATCGTTGCTACATAACTGTGTGGGCAGTCTTTGGGTCCAATTGTGAGTGTCGTTCACTCACTCAAGCTCTTACACACACACACACACATGTATTTGCTGCAGCTGCACCCTGCCCAATCCAAGAGTGTCTGTGTGTGAGAATGTGTGTGTGTGTATATATATGTGTTTGCTAAAGCGGAGGCCACCCACTCTAGGCACTGCACATGGTGGGTCGGGCGTTTAGGTGGCTGGCACCAGCTGAGTGGGAGGCTTAACCCTCAAGAAGGTCACGGAGGGCAACCCCGATGAGAGGCGGCCATGTTTGACTGTGTGAGGTCGTTGCCATCCAAGGGGGAAAAGGGGAGGGGCCACAAATAGCGCATCCTGTTTGAATACGGCGTGCTGCGACAACAGCACGCCCTTGTGTGTGTGTGTGTTTGTGTGAGCGCGACATCACATGGAGGTTTCATGGCTTCACCCTTAAAGGTTTATATTTATTACAAGCTGGAGTCCATAATAGCCAACCCCCAGAGGAGAGTTGAACCCATGTGGCCGTCCGGTCACAAGACAGACACACACACACACACACACACACACACACACCAGGCTGCAGCCCACAAAGTAACCTTCTCTTCCTTCTCACTCCACCAACTCATCCCTACTGCCCCTGATTTAAATGTTTTATTTTATTTTATTTTTTTAAATCTGAAACTTTAAATAGATTATCATGCGTTTCATAAAGAGTGCTATGATGGGGGTTTGTATGTAGTAAAAGTAAAAATAGGGTGGAAACCAGTTTTTTTCGACTGTTGTCACCCTGGGACCTGCATTTTCCTATTGTTGCAACCCACTTTTATAGAAGTTAAGAATAAAGATGGTTTGTTTAAAAATAGCTTCTAAAAAAACCCCATGTACAGTATATTATATTTTTGAATGCTGTTTCAAATGAGTTTGCTGTACTGCCGAAGGCATATTGCTTGCCACAGCGTCAGCCAACCAACAGCTGAGCTGCACTATATTTGTTTACAAAGTAAATTTGTGGCTAGAGAACAAGGAAGTAACCTTTCTTGTCACTTCCCCACTTTCTTCCATGTGAGAACTTGGTACGCCTTCATACATCATGTTATATGTACATTACACATCTAATAGTGTCTTAAAACTCACTTACAGATGCTGTGCTGTTGTTTTTGGCAACACTTCTCCACTGACCCAACAGTGAGTCCGTTTGCAAAAAAATTTTCGTGTGGGAAACATGGATAGTGGCCAAATGCTTCCAGGCGGCGTAAATTGGTTTGGGGAGGCGCAAATATGCTTTTAATACTTTCTATTGCCTCGAGGCAGACATTTTTGCGCCCACCAATTTATGTAGTCGACTTAGCCGATTTTTTTTTCTCACAGCCCTAATTACTACTAATAATAAAATCCATCAATTTTCTATCGAGCTTGTCCTCATTAGGGACACAAGTGAGCAGGGGCCTCCCAGCTGACTGGGTGAGAGGTGGGTTACACCCTGGATTGGTCGCCAGTTAATTACAGGCCATATACAAACATCAATTCACACTTACATTCCCACCTATGGACAATTGAACCCAACATGCATTATTTTGGATGTAGTGCGAGTGCCCGGAGAAACTCCAGACAGGAAGGCTTGAAGCAAGAATCAAACCCTGAACCTCAGAAATGAGAGGCCACTTGTTCACTGTGCTGCCTGAACACTAAAGCAAATACAGTAGGCTAAAATAACACTACTCACCCTTGGATGAAGTGTAGAGGGCGGCTTGCTGACGGTGAGTTGACTTCATGAGTTGCTCTTCAATATGCTTAACGGTCTCAATTTAGGGCCTTGAAAATTTGGTTTCCACTGTATGCATTCTCCCCTTTGTTAAAGCTTTAGCCCAATGTTGCACAAGAGGTTAGAGCACATTCACACACTTACAGTATTTAGTAGAAAGTAATGCTTTGTAAATCAGTAGGGAGTATGTGCTTTTGCGTTACTTAAAAATGTTCTCTTTAATGAAGAAACTGTGGGCAACAGGTTTCCCATATTTATGGCAGGACATATTTAAGTTCTACTTTAAAAAGCATAAATCTTTTAAATTCATGATTCTTATGCAGTAAAGGTAGCTAACCTCACTGCCTTAACCATTGCATTTTGTGGAAAAATACTGCGTTTTCATTGGAAAGTGCATGTCGGCTGCATTTGTGGAGTGCATTGCAGGTCACATAATTGCATTACTGGGGTGGGGGGCTGGGGGGTGGAATCACACAGTTGTTTTCAATTAATAAATCGCTCACAAATAGGACTATTGACTTTGAAAGTATTGTTTTCAGTGCAGCATGTCAGCCATTTTTTTGGAGTTTGATGATTCATCATGGCAGTGGGGATTTGCTGGAAAATAGCGTAGCTTAAAGCTTATGTAGTGCTTGATTGTTCATAACATTTCCAAATAAAGTCTCATGGCATCACATTGAATGTAACTGTGCACAATTAATTCAAGGTGTGTGTAACTCCATCAATTCAAACTATTATCATCTGGTTTTAGACCCTCTGGAAAAAAACTCAGAGGACATTACACTGGATTGCAAGTGAAAAGTGAAAGCACATACCGTACCATCCGTCCATCCATTTTCCACATTACTTGTCTTCAATAGGGTCACAGGTAAGCTTGAGCCTATCGTAGCTGACTTTGGGGCGAGAACCAGGGTACACCCTGGACTGATCTCCAGCCAATCGCAGGGCACATTTAGAAAAACAAGCCTTCACACATTCACTTGTATGGACAATTTAGTGTCATTGTTTTTGGAATGTGGAATGAATCCAGAGTACCCACACTCAGAGAAAACCCACACAAGCACAGAAAATGCCAACTCCACACAGGAAGGCTGGAGGAAAGATTTGAACACTGTACTTCGCAACTGTGAGTCAGACATGGCAACCTCTCATCCACCGTGCTGCCCAGCACAGAGCATTGACAGTAATCGCCCGCATATTTCCAGTTTATTTACAAATTTGTTTTCCAGCTATTCGCCCAAAAATTCACCTATTTGCAGTTTTTGTGCATTTTTTGAAAGGATTTTTAAATGCTGCCAAAGCCCCGTTTAAATAGGACAGTATCCTAGCAATTTGGTGTCCAGGAAGCATATTGAAGAGATATATCTCAATTTAGAGTAAAGGTTAGTATGTCAGGTAGGAGCTTAGTTTAGCCCGGGTTGTTTGTGGACGTTACGGGAGTCTTTGCTGCAAATGCAATACTTGTTTTTTCTTAAATTTATTTATTTATTTATTTTTAAATCAAACAATATGTAAGCCATTTATTTTTAAGGGTAATGTGGTAAAATGTTTTAAATGATTTAAACTGCATGGTGGTAATTGCTTGTGGTATATTTATTGTTTAAACTATTAATATAGGCATGTATACATATTTTATGGGGCATCAATTACTCACGGTTTTTCCCTATATGTGGCAGGGCTCGGTCCTTATTACTGTGAAAAAAATCCATCGACTGTATATGTTCCAAGAAAATAAAGACAGACAAATTATGTTTGTAACAATAAACTATTATTTTGTTCATATATACATCTGTACCTAATGTGCAAATCAATAATTTAAAGTAGTGTAAAAGTCTTAAAGGAATACAAAATCATATCTTACAGTCCTAACATGGTGGGAGTCCATGAAGGGGGTCACGTAGAAACGAAGAGGTGGAGGAGGAGCAACACCGCAGTGTGGACAGGACCGACAGAAGCGAACCGCAGTGGACATCCTTGGCCAGGACACACTTTGTTAAGGACAGCATGGTACATTATCGACAAACAGCATCACCAGAACAAACGGCAACACAAACACGGCTTCTTTACAGTCGTCATGTTCAATGAGCAGAAAGCACTTGGAGGCCCGGGTTTTTCCTGTTCCCCCCATCTTTCTCCCCCAAACCCACTGATTGGTTAAAGCACTGATGATCACAAAGGCTTGAGGTGCTCTTACAGTATAGCAGCAGGTGCTTCTTTAAACGGCCTCTACATGTGGACAAAGGACGCACAATGTCTCACGGGACCGGTCACTACGGAGTGATAAAAAGCATGACTGCACACCGTGTTTGCGTGGGAGACAGACGGGTGGTCGGGCCTACAGGGACACACACGTAATCACACTTCAGACAAATACGCATCGGCTCTTGCTCTTACTACCCACGATTCTTCTCATCTAAGACACTTACCAATTAGGAGTATTAGACAGGCAACTCAGAGGGACACACCATGAACACTGCATATTTGAGAAGCGGTCCATTGTTCAGTGTTTGGCACAGGAAATTCCTTTCAAAAACAAAGCCATTTTTGACCCGTCATATCCTTTGCGGAGCCAAGGTAAACAAACATTATGCTATATCGCATAAATGTTTGAAGTCCTGGAGTTCAAATTTGCTCCTGGGAGCACACCGTGACATTCTTTGACAATTTACAAGCCACAGTTAACCTACAGTATCTATATATTATTGGTGCATAGACAAAATTGGGGAGAGTGTAGCAGGAGATAACCAATTTATTGCTTCCAAAGCTAATACCAATCTCCCCTTCTTTTTTGATTGCAAAACAACTAGAAATCTTCCAGAGTGAATTTGAGCAACTAAGTAGAGGTATTGCATTCAAAACTGATTCGCTAAAATGCTCCCCCAGCATGAGATCGAAATCATTTCTACAATGAAAAATAAAGAGGGTCCTCTTTGCAACATCGCAAAGAGAGACAGATGACTTTTACTCTAAAACAAGTAAAAGTCTAAATAATAATAATAATAATAAAAAAGCACAACAACATCTGGCCAAAGCTGCTCACCGTTTTGAGTTCTGCTTCCCTCATCTTGACTAACAAGGAAAGGGGGCAGGAATAAAAGAGCATTCTTCCAACAAAATAACAAGAGGTTTGCCATCGTGTTGTTGTGGATGCAAAGTGCAAGTAGCGTCGCTCCCTTGGCGGCGATGGCTATGTGGGCCTCTGCACTTTGCTCTCCCTCTCCCTGCGCTTGAGCTCCTCCCTGAAGCAGTAGGAGCAGTAGTGGTCAGTTTCGGGCCTGCCGTAGAAGGAGCAGTTGTCCCTCTTGCAGCGGCGCTGCTGAAAGCAGTACATAGGGCTTCCAGAGCTGCGCCCTTTGGTTTTGTCTTGGTTGAGCCAGGTGTAAGACGAGTTGTCCTCGTCGGCGAACTCCAGGCAGTCTTGAATGTCTCCCGCGTTGAATCCGTTGGTGTACGTGTGGGACTTGTGTTCCCCGGGCATGTTGTACGCCAGCGTTTCCAGGGTGTTGGCGGTATGCATGCCCGACAAGCGAGCAGGGCTGTAGCTCTGCGAGGACAGCGTGCGGTTCTGCTGTGGGTAGGTGGCGCATGTCTTGAGGGTGCCCACCACGGGCTTATAGGGGTCGACGATGGGAGATTGCATGTTGACATCTTGTAGGTGAATCACACTGTGCCTCTGGATGGGAGGGGTATGGCTGTAGTGGGCGGACACGGGAACAGGCCCAAGTCTCTTAGCACCAAAACTGGGGGAGGAGTAAGGCGCAGAGGCAGGGTGGGGGACGTGGTGGGAGGTTGCGGGCGGGGTGAGCGGAGGAACCGGTAACGAGACGTAAGGGGCCACGGGGATGGGACTGTTCCTGCCTTGTAACTTGAGCGCCACGGTGGGCTGCGGGGCGTAGCTGTGGTGGGGCAGGACAGGAGAGCAGCTCTCCGGGGGAGAGCTGTCCGATCTCTCCCTTTGGAAGACGCTCTCGTTTTCTGGCTTCTTGGCGGCCTCCTCACTGGAGACCGGGGGATTCTTCTCTGCCTCCTTCCTCTTCTGCTCCTGCTCCTGGCTGAAGCGCTCCTGGGCGTTGGTCAGGTAGTAGCTGATCATCTCCTCGTGGAACTGGTGTCGGTGGCTGGTGAGGAGGAGGCCCGCGAAGATGAACTTGCGCTCGCCCTGCATGGCGGCCCGCAAGATGTTGAGGCTGAGCTTGACGTCTGTGCTGTATTTCCAGTTCTCAAGGCTCTTGTCCCCCGAGACCCTCCCTGCACTGTCTGTTCTGTCGGTGGGGGAGGAGCTGGAGGGTTTGTCTCGATCTGTAGGGGAGGGGCTTGTGGCCTTTTCAGAGGAAGTGGAGCTGGCTGAGTGGCCCGTCTCATCTTTAGTCCCTTTGGGTGACTTAGAGTCTTTCTTTTTTGTCTTTTCTGCTCCATTCTCCCCGCTTCGACTTGAGCCAGAGTTGGATTTGTTCATTTTGCCGTGCACTAGACCACCTAAGCCCCCCATGTTCTTCTTTAGCTTGATTCCCAGTGTTTTGCTGAAGCTACCTAGCTTGTTAGCTACAGAATCGGCCCGGCTCTTGTCTTTGTCTTTGCGATGTTGCGGTTTCTCTTTGTCCTTGTCCTTGTTGCTCTTGCCCGTGTTGACATTGGAGTTGCTGCCAACAGACTCACGGTCAGAGTCAATGGACTCAGCCAGGGACTGCACGTCTTCACCTGCAGATGCGGTCGGAGACTCAGGCTGAGCCAGGGGAGCCTACATTGCACAAAGATGAAAAACAAAGAACATTGTTGAAGCACTAAAGCCTCAGTGACATTTTCATAATTATTTATAATTCATTGAACTCTGCAACTTCAACAGCACATGGTGTAAAGTTTCTCGAAAGCGGTGATTCTCAACCACTGCCGTGAGAGATCATCTGGCGTGCCAATCGGATTTTACTGAAAAAATAATGTATCTAGTAGTGACTGAGTAGTGTAGTGACTGACAGAACAATTAAATGCTCTTCCACCAGAGAGCAGAAAGTACTATTAACCTGTGTATTAGTAGCTGTTGTCATTCGTACAACAGGGCCAGATTTCATAATGAGTAAGCAAATTTCTGAATAAATTGAGACAAGATCATCATTATTTCAGCATACAGTGGTGGCTTGAGATAAGAGTGACCTAATTTATGAGTTTTTCAAGATGTGAGCCGTCATTCAACCGAATCTTTGCTTTGATTTGCAAGCTCAAATGTGACATACGAGCGCTGTGGGGGCAGTAAACTCACTTCACAATAAGCAGCGGTTTGGCAAATAGTAGACAATTAATTAAAATAAGGGGGGGGGGGGGGGGGGGGGGGGCGGCGGCGGCGGAACAGATTAATAGCATTTCCATTCAAAGAGGAAAGATGATTTGAGATAGATGTTTTTAATTATGAGCATGGTTACATAACCAATTAAACTCATATGTCAAGGCACCACTGTATAAACATTTTGTTATACTTTTGTTTGGTCATGTGCCGTGAGATCTTTTTAAGGTAAAACATGTGTCATGGTCCAGAAAAAAGGTTGGCAAACACTCCTCTAGAGCTACTTTAGCCATGGCAGAGAAATACACAGCTGTCAAGAAAGAACATACCCTTGTTTCGGATGGAATTCGGATCCATGTTACATTCATGTAGTTGTGCAACAGGTTCAGTTTGGCCTCCAGTGACAAGATAAGGCTGCAGCAGAAGATGTATATGGGTAAGCGTTACAAGCCAAGTCACGCTCTTGTGTATGACCAGCGCAGATATGGAATGGGGGAACACAGTCGTCCTGCCATTGTTTCCCCATTTAGAGGTAGTATCAAAGTCGTAACAGTGACTGCGCCAGTGCTTAAAGGAATGCTGGAAAGGTGGGACATAATGAAGTTGGACACTCACTTTTCACGGCCTGTTGTGTTGAAAGTAATTTCTGTCTAATCAGTATTTTATTTGTCACACCAGATGCTGTGTTGACAGTGTCATACATCAAATGATCTCATTGCGGAAACAACACACAGTGGTAATTTCCAGTCTTGCTGGGTTTGACTTTTGCAGATGAAATGCTGAACCTTGTTGCAAGATCTTGGTGCAAATGACCTAAAAGACATCAAATACATACATTGGCTGGAACCTCTAACGTCGAATTTCACCTGAGGTCGTACAACTCAAATTTTGGGGCGGAAAAATTCTGCCTATAAAATCACACAAAACAAAAACAAGTTTTGACATCTGAATATTAACGCTTCCAAAACAACGGCTATCCTCAACAAAGGGTGTTAAGAGAAAGAAGAAGGATCAAAAAGAAAGAATATACTCTGGATGTTATTTGAAGTAATCAGGCTCACATTAAAAGTTGTCAGAATATCGTTGCGATATAGTGCCTTGTTCATTTAACAGATAATTGTTAAGTTCTTTTTACACTTGTGTGACAATTAAGAATGTTAGCGTTAAATGTGTGACATGCATCTGGCCTGTGGATCACCTTCACATTATGCATTTGTGCTTTATAGTTGAAGCTAAGACAAAGTTAAGATTTCAGTCTTAACGTCAATGACTAAACTTCACAGTTGTATTTATTTCCCCCATTATTTCTTATGAGAAAATTGTCTCGGCATCTGAAAAAATTTGAGGTTGACCAGCTTGTGTATACTTTTGTATCTGCAAGGTTCCCATATTGCAGCGCTTTAGAGGATAAACTTAACCCCCTGACTGGTCGGAATGTGTAACAAAAACCCTTATATAAACTCCTTGCTAAATCAGAGCGGGTGTAGCTGCTTCAGTGAGGCCCGTCCCTGGGAAAGCCTCTGGATGACTGACAGCACTCAGAATTTGTTCTCTGAGTGCTGACGCTTTGAAGTGACCTGAGCCAACTCAAACTCCTCCCAATGACAGACAAAAACCTAAAATGCATTTGATTTTGTCATTGCTCTGAATTTATTTGGAAATCAGTTTGTGTTCTCCGATGATAAACATCAAAACCCAATGACATGCTACATGATGCTTACTTGGCTAGCTTGGTGTTATCGTTGTCATCCCTGGCCCACTCCCAGTCCCTGCCAGGGTCTACAGCAAAATGGAGCGCCAGCAATTTGTGCTCGGAGTCCGTCAAAGGGATTACAGCTGCAAGACATGAGAATCAGAATTGAAAGTGGTTATGATTTATCATTAAAACTACAGTCGTCCCTTTGACATTGACTTCTTTGATAGACGATCTACTTTGAAATTTGAACAGAGCCCGATCTTCTGTACAACGAAACCAAACAACAAAACAAAATTGGATTATTTCATCCAGGGGTCGTCAATTTTTTTGAAATTGAGAGTTACTACTTTTCTAATTGACTGACTGATTAATGTGAAGGTCTACGAGTTTGAAACACACTTCTGAAAACACAAATTTGCGGCAATTACCTTTAGTTATGTTATTATTAATAATTAATGATATTCATCTATGTGAAGAAACTGATCATGTTAAAGATTTCTCTCCAAAATCATCAACAATGGTTGTACCAGTTGGTTTGGTTCCATAATTGAGTGCATTCAGACACAGTGGCGTGTGATAAGAGACCAGATGATTTCATTCATGTACCACTGATAACATCAGATCCTTACAGACAGGAAGAGGACCCTCAGCACTAATTACTAGACACGGAACAGAAAACAGACACCCACCCTTGCTTCCTGCGTCTGTCTGAGCCGACCACTGCACGTGCACAGCATGGGCGTGTACGCTAGCGAGAGTTTTACTTGCCCAGGTGATTTATTTCCTTGGGCTATCGAGAGTGGTGGGATTGGGGTAGAGGCAGCACATTACAGCAGAGAGAGGCAGCCTGCTCAAGTTGAGAACACTCCACACAGATGAAAGATGCAGTCTTCTCCCCGTTTGGACACGCGCTCTACACAGTAGGGTGCTCCTCGCTGCAGGCTTCATCGCGACAGAGAAACCGACCCACTTTCATCGCTGAAAAAAGCAGCAGGTCAAACCGCTCGCTCTGGCATCCTTTTTAAGTGCGCTTATGTACAGTATGTGACAAGCATCACAACACTGGTGGGACATGTTCTGTGATGACGCCTCACTGGCCTGGTGCAGGGTTAGAGCCTGCAGAAAGGCATTAGCACATTCAACATGCTCATTAAATGTAATCTGACATCAGTGACCACAATGCTAACGCGCCCCTTCAAGCCGAGTACAGTATTCGTCGCTATACAATTGTTCACGTACTGCGACCCCAGTACATCTCAGAATTTTTTTCATGTAACATATCTACAACCCCAATTCCAATGAAGTTGGGACGCAGTGTTAAACATAAATAAATACAGAATACAATAATTTGTAAATCATGTTCAACTTATATTTAATTGAATACACTACAAAGACAAGATATTGAATGTTCAAACTGACCAACTTTATTGTTTTTAGCAAATAATCATTAACTTAGAATTTTATGGCTGCAACACGTTCCAAATATACTGGGATACTCATGTTTACCACTGTGTTACATCACCTTTTCTATTAACAACATTCAATAAACCTTTGGGAACTGAGGACCCTAATTGTTGAAGCTTTGTAGGTGGAATTCTTTACCATTCTTGCTTGATGTACAGCCTCAGCTGTTCAAAAGTCCGGGTCTCCGTTGTCGTATTTTACGCTTCGTAATGCGCCACAAGCGGCAAAAACATGCGTGGTAGGTTAATTGACAACTCTAAATTGCCCGTAGGTGTGAATGTGAATGCGAATGGTTGCTTGTTTTTATGTGCCCTGCGAATGGCTGGCAACCAGTTCAGGGTGTACCCCGCCTCTTGCCCAATGATAGCTGGGATAGGCTCCAGCACACCTGCGACCCTCGTGATGAGAAGCGGCTCAGAAAATGGATGGATGGATAATGCGTCACACATTTGCAATGGGAGACAGGCCTTGACTGCAGGCAGGTCAGTCTAGTACCCGCACTCTTTAACTACGAATCCACCTGCTGTAACACGTGCAGAATGTGGTTTGGCATTGTCTTGCTGATATAAGTAGGGGCGTCCATGAAAAAGAAGTTGAAAAAGATGAAAAAGTTGCTTGGATGGCAGCATGTTTCTCCAAAACCTGTATGTACCTTTCAGCATTAATGGTCCCTTCACAGATGTGTAAGTTACCAATGCCATTGGCACTAACACAGCCCCATACCATCACAGATGCTGGCTTTTGAACTTTGCGTCCATAACAGTCCGGATGGTTCTTTTCCTCTTTGGCTCGGAGGAAACGACGTCCAAAATTTCCAAAAACAATTTAAAATGTGGACTCATCAGACCACAGAACACTTTTCCACTTTGCATCAGTCATTGGTGTCGGTTTTTGATGCAGTGGCGCCTGAGGGATCGAAGGTCACGGGCATTCAATGTTGGTTTTCAGCCTTGCCGCTTACATGCACTGATTTCTCCAGATTCTCTGAACCTTTTGATGATATTATGAACCGTAGATGATAAAATCCCTAAATTCCTTGCGACTGTACGTTGAGCAACATTGCCCTTAAATTGTTCGACTATTTTCTCACACACTTGTTCACAAAGAGGTGAACCTCGCCCCATCGTTGCTTGTGAATGACTGAGAGATTCAGGGAAGCTCCTTTTATATCCAATCATGACACCCACCTGTTCCCAATTAGACTGTACACCTGTGGGATGTTCCAAACAGGTGTTTGATGAGCATTCCTCAACTTTCTCAGTCTTTTTTGCCACCTGTCCCAGTATATTTGGAACATGTTGCAGCCATAAAATTCTAAGTTAATGATTATTTGCTAAAAACAATAAAGTTTATCAGTTTGAACATTAAATATCTTGTCTTTGTAGTATATTCAATTAAATATAGGTTGAACATAATTTGCAAATCATTGTATTCCGTTTTTATTTGTTTAAAACAACATCCCAACTTCCCTGGAATTGGGGTTGTACTATCACAGAAATCCCTGCTACATTGTGGAAATTTTAAGTTTATAACGATTGTTTGGGTTTTTTTTGCAATGGATTTTTACAGTATACAGTGTGTTAGATATATCTAACATTTCCCTCCTGTTTATCATGTATTTGCACAAATTCTCATATCATCTTACAGTCACTTCATTTCGATTTTTAACTGTAGAATCATTTTTATGAAACAAATACATTTACACCCAGAGTAGATTTGTCATACATGAATGTTATAGTTTAAACATCGTAATCATCTGGATCAGGAAACAAATCAGTTAAAGCATAATCATCATCATCATCATTATCATCATTATCTTTTTTATCAAACAGTAATGGATACATCAGCTCCATACGGTTCTCCATGGGGGTTATGGCTGTGGTGATTAATCTACTGATTAAAGCTCGAATGCATGGGATACAACAACATCCACAAAATGTCAGAATGGCTGCAAAAACAGCAATTGATATCAATATTGGTGAAATTAGGGTTTTATATTTACCAAAAACGTCCATCCAGCTGTCCCACAAAGAAGTGTCTACCCCAGAGTGGCTCTTCATCTTGTGATTGAGGGTCCGTAGACCATCGATGGCTCTGGTCAAGCTTCCATCCGCAGCAGTATTGTTTGGAATGTATGTACAACATTGTTCTCCAAACATACCACAAACACCTCCCTCTCTTGCGAGGAGCATGTCGACAGCTATGCGATTCTGGAACGTCATTAAAGAGGTAGCCTTGAGCTGCTCATGTACAGCTTCCAACCCACTCTGAGTCCAATTTCCTAATCTCTGTACATTGAAGTGGATGTAGTTTATCCTATCAACATTTTTATTAATCGTACACCACCAGCATATGAAAGACTCAAATCCTCCTGCAACTTGGTCAGCCAATTTGTATTGATTTGGAACCCCACGAGGAACACCTATGGCGTCGATGTACGTCGGATTATTTTGCCCCTGCCAGGACAAATCTCTTTTTTGTCTATGTTCTAGATCAGACAAAAACATTGGTGCCCTTTTCATTAAATCTTGAACAGGGATAGGGTATACTGACACATGCAATATCAAAGTGACAATAGCACACAATCCAGATATATCTTTAGGTAATCTATCAAACAGTCTATCATCTCCGCACCACCACCAGATGTCGCTCCGTGACACTGGCATAAAATTTGGTCTGACTTTTAAGGTTACTTTACACTGTGTGTCATTCAGTGGTCCTAATTTTTTGCCTTTACTAATCATGTTTATACAAGTGAAATTATTTGGTGCTACTAGAGTAGAAAACATCGGTTTGTTTTTATCTGCTTCTGTTACGGGATATATACGATCCCATGATTTACATCCCTTAGTTGGTACAGTAGCGTTCATTAATGGAATAATACAATTTTGTGATAATTGTGCCGGAACTATTCGCAACAAAGGCCTTGGACCCATGCAAACCACACAATCTTTTTTTGCTACATTTGCTGCTTGTTCCACCAATAGTAACCAATTGTTATTTTGTCCTGAAACTCCTGTGACTACAAGGAACCAATCATCAGTAGTTATTTTGTTTTGTTTTTTTTGCAATGGATTTTTACAGTATACAGTGGTACCTTGATTTATGAGTGCCCCAACTTGTGAGTTGTTTTGAGTGACTTCGTCGATTCTTTTGCTTTGTGTTGCAAGCCAAAATTTCCTTTAGATACGCCACTGCTCAAGTGAAATGGGGGAGGTGGGGGGGGGGAGCATTTAAGTTACTGCAATGTCCTTGCATATGGGCATGGAGAACCACAGTCGTGGATGCAATTTCAGCCGTTTATTGAACAGTACAAAGAGTCAAACACAAATACAAAATGAGAACACATTGTAAGGAGCTGATGTAGGTCACAACTCACACCCAGACGCTCACACTGAACTCGGCGGCCAACCCAACTCCAGCTCATAATGTCACTCGCTAGGGCCGCACCCCTTAAAGGCACACATTTTTAACACGCTGCTGTCAGCCACAGCTCACGCGGAGACTCGTTGTAGCTTGAGACAACCGGCTAATGTCCCTCCAGCTCGCCATGTCACACACCACCCCTCCAGACCCCGCCTCTTAAAGGCACATATTTAACATAGGTACTACACACATTAATATGTACAGTATTTCCTATGCATTTTATGCTTGCTTGCTTGTGCTATTTTCTTCATGTTCAAATATGTTTACATGTTAAATAGGTGTGCTTTATTGAGTTTAAATGTGTTAAAAATGTGTAAGATGGGTGAAACAATTTTAAAAATGTTTTATATGTGGTCTCTCTATATAGCGGATTCTGCCTATTGCGGGACGGTGTGGAATGTATAACCCATGATGAAGGGGGATTATTGTAATATCACAAGGAGCACACAATGCCTATTAGAAACCTTGCCACAGATGTCTAGTTTGGCTTTGCACAACACAAGTCACACCAGCGAGCTACAAAAGGCATGACTAATGTGTGCACAGTGTGCACAGTGTGATGATGAGAGGCACTGTCCATAGAAATACACAGTGCACACTAAAAAAATCTACAGGCATGTGGGCACAAGGGAGCTCACATCAGCTCTCTCTTATGTCGGGGTCATGCAGCAGGCAGAGGAGGACCATCAGGTGGCGTCCTGGCTCAAGCTGCAAAAGCGCAGCTGTCCTAATTTCTCGCCTCTCCAAAGTGCTGCGTGAGCTATGGCTGCCACATGGACAATATCCAGATTCCGAGACTGCCAATGGCGCTCCGGGAGGTTAAAGTGTGCTGTAATGTATTTACTATCCCTGCCGGCAGCCTTGTTTTGCAGTCCTTGAATGACTGTTTCCCACAGCGTATATTCGGATGACATCATAGGCCTAGGTATGCATAACAGCCTTATTCACCTTGCTCACTCTGCATCTTAGCTTCAAGTAGCCAGCAGGATGGGAAACATGGGTGTTTTCTGCAAGCAAACAGCTGTTGGAGAGGCTGAACTGTGTGTTTTTTGCAGCTAATGCAAACTCAGCAGCTCAAGCATTGCGAGCTGTGGATTGTCTGGGCTCTTTTAGACCCTGCAGAGGACAAAGTCACCCATTACAGCTTTGCAAGACTGAGCCAATGTTTCCTCTGTTCAAGAACAATTTGTGCTGTCTGGAAAGCTTTAATTCCTGACTTTGGTCACCGCACAGCTGCACAGTTAAAGGGCCCAGTTCACCAGCAGAGTAAACAGCGGTTGTCCATTTTAAGACAACCTCAGCCTCTCGCTGCGGATTTTTAATAGCAAAACCCTAGTGGTTAAATTACAGCCGTATTCCATTTGTAGAAGCACATGAAACCACAACAAGTAATGTTTTAATTCTGATTGCCATGTTGATTCAATTAAGCAGACAGCCTGGTGAGTAGAACATTTATGGGTGTTTAATAGATAGGTGAAAGCTAGCCAGAGTTAGCTGGTTGTTATGTAGGTGGTCTTTATGTTTAAAAGACAGCATTTTACTTCTTTCAAATAGTAGCTGGAGGGGCTGCTGCAAGGCTGCCAAAGAAAACCTGTAATAGGTTTAGGAGCAGGGATGGAAATAGAGTTTTCCAGTGGGCCAGTCTGACCACAGGAGCACATGCAGGCTGATGAAAAGTCACAGCAAGCGGCACTGCAGAGGTCGGTCTTTGACAAACAGTGTGTGTGATAACCATATTCGGAACACAACCTGACTGTAATAAAGCATTAAGAACGCTCCCCTTGTAATAAACCCCTAACTTTTGGTGGCCCCTCCCTGGATACCTCTTTGCAGTTCACCAATGAGGAGCCATGCAAGCAACTTCAAAAGCACTAACAGCAGGATGTGTCCGTGCAATTTAGAATCAAATTACCGGGAGGGACCCTGCCTTAATTCTTCATACAGAGGGCTGAAGAAAGAGCCAGTATTACCAAGCAGCCTGTGGCACCTGAACACACACATGACCACCAACAGTCCTTCCGATGCGCTTTGCTGCGTGAGGGGGAAACTGAGAGCGAGTCTCCACCTGAGACATCCACACAGTGGTCTCCTGTTGGGAGAGAGTTTCGGCTTGTTGGAGGCCCCCTGGCAGGCCGTAGGACCCTGCCCATATGTGGTGATGTGGTTAAGGGTTTGCTTAGAACTGCTCTGCCCTGATTGGCAGCGGGGGCTTTTCATTCTGACCCTTTCCTCGGATGACCTCTTGTATGGCTGGCACACGGTCAGAAACATGAACCTATCTAGCAACATTTGACTATTTCTGATGGTAGCATGCAAAAGCATATGAACAAATTTCTTCCGTCTCACAAAAAAAGACAGTGGCATTCTTCTGTAATGTGACTCCTCGCATGAATCGAGTAAAAAGTGTTTTCATAACATCCTGGATAGACACTGCAGCTGAAATGTTCCCTACACAGAACTCTTGTGTACCAGGGAGAACTAGTGCAGACGTGCTGCAAAGTGATGGCGTTACACCAGCTTCTGTGGACCTAGGCGCCATCTAGTGGACAAAGCATATAATCCACACATAAATAAAAACATGGGTGCTGGGTAGGTAATGACTATGAAGAATTGGCTGCATTTGAAGTGCTGCTGGCAGTGAAGGGATATGCTGCGGGGCAGGGTTAGCAGCTTTGTAATCATGTCTGCCTGCTTGTCTGTAGTGGTCATATTCTGACTTAATAACTAGGTTGCTGTGTATATGCTGAGAATAGGATCTTACTCAGCAGATAGATGGAGGAGGAGAAGATCTTCGTGCGAGTCTGTATGCGAGAAAAGAGACAGAAAGACGGATCTGGCCGGTTGCCCACTGAAATGACAAGTGAGTTCCACCCACTGAGTCAGACGCACAAGAGTGCCGTGACTACTAAGCCTGGTTGTCAAGGAGATCCACTCTGTTTGTCAATTAAAGGGACACATGCGAGGATGATTGTGACCTTAAGAATAAACGACACATCCTGAGTAGGAACACTGTCATCTGAATGGGCAAAACAAGAATGAGTCCCGTGACCAAATGGGGGAGGGAAAAAAATAGTAATAATAAAATAAATACCAACACAGCACCCGAATGAAACTAATTTATACTGCATAATTACTGTTCAAATACTACTGTATGTATTGGATGGGCATGGGACTTCAGCTACATTTCCTAATGTGTCAAGAATTTTAATTAGGGATGGACGTTTGATTAAATTTCCTTGATTTCTGGTTAAAATGAATGAATGAATTGAAATCCCTTTATGTTCTGAAATCCTGTTTCCATGCCAGTGTTGTTTTGAGCCGAACAAGTGCCCAAACAAGTTTTGCCATAACGTGACTGTAGCTCTTATACGGTAGCCCACGGGCAATTTAGAGTCTACAAATAACCTACCATGTATGGTTTTGGGGCGGCACGGTGGACGACTGGTTAGAGCGTCTGCCTCACAGTTCTGAGGAGCAGGGTTCAATCCCTGGCCCCACCTCTGTGGAGTTAGCATGTGCTCCCCGTGCCTGCGTGGGTTTTCTCCGGGCACTGCGGTTTCCTCCCACATCCCAAAAACATATATGGTAGGTTAATTGACAACTCTAAATTGCCCGGAGGTGTGAATGTGAGTGCGAATGGTTGTTTGTTTGTATGTGCCCTGCGATTGGCTGGTAACCAGTTCAGGGTGTAGTCCGCCTCCTGCCCGATGATGGCTGGGATAGGCTCCAGCCGCTTCTCTCTCTAGTGAGGAGAAGCGGCTCAGAAAATGGATGGATGGATGTATGTTTTTGGGATGTGGGAGGAAACTGGAGTACCCGGAGAAAACCCATGCAGGCACAGGGAGAACATACAAACTCCACACAGGATTTGAACCTGGGTCCTTAGAACTGTGGGGCAGATGTGCTAACCAGCCCGCGACCGTGCTGCCTCTTCTCTACTGGTTGCCCTTTTTAAGACGGTGGGTGAGCTGGAGCTTATCATATGACTTTGGGCGCGAGGCGAGGTACACCCTGCACTGGTTGCCAGTCACTCGCAGGACACATGTACACATGTATAAAAACAACCATTGACACTCACACGTATGGTCAGTTACAGAGTCTTCAATTAACCCAACATGCATGTTGTTTTTGGAATTTGGGAAGAACCCCGAGTACCCAGAAAGAACCCAGACAATCACAGCAAGACCAGATTCAAACTCTGAACCTCAGAACTGTGAAGCAGACATGCCAACCACTAGAACACTGTGCTGCCATAATGATATTGATATCAATTTAATAATGATATTGACTTAATTAATTTAACTGAATATACATTTGTTTTGAATTTGAAAACATTATTTTTACCTCGAATTGATGATAGAAGAAAAACTTTCAAGACAAAATTCTATTAATTAGCATTACATGAAAATGGTGCATTGTAGTAAAATGTCATTTGAAGTCGGACTACCTACCTTCAGAGCTGAGTAAAATCCATCCCCAAGATGAAGTTAATAACCCTCCAGAGATGTACAATCAAGTTAACAATTAGAAAAATTAGTTAGTGGTTATACTAGATGGTGCTAAGTATCAATATTGCTTCTGTGTGTAAATTGGTATGCTGTAGTTAAAAAAGCACATTTATTATGTAGTTAAATTGTCAAACAATGAGCAAATATTTGCTTGTTGTGTGTGTGTGTGTGTGTGTGTGTGTGTGTGGGAGGGGAGGGGGGTATGTTCAGCTTTGTTGAACTCATCAAAAGATCCAAGCGGTATGTCCTACTTTTCAGTTTTCAGGAAGGCAACATTTCAAACAACTACATAACTCGTTGGATTTGTTTTCTACATCCCTTCTGGGCAGCCAATTGGTTGGGCATGATATAAATGACTCTTCTGCTGGCTGTCTCCACATAGTGCAGTGTCACACACACATTTCTATAAATGATAGAAAATGGCCTTTGTTTATCTTCTGATGTACTGTACATGATCAACAAAGATTTAGGCAGTCAAATATCGACACATTGACTTGTACCTTTCCTTAGTGTTAGTCCTTAATAAATCACGGGAGCCTGCTGTCCACTTTTTGGCCACTCCCAGTTTCCCGCTGCCAACTGACATATTTTAATAATGGATCACACATAGCTCCACTGCTATTTCATACATTATTCACCTCCAGCAGAACAGGCAGAACACTTGGAATTTCCCCATGAAGTCAGAAGACCGCCTTAATTTCACAGAAGGTGTTGCCTTGGATTGAAGAAACGCCGCTGCAGTTTTTCCTAAGAATATGCAATGATGCTTACCTTGTTCTCGCTGCTGGTCCCTCTGCTCCATGGACACCAGTGCAGAGAAGTGTGCCTGATCATAAGCCAACACCAGCGGGGAACAGTGACATCGACTTGGAGGCACCTCCAAGGGTAAGTAGAGACCTCCAAACGGGATTGGTGCAAATGCTGAAAGTCAGTAAAGAAGTTAAGTGTTGAACATTTACTCATTGTTGATATGATAAGGACGGGGAGCAGCCTTACCTTCTCCTCCTGAGTCTCTTAGCATCGTGTCGGCCACCACGACAATCGGCCTGCGGAGTACGTGGGCCAACATAAACACATGGAACTCCTCCAGACTCTCATAGACTGGATCCTCAGCGTTATCCACCCTGCAGTTGGAAACACCCGTGGGATTTCATGAGTTGGTACTGACGGATACAAGCACGCTAGTGGTGAAAATAGAAAAAATATATAGTTAATCACATGATTTCACTCCTTATATCTATTTCATCTGGCGCCTGTTTACAGACAGGACAACAAAAGGCCCATCTGTTCAGTTTCTACATGTGTTGGAAAGAAAGGGAGCAAAAGCAAGCGCAGATTCAGAGCGCTAAGGCTTGCGACCACCAGGGAACAAGAAAATGTGCAACAATTAAGTTGGGCACACTAACAGCCTACGCGGCCAAATTAACTCTAATGAAGAACCTCTTAATATGTGAATCCCACTCAACCCATTTACGGGCTCGTCTCCCACTAGGACCATCAAACATTCTAAACTTGATTACCGCATTACAGCCAAGCTCAATAACAGGTTAAAACCACCACACTAATGGAGTAAATGAAGCATTTTAAAAGAGGAGGTTGTCTGTGACTGAAAACCAGCTAAAATTACATTGCGCGAAATACCATCCCTATGTTCAACAAGTGTTGTTTCCTCTTTGTGCAACACATCACACCTGCTTTGTGAGAAAAAGAAATGAGAAAAGGTGATTTCTCTGTATGTAGGAGGAGGAAACTAGTTTGTTTCAGATCTGCTTCAATAAACGTGCTTGCATTGGTCTTTATGTAACAGGGAAGCCACACCTGAGTGGGAGGGAGACAAATTAAGCAGCTAAGAAGGGGAGTAGCGAAGGGATGCCACTAGATGGCAGTGTTGACGTGAGCTTTTATAGACTTATAGGAAGGACAAAAGACAACCTGAACAATTTTCCCCCTCTTTTTTCTCCAATGTTCAAGCTTTAGCAAGCACGCTACAGCGGTGCTACATTTATAGTTACAGAAATACACAGAAATGTACAAAATTCAGCCCCAAATGGTTTACATTGTTCAAATTTCAATAGACTTTCTAAAGTCAAGTCATGGTAACTTAGGCATCGATAAATGTAGAGCCCTTTATATGCCGGTATTGGGCTTTCAGTACTTTTCGACATGAAACATTTTGTCAAAATAAAAATAAATAAATAATAATTATAAATAAATCATTATATATATATATATATATATATATATATATATATATATATATAATAATAATAATAATACATCCAGACAGCAAATTCAAACTCACGATATTCATGCTTATAGTAACTGAGCAGGAATCGATACCATGCGGGCTGATGAAGGTCAGCCTTATGTATCGCTATCACTGATTGTGTGAAAATAATTAAAATCTTACAAAAAAAACACGTTTTCTCTTAACCAAACTTAGTCTTTTGCCACTTGTCATTTCCAGCTATTTGTTTGTTTTTAACGTTGTTTAATTTAAGCACTTGAATGTTTGATTTGATTGGTTTATTGAACATACAAACTTGAAAGAAGATAACGGAAAGTGAAAGAAAAAAATGTTTTAAAAAAAAATCAAGAGTCATTGTTAAGAACAGTCTACATATTCAAAGGGAGTAGGAAGAAATAGGAAACCTAACTAGTCCTACCCCTTGAGTAATAAATAATAATAAAAATAAAAAAATAATGTCATGTTCATATAATAATAGGCTATTCATACAGTGTTCCCCAAAAAATAAAAGACGCACATGGATAATCCAATGGTTGATAATCATATGGTTGAGATCAACAAATACCAACACACATGTAGATAGAAGCATATGGCATTACACACAAACATATGCCAGCTGCACCCTTACATCGCTTTTTTCATAAGCCCTTACTCACAGGTACACCTACCTCTTTTTGAACACAGTTACAGTAATGATTCACACCTTTTCAGTTCAGTATCATAATTGTTCCATAAGTTAACACCTCTAACAGAGACACACCTTTATTTTATATTTGTTCTTGTCTTGGCTTTTTTTGTAAACAATTGTTCCCCTTAGGTTACAACAACTCTCCCTGATTTCAAACATCTTCTGAGTACTGTGCACAATAGAAGGTTATTGTGTAGTTTGTACATTATTGTGCTGTTTTGAATTCAATCAGGTCGTAGAATGTGAGGGTATTTAATTTAATAAATAGTGGATTTGCTGGTTCTATATATTTTGATCGATTGATAATTCTTATTGCTCTTTTGTTGTAGTTTGAAAACAGGTTGAGTGTTTGTTTTGTAGGTGTTACCCCATTATTACCACACAATAGGTCAGGTATGGCAATAACAATGAGCAGTAAAATGTTACTACAGGTTGAAATGCATGTTATGCAAGTTGCATTTGGAGCATACAGTATGTGTGGGAGACCTGCCTTCAAGACAGCTTACCCTCCGCTCGTGTTGCCGTTTTTGCTGAGGTGAGTGCGAGGCTCACTGGAGGCCAACTTGAGCAACTCGTTCCATTCCCGCTCCCACTCCTCCTCTGTGTACATCAGGCCAGACTGCACAAGCAACAACTCTGATGAACACATGCTCGCCCACATGATCCCTTTCATCATTCTCTGTTTCCAAAAAGGTGGTTTGCTGAACCTGTTGCTACCAAGGGAAAAGCCTGACAAAAAAGTACTAGTTAGTCTACTCAACTCTCAAATAGTTCATCAAGGGGAGTGAGTCACAAAAAAGGCCCTGCGACCAACACTCAAAAAGGCAAAATTTGGTATCCAGCAAAAATGACTTGCTCAGATGAGACTATTAAAGTGCCTCAGGTGCAATGTGCTACAATGGACAGAATCTGCCAACCTCCTTGTTCTGTTGGGTTTGCTGCCACCTCCACCTCCTCTTCAGGGCGTCTCTCTCTGTTCCGCTCTTCATCATGGTATACAGGGACTTCCTCAGCATCAGGTCTCTATCATGGAAGCCCCACATCCCTGGAGGAGAAACAGACGTCATTATTGTTGCTTGGAGACAATGGGACACGACAGCTCTTCCCAGCTGTGTTTCTAAAGCAACATTACATGGTAATTAGACTGACGATTTTTAACAAAATCGTCTTGTTGGTATACTGATTTAGCAACCGTCTCACAGTCATTACTAGGGCAACTGTGAATCCCAGTCTGGACACCTCGAAGATTGTGGTAGCGCTAGCATTAATGCATTAACTTGTGCGCTGTACTTTTCCTCCTGAAAATTAGTATTTACATGAATCCCCCAATTTTTAATTGCCTAAATCTGTAATTCTCAAAAGTGTGGTATGAGTACCATTAGTGCTACGCTGGCTCTCTTTAGTTGTACATAAAACGAATTACTGAATTAAATACAATTAAAATTTACTACATGTAAAACATGAAATACAATCAAACATTAGAATGAAGGTTATAGCTGTGCAACAGCTTATTCAAACCTTTTTAAAATTCCATACCGTACAGTACCTCAATTTGGTACCTCAAGTACAGTACATTATTTTAAGTACAGTTCAGTTGTACACTGCTCAAAAAAATAAAGGGACCACTTAAACAACACATTCTAGATCTCAATGAATGAGATATTCCAGTTGAAAACCTTTATTAGTTACAAAATAACAAGAATGATTAATGGAAATCAAACTTCTCAACCCATGGCGGTCTGAATTCAGAATCATACTCAAAATCAAATCACAGTCCGATTAAACTTCTGTGGAAATCCCTCAAGACAAGTCAAAATGAGCATCAGTAGTGTGTGTGTGTGTATGTGTGGACTCCACGTTCCAGTATGCACTCCCTACAACGCCTGGGCATGCTCGTAACGACACGACAGATGTTTCCCTGAGGGATCTCCTGGCAGGCCTGGATCAGAACATCAGTTAACTCCTGAACAGTCAGTGGTGCGACGTGGCGTTTGTGGACGGAATGAGACATGATGTCCCAGATGTGCTCAATTGGATTCAGGTCTGGCGAACAGGCAGGCTAGCCCATAAAATCAATGCCTTCATCATCAGGAACTGCTGACACACTCCACCAACATGAGGCCTAACATTGTCATGCATCAAAAGGAGCCCGGGCCCCACTGCACTAGCATATGGTTTCACAATGGGTCTGAAGATCTCATCCCAGTACCTGATGGCAGTCACACGTATGGCTAGAACATGGAGGGCTGCGCGGCCCCCGGAACATCACTGACCCAGAGAGAGAGAATTGAGTGTGGGGACTTTGAATGTTGGGACTATGACAGGAAAATCTCGGGAGTTGGTTGACATTGATTAGGAGAAAGGTTGATATATTGAGTGTCCAGGAGACCAGGTGGAAATGTAGTAAGGTTAGAAGTTTAGGGGCAGAGTTTAAATTATTTTACCATAGTGTAGATGGGAAGAGAAATGGAGTAGGGTTATTTTAAAGGAAGAGTTAGCTAAGAATGTCTTGGAGGTGAAAAGAGTATCTGATCGAGTGATGAGGCTGAAACATGAAATTGAGGGTGTTATGCATAATGTGAGTAACGGCTATGCTCCACAGGTAGGATGTGACCTAGAGGTGAAAGAGAAATTCATGAAGGAGCTAGATGAACTAGTTCTGAGCATCCCAGACAGAGAGAGAGTCGTGATTGGTGCAGATTGTTATGGACATGTTGGTGAAGGAAACAGGGGTGATGAAGAAGTGATGTGGGTAAGTACGGCATCCAGGAAAGGAACTTGGAGGGACAGATGGTGGTAGACTTTGCAAAAAGGATAGAAATGTCTGTGGTGAAGACTTTCTTTCAGAAGAGGCAGGAACATAGGGTGACCTACAAGAGCGGAGGTAGAAGCACGCTGGTGGATTACATCTTGTGCAGACGATGTAATCTGAAGGACGTTACTGACTGTAAAGTAGTGGTAGGGGAGAGTGTGGCCAGACAGCATAGGGTGGTTGTGTGTAAAATGACTCTGGTGGTGGGGAGGAAGATTAAGAAGACAAAGGCAGAGCAGAGAACCATGTGATGGAAGCTGAGACAGGAAGAGTGTTGTGCGGCTTTTCGGGAAGAGGTGAGACAGGCTCTCGGTGGACAGGAGGAGCTTCCAGAAGACTGGACCACTACAGCCAAGGTGATTAGAGCGACAGGCAGGAGAATACTTGGTGGAGGAGAGAAAGATACTTGGTGGTGGACCCTCACAGTATAGGAAATCACACAAGGAAAGAGCTTAGAAGAAGTGAGACACTGAGAGGACCGAGGAGAGGCGAAAGAATACATTAAAACGTGACGTAGGGCAAAGGGAGAGGTGGCATGTATATGGTACTGCATGCGGAAGTCTGGAGTGGCAGAGAAGTATGTTAGAATAATACAGGAGATGTATGAAGGCAGCAGAACAGTGGTGAGGTGTGGTGTTGGTGTGACAGAGGAGTTTAAGGTGGAGGTGAAACTGCATCAAGGATCAGCCCTGAGCCCCTTCCTGTTTGCAGTGGTGATGGATAGGCTGACCGATGAGGTTAGACTGGAATCCCCATGGACCATGATGATTGCAGATGACATTGTGATCTGCAGTGAAAGCAGGGAGCAGGTGGAGGAACAAGTAGAAAGATGGAGGCATGTACTGGAAACGAGAGGAATGAAGATTAGCCAAAGTAAAACAGAATATGTGCATGAATGAGAGGGGTGGAGGGGGGAGAGTGAGGCTACAGGGAGAAGAGATAGCAAGGGTGGAGGACTTGAAATGCTTGGGGTCAAGAGTCCAGAGCAATGGTGAGTCTGCTAAGGAAGTAAAGAAACGTGTCCAAGCAGGTTGGAACAGGTGGAAGAAAAAATTAGAAATGAGCTCATCAGAGGGACAGCAAAGGTTAGATGTTTTGGAGACAGAGTTAGAAAGAGCAGACTTTGATGGTTTGGACACAGTGAGTATATTGGTAGATGGATGATGAGGATGGAGCTGCCAGACAAGAGAGGTAGAGGAAGAACAAAGAGAAGGTTAATGGATGTCGTGAGCGAAGACGTGAGGGCAGTTGGTGTTAGAGAGGAGGATGCAGGAGATAGGCTTACATCGAAAAGGATGACAAGCTGTGCCGACCCCTAACGGGACAGGCCGAAAGAAAAAGCAGAAGAAAATGTGAATGACATGGGCTCTGATGTTTTACCCAACTGTGTTTCATGTCACCTCTTCCATAATGTGATCTGACACTAGCAGAGCTAAAACAAATTCAGCAGAAAAACTCTAATGCAGGCAAATGTAATGAGTCACTCTCTTAGTTTGCAGTTTAAAGATGCAGTCCTTAAGTGGAATCCATATTAAATGTGGGACACTGACCTAAAGAAGCAGCATGGAGGAGGCAGTTCCCATCCCCAGTGGTGGCCAGAGGAAGCAGCTTCTTACAGCTGGTGCACATGGTGGACCACCAGTTCAGACGACCTGAGCACAAACATACAAAATATCCAGTAAGAAGTGCATCAAAAGCACACTAGCGTAAACAATGTGATTTTTTAAAATTGATTTTACATTTGTAAAGTGTTATTTACAATAAAGCCATTGTTACAAATCAAGCAATAGTAAAAATGTAGTCATACTAAAAAAACAAAAAACAAAAAACACTAGCAATAACAATTATGTATTAAGCTATCAAATTTTTTTTTTTCACTGTATCACCCTCTCCTACCACTGATGCTGTGTGCCTGATGTGTTTGCCAAGATGGTTTAAATGCAGATGTCAATTTTTGGGTGAAAGATTTGTTCATTACAATAAGGAGGGTGTAAAATGATCAGTCTCAGAACATTACATTTATACAGTATACATTTTATATCCTGCAACCAAACAGTCAGTTGGAGCATCATCTTGGGTACGGTAAAACATTTTTTAATATTTATCAGGGGTTGTAAGGTTACAGCATGAAAAATATGCTAAATAATCCGCTCAAAACCAAGATGAAAATCCTTTTCCTCTTGCATCACCACAGTCGGCGTCCCTCAGGGAAAGTGGGGGCACGTCTTGACAGCCCTAGACCTTGCACAGTCCTCGCAACTGAAATGACTGAGTCATTCATTTAACAACAGTAAATAGAGTCTTATGAGTCTTGTTAACCTTTCAGAGACACAGACTTTTTTTTTTTTTTTTTTTTGCATTTCATAATTTGCAGAGCCATATAATTTTTATATATTTCTACCCACTTCATCTTATGGATGATTCTTTTATTTTAAAAAAATAACTTCCAGGCTTACAATGGCGGCATTCTATCATTATCCATGTACTGTAAATAAAACAGCTACAATCTTTTTTCTTGCTTGTTTGTGTGCTATATAAAAAGAGGATGGTGTCACGATCTTTGCAGTCCGCAGGGAGATGAGAAACTTCACGAGTTAGTTTCTCCACAAGTTCAAACCTTCAGACGGAAAATAAATCCTTGGGGTCTTCACCCAGATGTCTCGCTTTTACTCTCAGATTTAACTCTCATCCTATTCTCCATCTGCATTATGTTGTCGACTGTGCACCATTCTGTACAAACAGATCCGATAAGCATGAACAAAAATTATACTCACCAGCTTGCTCCAGAGCCATCATAGTGGACTGCTCTATCAGATCTCTCTCTATGAAACTCCTGAAGTCTTCGCTGTACACGCTGAGATCTGGCAGCTGGAATGTGTAGATGGGCATCTCAAGAGGGAACTGCTCGTTGGTACACTCGTTGGCCACTTGTAGTCTCGCCAGGGAGACAATGGCAGAGCTGGCATGTGAGATTCCGCGGGACAGACGCTTCTCTGGAGGGGCAGATGGAGACAGATGTGAATGGATGATGGAGAAACAACTGGCTTGAGGAGGCCGACATAATTAATGGCGGTGGCTGTGTTCCAACATTAGCAGGAAATCAAATGCAATGTTATGCTGTATATTGAACTCAACAACTTTAGAACATCACTGTGCCTGCATGAGCCCATGTGCAAACACCCACAGTAATGCGGTCCAAAATAAGAGACACTCCAACATCAACGATCGGGTGGGGGGTGGTCTCCAACTGCCCACTTCAGGGTATAAACCTGTGATCTCCTCCCAAGCCAACTCTACATCATCCACTCCTTGAGGTCTGCTTGCAGTTCCTTATAAATTACTTTGCACGCTTTGACCTCCTGGACTCAAGAAAATCAGTTGTCAAAGACTGCTAGTACGCCACTGGCGCACCGCATTTAAAGGGAACAAGAGGAACTGCTTCGATTGGACGATTGAAGTCGGCTGTGATGACGCCCACACCAGGGCAGATGTCCCTCTTTTAAATGTGCTCGGAGTACCCTGGTCCATGAAATTATCAACACAGGGTCTAACCTACCTCTTCCCAGATTTATGCCACACGCAGCGCTGGATTTACATCAGTCATGAAAATGGAGACCACAGTGCCGATTTGAGTGGTGGCCAGTGTGAGGAAATGCTGTACTATAATGCAAAAAAAGGAGCACTATTTCACTAATTATACATATTTTTCACATTAACTTTAACTATCCACCCATCTTCTACAGTAGAATTGTCCTCATTAGGGTCACAGGTGAGCTGGAGCCTATCCCATCTTACATTACGGCAGGACGCAGGGTACACCCTGAGCTGGTTGCCAGCCAATCGCACATTTAAGCAAGCATCCATTCACACTCACATTAACACTTGTGGACAATTCAGAGTATTCAATGAACCTAACAAGCATGTTTTTTGAATATGGGAGGAAGCCAGAGCCGGAGAATACCGAGGCACACAAATTTGCCAAGTGGTCACAATAACAGTCTACCTTGTCCATTGTCTTCCTGCTTCTGCACACACGACCTGTCGATCTTGCTGACATGGGTTGGTGTGTCACGTGCCTCCAGCTGTTTGTAGTAGCGGCCCTCGTTGAAGACTTGCGGCAGGTTGGCAGTGTGGACCTGCCTGAGCTCCTCATAATCATTCAGAGCAGCACTAAGGTCCCAGTTTTTACCTGTGAGGTAAAAATCAACAAAGATATCCAGATAATGAAATAATTTTAAGTGAAGCTTTTTTTCTTTTTAACCAAAAGATGTGAGTTTGAACATTCCCAGGGAACTGTTGTTGGGCAACACAAACTATCTTACTGTAAACAAGTGTATCTCATACTGGACATGCTACAGAAAGCTGAAAGTGATGAGCTGGGCTCAAATAAAAAAAAAAATGTAAAATGTGTAGCACAGCATCATAGATAAAAATCATACTGGTCCTCTATTTTGTTTTTCTTTTTTTTTTTTCTTCTTTCTAGTGCTTCATTTTATTTTAATAAAACGAAAAGCCAATGTTAAAAGTAGTCCACATGAAGCAAAAACAGTGAAACAGTGAGCAACTGTGAAAGGTTGAGGTTGGGTAGGGTCAGAAGAGTGATGATGGCAAAGTGAGATAGATCCATTAACAGAGTGACAGCAATATCCTGATGCGTAGGAAGAACATGAGCAGGCACACGGTCTTGGTAAGACTCAGTTTGAAGGAAGTGTGTATGTGTGCAAAAGTGTTATTGAACTTGTATTAAAGTTAAAATCAATATTTCTTCAAAGAACAATGGAATGAAATTATGAGCAGAATGTTGTTTGGCCTCAGATTAAAGTGTAAACTCATTGTTTAATTGTCAGGTCCTTGGCTTTGCTTGGCATCTCTCATCACTTTTATGGAGTCCTTTCTCAGAGGAAGCAGACAACTGCTTTCAGAGAGAAAGCTCTTAAAGCCCAGTCTGCTCCAACACATTAATTGAAGCACAGCTCATTTAAATAGATTTTGTTTTAGAAATAGCTTAACAGGAGAGCAATAGTAGGGCAGAATAGAGGATACTGATCCTTCTGTTAATGAGAGAACAATCTACTTGTATAATACTTGCATTCAGGGACATTCAGGGGTGCGAGTGTCAACCGGCTTGTAACCGGAGCATGTTCGCGGGCCAGTTAATGGACTCCTTTAAAAGGAGCTATTTCCTCTAGACATCTAGAAATGATGCTTCTCCACGAACTGAACATGAAACTTGGCACCACTGATCCCCTTCTTTCAAGCCAAATCAATGCAAAGTGGATTTAGTGAACGTCTCTCAGAGGTGATCAAAACCCATGTTGGCAACCCGCGGCCCGGCACTATGACGGCAAATGCATGGTCTCTAAGTGCTTTCACGCAAGCTCTAAATGGAAAAATTGTTCTCTCCTTCATTTGAAATGGCTGTCATCAGCAGAAAGAAGCACAGACAAATTATGAACATGGGTTACCCACATCCATTAGTAATATATTAGCTTTAACTTACTCATTCAGGAATTCCACCATTGCAGGATTTACTTACTATACAGCACTAAAAGCATATTTATGGACTAGTGTATTCTAAAATGCTGATGGATTGCATACTATGGTCACTGAATACCAGTCAGGTTGAATTGAAAACGATGTTCAAAATAGAGAACTGATGTAGGGAAAATGCAGGGAAATTGCAAGAACCTAGGCAGGTTGGACTGAGGCAGATTGGGCAGAACTATTACGAATATGTAAACCATCCTGGAAAATGAAAATGGACACACCGTCTCTGCCTCATCATCTTTAAAAGTTTGCATTTACAACATTTAAGTGGTAATCTGGTATGACTACACTTTAATTCAACTGAAAAGACAGTCGTCCTGTTTTTCTAAATAATGGTGTTAACTCTCAGTTAACTGTTCAATGTCCATATGTGAATGTCCAGGTGCTCGTGTTCAATAATTCATACAAGATGATCTCAGAATTGGCAAACAGCGAGGACAAGAAACCTCTGCCGTGGGCCAAATCATATACTGTATTTCCCCCCCAAAATATAATCAAATGTTGATGGAGCGTATTATACGTGGGTGTAAGAAGAACGGGGGGGGGGGGGAAAAAATCACATTGTATAAACGTATACCGGTAACTAGTGGTTGTGAAAAAGGTGTACTTTCATTCCAATATGATATTTAATGTCCAGGGTTATGTATATATAATACGCAAAATTTTCACTGCTCACCAAGGGTGCATTCGTAAATACAATCTGACGCCCTAACTCAGTGCTTGTGTCCCGCACAGTCAAACAACGTTTTAGTTTCTGAATGGTCCCCAGTGTAGCAGATCAGCGCAGAATTTTTCCAAAGGCACCCCGAGACTCATGACCATACCTCGCAGGATACCGTGTTACCATTTGACGACATCAGATTTCAACGTCTTCAGGAAATTTATTTCTTGTACCGTCAATTAATCTTCCAAGTCAAACAATGTTGAGTAAAACAAGGGCAATTTACTCCACTGCTTTTAAGAAGAAAGTGATAACTGTTGCCGAGTCACAAAGGAACATTGAAGCAGTTCTCCAAGTGCAACAAACAAAACTAATATCCGATTATGGAGGAAACCCAAGGAGAAGCTCCTAACCGGTAAGACTGCACTATTTTCAGCAGTACTGTAATCAACTGGTTATGTTTGTTTATTGTTGTGTGTTGCTTTGAGCAGTTGGAGGAGCAGGCTGTGTTGCTTGCTGAGCTGTTGTACTTAGTGCTCTTATTTCGGAGTGGTTTTGAATGCATCGAGTTGCTCAGTATGTAGGCACAGGAAGGAGAAAGAGAGAGACTGGCGGCGCGAGCAAGCCAACTGTCGAGTTCAGTACGTTTAGTTCTGTTGTTTCTGGAGTCAGCTACAGCGCTGAATTGCTGTTTTGTTGTCTTTTTATTGTGTTTCCCAATAACCCCAAGATAAATGGACTAGCTTCTCTCTTGGTCATTGTAGATGGTACAGTACTATTAAAATGTTATACTTACTGTATCATCCAGCATTGATTTGAATAGATCACGGTCTTTGTTCTTTGCTAATATCATAACTCGAGTAGAAATGCATGGTGAGGAAGTGACACGAACGCCAGCTCATGCACGCAGAGCAGAAAATTTCTTTGAAAAACCTAATAAAATACGGATAATACATCATGTTTTGAGCCTGGATACCAGCAAATCAATGTTCCATATTGTACATAGGTAGAAGGGAATTCCTGATTGGGTGGGCGTTGCGTATTATACATGAGAAATTACGGTAGGCAAGTAAATAACTGAAGAAAGAGAAATAAGCTTTAATCAAGACTTAGATTAATCTAATGAGTTCAAAACAAAAAAATAAATGACATCCATCCAATTCCAACACTGCTCATCCTGTTCAGGGTCACAAGGAGCTGGAACTATCTCAGTTGATGACGGCCAAAAGACGGAACTACACCATGGACTGGGCGCCAGTCAATCGCAGGGTACATCTAGAGATCGACAACCATTCACACTCATGTTCATACTATCACTGAGTTTGAGCTGAATCCACGCTGCCTGCATTGAAATCAGGAAAAACAATACACCACTAGTGCCGTCTGAAAATAAATTGAGGTTTCATTCAGGTTTCTTCTGCATTTCTATGTGAAAGGTGTATAACAGCAGAAACATTACAGCACTAGAAACCAGCTACACCACATACAGAAACCAATTCTATATTTGTTTATTTACAATACACTATGTATGATCTTCTTTAATTTCAATTTACAGAGAACAATGGCTCAGATCTCACTAACCATGGACCATAATTCTGTTGGCTTTTGAACTTCTGCACTCCAGTGTTTTGTTTGGTTGGCTATGTGAGTTAAGCCTACATGCCAGTAGCACAGTGCTCCTCATTGAGACACAGTGAATGGCCACAAACCTGTCTCTTGGGAACACTCTCGTAAAAACGTTACAGCCTCTTCTAAATCAGCTAGCTGGCTCCTGGTCGTGAGCGCTTATTCTCCTTTCCCTTCTTTTGTTTCCTTTCTCCTCCTTTTCCACCTCATTTCCATCCCGATTCTCCCCACTCTTAATCGCAGAACCCAGCACACATCAAGAAGTAGTTGACCAATCAGACCATCCATCCCTTTTAAGTGCAATTAGTAACAACAGTCGCTTACCTTCCAGCAGGTCTCTTGCCAAACCTGGTTCTGCCCCCGTGGACCGAACAAAGTCTGACAGGACCGCATCCATGTCTAGAGTCATGTGATCATGTGTGTGCGCTGCCCACGGTGCAGCGGAGGCCTTGGTGGACGCCAGCCTTCACGTTCTCATCTGACAAAGAAATAATGAGAAAGGTCGTATAAAAACAAGCACTCAAGAGAAAACTTTTTGCGTCCCAACTGAAGCTGGGGTCAAACAAGTGCAAGCGGCGCTCCTCCTCATCTTACTCACAGTCATAACATAACACCCAGCCGTACAGATGTAATATCAACAGAGCCGCAGCCAGAGGTCATATACAGGACACACCTGCTTGTTTCCAAAGCCTTTGGCCCACTGCCTGTAAGAGCAACAAAGCTCTTTTTCCTGCCTCTGTGGGCTGATGGCTGTGATTGAGTATCTTAAACCACATCAGTGCTTCTGTTTACTAGGAGAGAACATGTTTAAGTCCAAGAAACACAGCCACTAATTTCTCATGGTCAATAGTTAAGGTCACAAACAATACTAATGAGATGCATTCACTCCCTCGTTCCGCGGAATGAATGACTTCATGCATAACTTTCATTCCTCAGGAAGAAGCAGCGTGGGGGGTTCAGAGAGCAGCTCCGAGCAACAGCAGCAAAGAAACAAACACCCACAGGTTTACAACACCAATAGTGGACCTCTGTGTGCAGAACAGAGCCTGCTAAGGCCTGTGGCTTTGACCCAAGAAGAGATCAAGCCCACTGGAGATGCCCCACCCGCATCTAAAGACATTTAGTTCGCCTTGCGGGCTGTTTGCATTAAACAGCACAAATGACATTTGCAAGCCAGGAGAACAGACGCATCTAGGCTTTAAAATGTCCTCTCAGCTACCATCGGCTCTCAAGAGCTGCTAACTGATTTTAAATTTAAGTCAAAGTTGCAATTAGGGTGTACAATAGTTTAGCTGACCTAGTTACTGTCAGCCATTTGGACTGCGTTATAGGGGGAGAGTGAAAGAGAGCAAGCGACAGAGAACGAGAGAGCGAGTGACAGAGTGAGAGAAAGTGAGAGAGACTCCCAGCGTGCCCGTATCAGCTCTTCCTGTTTACCTGAGTCTCATTTTCATAACCTCCCTCTAACGGTATCCCTGGGGCAGGGCTATTCTTCCGCTTTGTGCTCTACTGTTCAGACACGTCAATAAACAATTTCTTTATTGTTTATTTTGTAGTAACAAGTAACAAAGATGGTTAGACGAAATGTATCGGAGTAAAATGACTTGTATACATTTTACTCAGGAAATGAAGTGGAATAAAAGTGAAAGTTCCCAGAAATATAAATAACCAAATCAAGTACAGATACAGTACATGAAAATTCTACTTAATAAAACAAGCAAAAATGTGTACTTTGGTTCATGATAACAAGATGTCAAAACTGTCCTTGAGCAAAGACACTGTACTTCACCCCCAGTTGCTCCTGATGTCATCAGTCAATGAATGAGGAGATGTTGTTAAAGTGCTTCAAGTAACTTGAAGGTATAAAAGAGCTATGCAAGTGAAAACCCATTTTCCTTTAGCCAACCCCAAGCTCTAGATTTTCAAAATACAGTGGTACCTTGACTCGGGAGTTTAATTTGTGACCAAGTTTACTCTTATATCAAATCAACATTCCCTGTTAAAATGAATTGAAATGCCATTCATCCGTTCCAGCTCCCAAAAGCCAATGCAATCATCCTGATTGATGTGCACGTCTGATCTGCAACTACAGGAAACGTTTGGTTGAGGTTATTGCTGCCAAAGGAGGGTTAACCAGTTATTAAATCCAAGGCTTCACTTACTTTTTCCTCCCTGTCCTGTTAATGTTTAGATGTGTATGTGTATGTATGCATTTGTTTTTGTGGTATTAGTTTAAGCAGACTGTTTATTCTTTTGATTTAAATGACAATCAGACTACATTTTTGGACCAATTTATGCAGAAATTTAAGAAATTCCAAAGGGCTCACAAACTTTTCCTCCCACTGTAGCTTTTATGTGTAGTGTTGAGGGACAAGACACAGAAATAGCCAATTATTCCAAGTAACCTCATCTTTTCCTTTAAAAGCAGTCATGTTCACATCAGCCCCCCCCCCCCCCCCCCACGTGGGAGGTAACTGTGACTCAGAAACAGCCGGCTGCATGTTTCTATCTGACATGAAATCATGTGGGCGGGAGTCCGTCGTTCCGTTAAATCATTTTAAAAATTTTCTAGTCACACATAAAGCATTACAAAGTGAACTACAGAAGAATTTAAGTAAAGAGACAACGCTGTAATATTTTCTCTATGCTATCCACATGAAGGACTTAAAATGACCACTAATTCCACATGAAAAGAAAATACAGGTTGGTTTCCATTTGGCTGTTTTTCACTGAAGCCAGAGCTGCAAGAGAAAAGCTGGCAACTGGAAAAAGAAGGGCTTTGGTATTCAACTCTTCAAGGTAGGAGGCTGGAGCTAAGGTAGAAAGTTACAGTAACTAAAAAAATCTAAAAATAAATAAATAAAAAGTTGTGGAACTGGTGTGGAAACTAAATTATTTCGCTTCTAATAAATATTACCAGGGGTCCACATAAGTGGTGTCTCTGTCTTGCTGTACAGCAGCTACGACAGTCTGTCAAATTTTTTTTTTTACGTGTAACCAGACTGTGTTGCAAAAAAGATTTGGGACTGGTGCCCTTAGAGAAGTGCGCCAAATCAGCTGATCGCGCAGACCCATAATGCAAGTCAGGGGCGGTGCTAGCTTGAATGGCGCCCTGTGCGAGACCCCACAATGGCGCGCCCCTCTCCCCCATCCTATCATCTTCATCCCCGTTAATGGCAGTGTAGACTGGCACGACCACAGTTCCTCCCCCTTTGTAATAAATTGGAAATAAATGACAAGAAAATTTACTCATGGGATTAAAGAAAGAACAAGATCCCGGATACAAGCGGCCGAAATGAGTTTCCACCGCAGGGTGTCCGGGCTCTTCCTTAGCGATAGGGTGAGAAGCTCGGTGTTCTGGGCACGTCCCACCGGGAGGAGACCCCGGGGACGACCCAGGACACGCTGGAGAGACTATGTCTTTCGGCTGGCCTGGGAACGCCTCGGGATCCCCCTGGAAGAGCTGGATGAAGTGGCTGGGGAGAGGGAAGTCTGGGCGTCCCTGCTAAAGCTACGCCCCCGCGACCCGACCTCGGATAAGTGGTAGTAAATGGATGGATGGGTGGATATTGCTGTATCTACTTCTAATCTTACAGACTGGGGCATCAGTTTGCCTAAGTTCACCTTACAAAAGAGGCTCACGTTTGTTAGAGTGTATCAAGGCAGCTTACGGATGAGATCAATACAGTAAATGTATTTGGCTGTCAGTGCTGCTTTTCTTATGAAGCACATACAGGTTTTTAGTTACCACACTTACTTTCCGTATTTTTGCTGAGGTTTGATGCGAAGCCATCAGATGACCGCGGGACCCTTTGGACCAGACGCAGCTCTAGTCCATGGCTTCACACGTTGAGAAGGAGAGGAAGACAGTGGGGATGCAGAAAACCTTGAAATACAAACAATAATACAATACATCCATTGAAACTATACTGTTAAGGTTCCGACTGATTGAATTCAGTTTGAAGCTAAGACACCGAATGGAATCACACTTCTACAGTCTCAACTGAGTAGAAGCATTACTATGATCTTAGGTATTTTTTTTAACTCGTCACTGACTTTCATTCGAGTTATATTGGAGAAAAGGCAGTTCCACTGCCTTGTTTGTCATATTACTTGTCAGCTTCTGCAAAATGACATTCTGAGATAAACAAAAAACATTTATTTTGCTCACAGAGCCTCAACTCTAGTAGTTACAGCACCAAAATGTCTTTGGTGCACAGGCTATCATTATCTCAATAAAATGTAGACACACGTGAAATGAGTAGAAACCTGGTTGAGAAAGTGCAAAACTAGCCTTACCATCTTTGCTTATACACAAAAACATGTCAACTTGCTGATGCTGCTAAATGCAGAGAAGCTGTCTGGATGGATGATGACTTCCAGGAAGGACTATCATGAATGACACACATCCAACAGAAGTTATATGATAGATTGGGACAGATTGACGGTATATAAAAGACCTCCAACCATAAGAAATGTAACTAAACTGTTCCATAAATGCAACAATACAATATGTAGTGTGTAGAATTACTTTCATTTAGCTATTTTTCCCCTCAAATGGTATACATAAAGCCAAACACTAAAGCAGCCTTGTTATGAACCCTGCAGGGAAAATGCCTTCCTTGAAAGTATTTTTTGATCATGTTTTCTACCCAGTAGGGGACAGCGGGCAACACCTTACACCAGCCTCTCCACAAGAATGAAGGCAAGCATCGAAGAGTTGGTGTCAAAGTTCTCGTACTAAAAATAAAATATACACCATGCGTCATTCATTGTGAACACTAAAAAGGTTTAGCATATGAGTTCAGGTTCCTTATTTGGATTCTGAAGCAAGCGTGAATATGCTCTTTTATTTTAACAACTGCTTCAGTCTTCAACTATTACATCAATAATTTATTATATTGGGAAGAAGTCAAATGACAAATGACATACTCGTGTAGTAACATTTTCCAAGCATGTTCATTTGTTGCAGGTCTTAAAAAATAATCTATCAGGGTTCCTTCCAAAATCAAGAGGGTTACGTAGCAAAGTATATTAGTTAGTTAGATGACATGATTATTTAAAAACAAAACTAAATTCCAATGAAGAATCTACAGTATGACTAGGCGTTTAGGCGTGAACGGCAAAGTCCTCCCCAGAATTAAAATGGAACTTTGGTCCATTCTTGAAGTCGTACGGTATCCTCTATTAATCAGAAAATAACTCAAAACTAAAATGCTGACTTGCATACTATGCAGTGGACCCCAACTATCCACGATTAGTGAAAATTCACAGATAATTGACCACCACTGAGCGTATTTGGGGATGGTTCCCTGCCCCCCCAAAAAGGAAAAAAAACACAAAATAAAATAATTGAAGAAAAATTCGGAAAAAAAAAAAGAATCCATGAATAGGTGAACCCGCGGCTAGGTGAATCTGCGGGTGCCGAACCACGAGTATGCGGGGGCTCCACTGTACTTGCATACAGCACATTCATACCGATTATAAGTTAACCTTTTCATCGATTAATTAATTATCAGAATAATCAACATCTTTTTGGATAACCGATTAATCATTTAGAGACATCAACTTAAAATTATCCAAATCCTTTGATTTCAGCCTCTCATCAATAAATGTTCTCTGATTTCAGTGGTCCTCCATGAAAGCAGATTGATTATCTTTGATGAACAATGATCAACATGTTTGCCTATTTTCTGACATGTTACAAACCAAACCAGTAACTGAATCATACTCAATTTATGATTTTTTTAAAAAAAATCTATTCGGAAAATAATCGTTATTTGCAGCCATTGCATGAATAAACTGTATTTGACGTAGTTGAACTTAAAGCAGCCTCAGAAGTGTATATCAAACTAGTAGCCCTTCGCATTAGTCAGTATCAAGTAGCTCTTAGTTTTTAAAAGGTTGATGAGTCTGGGAAAAAAACAGTGATCTGGAAAAATTTATTTTGTAACAAACTTCAATGCAAAATAAATTATCTGATTATTCGATGAATCAATGGAATAATCGATTCTAACAATATAATTAGCGTTATGCTCTTACTTTGAGCTAAGGAGCCCACACTTGGGTAACAGCATCAAGTCATGTATTATTCACCAGTGTGTAGTCACAAAATTACTCTTGTTAACATGTCATCTACTGATCTGTGAGCAGTGAACCTCAAGTCATGTTATTTCCACTTAGGCATGTGCACTGTAGATAGTAAATACCAAACTCTTATTATTTTTCCAGTGAAAACGATGGTGGACATTCAGACACTGACGTTACTACTACTATCAACACACAGGACCACGCATCACTTCACCTACACAATATGTCCGCCTTTGGAAAATTAATACTCTCCTGTACAATACAGGAAGGCAATCAGCAATAATCACCAAGAGGAAAAGGTTGTTTTTTTTTCTCTCCCTGATGCTTAACATCTACATGAACAACCTGCTGTTATTCTATGAATGTACGCATGCACTGCTTATGCATGCCCATGACACAGTAGTGGGGTGAGTTAATAGTCACCCACGTGCAATGCATATTGCAGCACGTGGGAGGTAAACTGGACTCACACTTGAACGCCTTTGCCTGCATTATAGGAAGATACATGTACTGTACATGGAGGTTTGTGGCAGAAAATTCTAGTTATAGGTCCAGTATGTCTTAAAATCATCTTTACTCAAATTAAACAATCACCAATGTTAAAACATGCAGTGGCTTTTCCAAGCTTTGTTCTTGATATTAATTTATCTTTAATGTGTTATTTGAGGCACGGTGGACGACTGGCGACTCACAGTTCTGAGGACCGGGGTTCAAATCCGACCTTGCCTCTGTGGAGTTTGCATGTTCTCCCCGTGCCTGCGTGGGTTTTCTCCCGGTACTCCGTTTTCCTCCCACATCCCAAAAACATGCATGGTAGGTTGATTGAAGACTCTAAATTGCCCTTGGGTGTGAATGTGTGCACAAATGGTTGTTTGTTTATGTGCCCTGCGATTGGCTGGCGACCAGTTCAGGGTGTACCCCAACTCTCGCCCGAAGATAGCTGAGATAGACTCCAGCATGCCTGCGACCCTTGTGAGGATAAAGCGGTACAGAAAATGGATGGATGGATGGATGGATGAAGAAATCACCATTTACTTCTCAGCTTTTGTAGACAAACGAAAGAAAATAGGGTCACTTTAAATCAATCACAATATGGTACTTTCAAAACGATACGTTAATCTTCAATACTTGGTTGGGAATCCCTTTGCTTGAATCACTGCCTTGATGCGCCGTGGCATTGAGGCAATCAGCCTGTGGGATTGCCTGGGAGTTATGTAAACCCAGATTTCCTTGATGCTTGCTGTCAGTTCTTCTTTGTTTTTGGGTCTGGTGCCCCTCATTTTCCTCTTGATAATACCCCATAGATTCTCAAAGGGTCACTGATGGTGTTTTGGTACACTCGCCTGACTTTGGTGCAGGCAGCGTGGGTTCAGTTACACTCAGTGACGGTGTGAATGTGAGTGCGAATGGTTGTCCGTGTCTATATGTGCCCTGCGACTGACTGCCGACCAGTTCAGGGTGTAGTCCGCCTTTCGCCCGAAGTCAGCTGGGATAGGCTCCAGCGTCCCGCGACCCTAACCAGGATAAGCGGTGTTGAAAATGGATGGATGGATGGATGGATGGATTCTCAAAGTTTAGATCTGGCAAGCTGGTTGGCCAGTCAAGCACTGTGATGGCATTAGCATCAAAGCAAGGAAGATGAAATCTGCATTACCATACAGATCCTCAGCAGAAGGAATCATGAAGTCCTCTAAAACAGATTTTAGCAACAATCATGGAAGTTGATGCAAATGATTTGCTTTCGCCGGCCACATAAAATGATGTGGCAGGCCGGATATGGCTGCGAGAGTGACAAGCCTGCATCTGGTTTTATTATATCCACTTGATTCTCTTTTCATCTGGGAGGTGTTGCTTGAGAATTAAAATAAATTTGTGTTTTAACAGTATTTGATTTCATATCTTATCAAATTATTAATTGATGTCTTTTGAGTTCATGTTTACTTGTTCGACTCAATCACATTTTGAGTAACTACTATATCAATGAATTGTGTAACTACTGTATTCATGTACTATATGCTGTACTAATCTATTATTTGTACTGTTTATTATACTGTATGTGGACACCAGGAAGATTAGGAAACTGCTACGGCACAAGCTAACGGGCATGTCGGCAGCGGCTAATGCTTGAGACAGTCATGGAGATCTTCACCAAAATACTTTGCCCACAACACCAAATAGTTATTATACTGACTACTGTATAGCTCATACAAGTAAGTAATTTAGCATACAGTATGATCGCCACCACTTGATGAAATTTAGATCATCTAGTGATTTCGAGTTCGTAACTATGACGGTTTGGGGCAAACTAAATAAACTAGCTACAGTACCTTTAAACAGCAAAAACACATTGTTTACTTCAAACTTCACAGAAAACAAGAATAATAATAGTAAATCACGTCCATATAATTTTGTATTGTGTCCGAATCCCATAAATGCGTTTTTCGATGCCGAAAACACTTTTTGAAGGCAGATTTGCGCGGATACAACCACGAGTTATTCGGTAATGTGTCTTCATTCAATCCACAACAAACAAAGCTTCCAAAATTAGCAGTGTTACTAGTACTTAAAACGCACAAGCGATGCATAAGTAGCCATGTGGTTCTGTTAAAATTGGTATATTTCCCCAACACCAAGTACTGTATAGTTCATACAAATAAGAAGACACTCATGGAATTGCGTGCATATATTTGGCTGATGCCGTTGTGAGGGCCAATGTCATGCTGACTTCAAATTGATCCCGCGGGCCAGGAGCTTGACATGTTGAGATAAATTAATAGATACTTTATTCATCCCATGAGGAAAATTAAACAGCTGTACAGAAGTGGATAGGCTACAAATCTACAACACCTACCCTTTTCTGTATGGGGAAATGACTGTGCAAGAGTCAGACAGCTGCTTATTGGCTCCCAGCCAGGGGGATCCTTTGGAAACGCAGCAGCCAGGAGCCTGCATCCGTTTTGATCCACTGTCAACAATCATGACACAGATGTGACACTGCTGCCCTGCTTTATAACTCCTGGGCCTTTAAAAGTCTAGACGCATGCTTCACATGCCAGGTGAGAAACGCAACAGGAAGCAATAATGTCACTTTACAGCTCATTGCCACACTGCACACTTCCAGTGCAGCAAGAGTGTGCAAAGAATTGGGACTTGTTTTTAGAACATGAATATTTGAGGTATGTCTCAATCAATGCTGCTCTGAAAAGGATGCACACTACTGACTCAACGAACACAAACGCAGCTGCGTGTGCAGCATTCAATAAAAGCGAAGCTGTGGTTGCTGAGGGGCACAGGAGAAGATCTAAACCCCCTTAAATGTCAGCCCCCTAGCTCTGCTATCACTGTAAATGAAACCTGCTTTCTCGACTGGGGCCTTTCCAACCCGGTGTCACACGCACAGAATTCTTCAGTTTTCATCAGATCAACTCATGTACCGTAATTTCCCGTGTATAATGCGCACCCATGTCTAACACGCACCCCCAAAGTTGACCTCAACATTTTGGAAAACCTTTCTATCCATGTATAATGCATTTTTACAATGAAAGATTTTGCTTCCACCCATATGATCAAAACAAATTATGTGTATTTTGTAACTTTTTTTCAAAGAATTATTCTGAAGTTTAGCACATTATTTGAACACGTAATACTTTCTTTTATTTGCTTGCTCTTATTTTGAAATTCACAGCCCTACTTTTATTTAGTAAATTAGAAAACACATAGTTGTGATCATATGTTTAATTACCCAGGCAGAATTTGTGAGATGTGTACAATTATTTAAAGAAAACATGAAGGACCAGGTGAAACACATTTCATTTGAATGGGATTAAAATTAAACGGCAAAGCATTTCAGAAAAGCATTATCATTAAACAAAACATGACCATAAAGAAAGTAATGATGGTTATTGTTCAGTCAGTCAGTCATATTTAAAAAAAAAAAAAAAAAAAAAACTTTCACAAATTCTGCCAGGGTATGTAAACTTATGAGCACAACTGTACATATAAGCAGTCATACGTACCCCTGCCATATTGGAATTAAAGTGTAGGCTACACATTTTTTTACCCAATAGGTGGCGGTGGAATATTAGAATTGAAGTGTACATCTTTCTCATAACCTCTAGGTGCCGGTGTCATTTTGGAATGAAAGTGTACAGCTTTTTCATAACCTCTAGATGGCGGCATTCATTTATAAAATGTGAAAGTTTTTTCCATTATCCCCTATGTATAATGCGCACTTTTGACTTGACCATTTTGGGGGTGGGAATGCACATTATACACGAGAAATTACAGTAGTTCTGAAACCTACTGTAAATTGAAATCAAATTATTATGCAAAGGATATATTTCTCTAGTTTTCCTAAAGAGTCGATGCAATTGATGTCAGAATCAGTACAATTTTCAAGTCATCAACCGTTAATCATTATGCATAGGGTTGGGCATCATTTGAATTTGAGTGATTCCGGTTCCTTATTTCGATTCCGGTTCCAAACGATTCTCAAATCTGATTCTTTTAGGGGGCTGGGTGAAAAAAGGTTTGCATGGATAAAATAAAGGGTGTCCAAATTATGAACATCCAATTTTTTTAGCAGCCCCGCAGCATAGACTAAAATAAACATTTGACTCTGTGTTCTTTATAACTGGTATCAATATCAAACCTGTGAACTAAAAGGCAATGTGTGTGGAACTAAACCAATTTACTTAATATTCATTAATGTTTCAGCTAAAAGTTAAATATAGCATTGTTAAAATCGTTATTTGGGACTGTTTTATCACTGTCAAATGGTTTGTATGTGCAAGTTTTAACTTTTTTTAAGGATACGCACCAGAACTCAGCATTTTGGTACGAAAAGTAACTTCACACGGCACTGGTGATTTATTTTTTTTGAAATGGATGGAAACAAATGCTATAAAAAATTTATTCTTGTCCTTACCCACTGATCAGGCACAAGGTTAGTGTTTGTGATACTGTGAGACAACATTTATGAGAATTTTGTCCCAATTCATTGTGATGTAAAGTTGCTACGGTGAAGTTTTCGCTCAATGTTAAGCTTTTTTTCTGCCATTGGCTCTTACGTTGGTTTGAAGACTAAAATAAATGCTAAAAACCATCAGTGCAAAAGTGCAACCAACCATTTAACTTGTTAGCTGTCTCAATGTTGGCATGGACATATTTTATTGTTTAACTCGCCCAATTGAGTGAGAGTTGACTTCACTGAAGCTCCGCGCGGTGTAGGCTGAGGCTCGGAGCGCGTCAGACGCTACACATCTTGGTAGCCTCCGTTGCACACTATAATCTTATTCCAAGTGTTGCACTGAGGGGACTAATTTGAACAAAGTTAAGACACACTTTTGTTCGCCGCCGTTGGGCACAAGGACGTCTCCGTGCATGTTCTTCTTTGTTGGTTTTCACCACTTCTACTTCGGGGTCGCCGGACTAGGCATCGAAACTGGGAACCAGAATTTTTCAATTTGAACAATTCCGGGAGAACCGGAACGTTAGTCCCGGTTCCAATCGGTTCTTGATTCTCGATGCCCAACCCAAATTTTGCACAACAGAGTTTCCAAAGATTTTACACATTGTAAAGAATTGAAAATAGTCATTTCGTGAATTTGCAGCATTTGGAGGTCATATTTACAGAAATCAAAAGCTATTTCAATCAAAAACAATTTAACTGGTCAAGTTATATTTTAACACTGGACTTCTTATTTGATTGCAGCTTCACAATTCTTACATCCATTGTACCTGTGAGTTTTTGGAGCGTTTCTGCTTGAATTGCTTTGCAGGATGTCAGAATAGCCTCGCAGAGCTGCTGTTTGGATGTGGATTTCCTACAACCCTCATAGGTATTTTGCTTCAGGATGCTCAAAGAATCCTCAATAGGGTTGAGGTCACGGGCCGATGGGAGCCACACCATGAGTTTCTCTCCTTTTCTGCCTGTAGCAGCAAATGATGCAGAGGTATAGTATCGAATTTTGTGCAATTGTGATATCTAATTTCACGATATTAATTTTTGTACAATACATGCAGTTGTTGCATACATCCTCAGTTCCTTAATAAGGTGCTCTGAAAGGCACTTTTAATATGTACGTATGTTTAGTTACAGGTATGTTTAAAAATATGCACCCATCATTTTCCATACCGCTTATCCTCATTAGGGTTGCGGGCGTGCTGGAGCCTATCCCAGCTGTCTTTGGGCAAGAGGCGGGGTACACCCTGAACTGGTCGCCAGCCAATCGCAGGGCGCATATAAACAAACAACCACTCACATTCACAACTACGGGCAATTTAATCAATTAACCAACCATGCATGTTTTTGGGATGTGGGAAGAAACCAGAGTACCCAGAGTAAACCCATGCAGACACGGAAAGAACATTCAAACTCCACATAGGAAAGGCCAGATTTGAACCCAGTTCCTCATAACTGTGAGGCAGATATGCTAACTAGTCGCCCACCGTGCCGCCTGTTTAAAAACATGATATATATTTTTAAAAGGCAATTTTTTAATCATACATTTTCTTTATTGTTCTTAACTCCTATAAAAGTGGGTCGCAACCTAGTGACAATAGAAAAAGCGGGTCCCAGGGTGACAGAACTTGAAAACCACTACTTTAAACTGCTCTCCCTGTTGACCCAAAGTAATTTCCAATTTCCTCTTTTGTTTTGGCTGTTAACAGACAAGGGTGTGGTGTTATTCAATTTGAAAGGGCAAAGGTACTGCCTTTACTCATCAATATGTCATTTATTTGTTTGTTTGATAAGCATTCAATGAGAGCCGAAAAGAGCAAGCCTTTGTTTACTCTACTTAAGATCTTGAATGAGCAACAGCTGAACAACTGATTTGAGCCTGCATTTCCGTTACAGGCACTATAAATCAGCAGCAGAAAGAAACTGACAGACAAAATGGAGAGTTTCCAGAAGCATAGAAAAGGTCGTCTGACCTCCTTTTGATTGTGAAAGAATATGACCTATTGTGGGTTTTCATGAATCTGAATTGTCCCACAAAGGATATCCTGTGCAACTGTGTTCTGTTTGATTTGGAAACATTTTCCCTTGCTGCTGAAGACAGGAGATAGCTTTACCTGTTTCCCCTTGTGGGGAAAATGCTACGTCTCCGGCAAATAGCCTGCTTCCAGGAGTGATGCCAGTGGAACCTGTAGGATCGACCACAATCCTTTCGGCTTCATTAGTTTTTGATGCTCATGTAATAGAGGCCCCGGAGAATTACGCTGATGTCTAGAGCCATATGCTGCATTTTGCATGATGTTAGGAATATTTTTCCAGCAAGTTTGGTTGAAATATAAATTGTACGACCTCTGGGAGATTTGGCTTTGGAGTGTCCTCTTTATAGCTTTGGACCTTGTGCACAGCTGGAAAAATAAGGCAGCTTAAAATACTATTATTGAAATGCTTTAACAATAAAAACTGCTTTGGCTGACATAGACATTCATAGATCATTGCTTGTGACAATGTAGGGTAAATTAAAATGCCATAAACCATTAATGGCTTTACGAAATAATAGGCGAGATCAAGTCATTTCTTCAATACAATAAATTAAAAGCAGCAATTAAAAAAAAAAAAAGAATACCAACACTCCAGAGCACCCTCGAACTGACAGAGTTTTTCAAGAAAATAGTGAAGCTTCTCCCGCAAAGTAAAAGAAATCTCTTAAAAGTTTATAAATTAATTTCATATACTAAATCAATCCACTTACCAATCACCAAATGAGAAGCAGACCTTTCCATGTCTGCTGACCGTAGCTACTGGATACAGATTTGTAACAATACGTTTAGAATGACAAAAAACACAAATCTACAGCTTATACAAAATAAAGTGGGTCCCTGCAGCCCCCACCGGGTGGCCAGTTGTTGGGGCGCTTCGGTGGGGTCGGCGGACCGCCCTGGGTCCCTCGGTGTGGGACGTGTCCCGTCACTGGGCTGCTCTCAGGTGGACCCCTGGGTCTGATCCCGCCCCTCAATTGATTGGGTGGGGTCCTCAACCTCCGCGGTGCGGGCACAGCAATTACAGGACACAGCAATTACAGGACACTTCTGTCAGTGTGTGTGTATGTAAAACAGTGTCAATTCACTTGCATGTGTCCGCAGGCACACAACCCTGGACTCTGTCACTGGGTCTGGGGCCACTCACTTATTGGGACAAATAACTCATGAATATGCAAATTGCTTGTGAATCCCCTCGCTTATGCTCTCATCCTGTAGACTTTTTATAATTTACATAGTTAATCCCACCACACTTCAGTTGTACAGCCGGGTTCACAACCCTTGTCCTGCATGCTTCCTCTCCTGTCCTTGTCCTGTTCTATGTTGTCCTGTCCTTCCCTCACAGGGTGTAGCACTAAAGCCCCATGCAACACTCATATTTAATGTTTCATTGTTGTAGATAATGTAATGACTTACTTCTCTCATCCTGATTACAATTAGTGCTTTGTCTTTAGTCTTTGTTTCTTTCTCCCCTCTAGAAACTTTGTTCGGTTCGACTGATCGACTCTGACTCTCAATAAACATCAATTATAATACTATAAAACCACAGCGCAAGCTTAAAAACTCCACTGTGACAGAGTAAAACTGTTCCGGCATAAAAGGGAAGCAGATCTTCCATTCTGCTTGACCTAACAGCCGAACAGGACAAAAAAAAAAAACTTTTTAAAGTCCTATACAGTACAGCAAAGCGCTGTCAAGACACCATTTCATGATAAATATCATACTAAAGCCTCTTATGAAGTCATCAGAAATGTCAAAGCCACACAGGCAGTAGAGCACATGAAGCTCTGGTAAAGCAGAGCCTTATCTTGTCAAAACTCTATGATATCCATTTAAATCCGCGTTATCATCAGACGATTTTGACTTTCCAGACGCGGAATGTGGATTTTCATATAATTTCATACTTTGATAAGTCAAACAGTACACAGCGTGAATGAATGATAAAGTGTCTTAAAAAGACGATCCTGGATTTAACTACTCAGTATTGAATATAAAATGGGATTCTGACTACCAAGATACTTTACGGAGTCAAGGTAAAAAAAACAAAAAAAACAATTCGGTAAGGCTTTCCGTTCAGGACTCGGACCCGAAGCTTGCCAGCTAGTTCGGCTTGATTTGGTCCGCAACAGAGATTGATTACCATGCTCACAGTTAACAAATAAACTAAAGAAAGGGGGGAAACAAACTAGCTATAAAGGGACTCAATGCTGCTCGTGAATACTGATCGACACGGCTCAACGCGAAGGAAAGGAACCATCGCGAAAAAATTACAGTACGACTCTTCAATGCACATCAAGCAACTGAATAACGCTCATCGACCGACGCGCTGCTGAAAAGCTGATACCGTTCCAGGTTTTGAGGTTCCACATATAATATCTTACTATTTATTTAATTGAACCACAAAAACATTACACGACTGTCAAGAAAAAGATGGCCACAAAGAAGAGGAAATTGGCAAGAAAAAGGAGAGAGAGTATTGATATTTTGAGTCTTTTGACAGTGATCGATTGCCCCATTCACTGACTGCACCCATGCATTTTGGCGACAGAAACTCTCCGTGCTTGGCTTCCTAGCCACAAATACATATAAAATTATTAATATGGTATAGTATTATTGTAAAACATAATATACATTAACTGTATACTAGGGGTGGAACGGTTTCTGAAAACCGTCCAGACAGTTCTGTTCGACTGTTTCTGTTTTGTCGGCATGAGTTCCATGAGGAACATGAGTCAAAGCAGTGTGTACACGCCAGAGCAAAGTAGCTAGTAAGTTAGACAAGATGGCAGCGCGGACACGTCATCTGTGTCATGCCCTTCCAGCGATGCAGCAGCCAATCATATTACAGTGAGGCATATCACCAGAGATCTTTCATTGGAGAGAAGAGATAAAGACTCAGTAGAAGTACCTGTACTGTAGTAGGCTAAAAGCATAAACTGCGAGCATCAGTACTGCCTGTCACTCACTGCTGCCAACCCATGTACGAGCTGCTACATACAGTATGTGCTAATACTACGTAGTAAACGCGTTGGAAATTGCTATGCTCGTGACTGACAGAGATTTCAATTACCGCAGAAACTTTGATTCACCAGAGGATACACGATGCTAGCATGCTAGCACCTAAAAAGAGGGTGTTATATACACAAACTGTTATATACACAAACTGTTCTCCTCCACTGTTTACCTTATTTGGATGTAAATACCCTCAAATTAAATCTGAAGGTCTGCCGTTAAAGCACATCTTGTTCAATTCATTTCAAATCCATTGTGGAGGCATTTAGTGCCAAAAACATGATAATTGGGTCCATGTGCCAATATTTATGATCCTGACTAGAAGCATATATAATATATATAATATAATAATGCTGCTACTATTACAAAGATTAAGTTTATGGAGTAAACTTTATGCATGACCAGAACTCATTGAGGAATTATTGTCATCAGTGGACCTTAGTTGAGCCAAGGCACATTAGAAAAACCTCACAGTAAACCACGAAACAAAAATATAAAAAGTATGAATACTGCAAAAATGATCTCTCAATTTGGTCGCAAATGTACTTACTAAGTGTGAAATTTGGGCTTCTTTAGTTGAACACAGGCGGCACGGTGGCCGACTGGTTAGAGTGTCAGCCTCACAGTTCTGAGGACCCGGGTTCAATCCCCGTCCCCGCCTGTGTGGAGTTTGCATGTTCTCCCCGTGCCTGCGTGGGTTTTCTCCGGGCACTCCGGTTTCCTCCCACATCCCAAAAACATGCATAAATTGGATACTCTAAATTGCCCGTAGGTGTGCATGTGAGTGCGAATGGTTGTCTGTTTGTATGTGCCCTGCGATTGGCTGGCAACCAGTTTAGGGTGTACCCCGCCTCCTGCCCGATGACAGCTGGGATAGGCTCCAGCATGCCCGCGACCCTAGTGAGGGTAAGCGGCTCAGAAAATGGATGGATGGATAGTTGAACGCAAAGCTGAGATATATGGAGGGACACATCACTTGTTCTGCTGCATAGATAGTTTTATTGTATCATTTGCCATCCAATAGAAGAGCATTTAACCATTCTGCCTGTCACTAAATAAGACACTGGCATAGATAGAACAGCAAAGATATATTTCTGATTAACACAAAATAATTTAAATAATTATAATACAATAACAGCAACAATCCATCCATCCATCCATTTTCTGAGCCGCTTCTCCTCACTAGGGTCGCCGGCGTGCTGGAGCCTATCCCAGATATCAGCAAAAATAATAATAATAAATCATAACTAAGTGAACATACTTTCACTAGTTTTAAACTAACTATACAATATGTAATTGATTTTCCTAAGAGTCAACGTGTACCGAACAAAACCGAAAACCATGACTACAAAACGGAGACACGAACCGAACGGTGGATATTGTGAACCATTCCACCCTTACTGTATACTGTATAAACTGTATTAGTACATATTGGCGGTGCCAGCCAGCTGGGTCTCTCTTATGCTTCAAACCCGGAAACGGTATTTTCTGTGTGTGTAAAAGCTCATGTGCATTTTGATTGGCTGTTACACCCACAACATTGCGGCACCGTGCACTGGTGATTCAAATTTTGAATCCCAGGAAACCCGGTGGCCCACCGTTGGCTCCTCATGAAAATTATTTGCCAACCTCCATGCACTGCTTGACAGTGCAGTCGTCTTTGGCCATGTCGCTCGGTGTGTGGCGGGCTTATCATGTACATTATCTGGTTTGGCTTATTCAAGTTCTAACTGTGTTTTTGTTGTTTAACAAATTCAACTTCTAATGGCTTTCAGTGTCAGGGAAACCTGCGAGCATAAACAATATATATATTGTTCACAATTCTGTTTTACAGTAAATATAGGTTGCCTAACATTGTGAGATGAGCACCTCAGTGGCCTCTAGATGACCCCACTCACTCTACATGCAGGAAGATGCTTGACATGGCCTCCCCACCTGTAGGTATGTCTGAGGAGCAGGGTCCACTTTAAAGAAGGGCAGTGACTGGACGGTGATTACATCTCCTCTGATGGACTAAACTTTGGCGAATGTAGCCATGGCAGAAAGCCATGACTGTCATGTGCTTTTTATTATAGGAACTATTGCTTTCTTGTTCTTCTTTTCACAATTACAGATCATAATGGTGGAATTCTTTGCTAAGGTAATAGCAGTAGTGGTCAGTTGGCAGGGATATTTGCAAAGGAATGTCACTGCGCATTGTCTGAGCGCTGCCATGAGTGACATGAAAGCCCAGCTGAGTTCCACACAAATCATCATCTCTGTTCTGATTTTGTGCATCTAAATGTCACTGACAGGGAACAGAATTCGCAGTGGTAACTGATCGGGTGCCAAGCACCATCTCTTTATAGACGCCTTCAGTAGTAGACGGCATGGCACAAGCTTAGCCCGGCATCCAATGGCTCGCCTTGGCTTTGTGGCTCTGTTCTAGCCTTGTCCAAAAAGCAGGTTAGCGTTGAATAGATACGGTGTTGTAAACAAAAGGAAAATAAGAAATAATTTTGGAATAATTTGTTCACTTCAGTTTTCCCCACTTAAATTGATGACTGACAGACATAAATGTAAAGCTGGAAAAAAACATGGAAAATAGTGGCTTCGTCATACCTTGAGGCACTCATTGATGGGAGACACCATTAATCAGGCCATTGATGAGGAAAATGTACATTACACAGGAACTAGATTAAAAGTACTACTGTACTATGCTGCATTTGTCCACCTCTAATAAGTCATGTATGATTATTATGATCATATCTCTTTATGTTACACCATCTGTCCCAGGGGGGAAAAAAGTGTGATTGATATTCTGTATGCTAGATTCAGTGAGCTAAATGTCTACTGGTGAGAAAACGGGCTAGCCTCCCAAAATACAGCCGACTGTCACATGCAAGTGTACATTGCTACTGTATATCACAAAAGCTAGATGTGACTAAGCACACATAGCCTCACATTCATGTTGACCGTGTTTAACTCTTCGCCACTGGTTAACGTTGTATCGCGTCCACTTGTCGTAATGGGTGGCCTTGGATGTTTGAGCCTCAAACCTAAAAATAAAAGCTAAACCGTAGCCCAAGTGGAACGCATCGAAGCACGTCCACGCACATAAAGAAGACAGGTGCACCTGTCCGCAGTGCTAACCCATTGTGCTCGGCAGTAAAGCAGTCATAGAAGCGGGGCCTGCGGTACTGTTAGGGGAGCCCCCCCCTTACCCCTCCTAAAATGACAACCCGAGTGTTTCTTACCGTTCTGCCGTCAGTCATTGCTCCCCATCGTAACGCTATCAGTGCAGACCTCTTGACGAACCGTTAATTCCTGGCTGGTCGTCTCCCTCCCTCCTCTCTGTGTCTTTCTCTCTCGCGCTCGCTCATCCCCGTGTCATATTCCTCCGCTGCAGCACAGATAAGCCACGCCCCCTCCGGCTGCCGCGTGACGTTAACCGCCGGCCGGGAGCTCGGGAGCGCGCACGCGCGTCCCGGGCGCGCGCGCGCATAACGTGAGTAAGGACCCAAAAGCCCGCGAGAGGCCGCTGTAGTGCCTGAGTAAAAACAAATCTCTATTTTAAATTTTGGACTCCCGAAGCATTTCAGTAGGTATATTTTGTGGTTTTGGTAACAAATAAAGCGACGAGTTTACGATAATTTACAGACACGCTACTGAAGTGTTTTAAATAGTTTGTGCGTAAACGTTGAAGGCAGGTAATCCTTCCGCCAAACTACGTAGCCCCTGATAAACCATAATTTTGGTCTTCTTGAGCCATCTCTCCTGCTCCAAATCACCCCGAAATACTTGTTTGTTTTTACTTATTTCATACCTTCCTTTAACACAGTTGTTTTACTCGCGTTAAATAAATAAACAGCCGCGGCGAGGGAAAACCACAGAATCCCTCTAATTTCCCCGTAAACCTCAATAAACCCTTTATCCCGGTGCGACCTAGATTTTACTTTTGAATCAATCTAGGTCAGATGATTACAACACGCACATATTTTGAATGCATGCTTGTATATTCCCGTGGACACTCATACATTATCTATCTATCTAATATAATATAATATAATATAATATAATATAATATAATATAATCCTGCACATTGACCATTGGTGTCCACTTCCCACTGAACTGGTCTAGCAAGTTACAGTGTTAGTGGGTTGGTGTTTGAGTCTGGTTGCTTCACTTGCTGCACGGACACTGCGTCGGTGCGAGTCAATCGGCAGCACTGCTCCCTCCTCTTCTTCCTCACTTTGCAGTCACCATAGCCACAGCCATGAGGTCCCTCTTGTTCGGTGCGATCCAGACCCTCTTATTCGCTCTCGCCGGCTGCAGCGCTCCGTCGTCCTGCCCGAGAGGGCAGTTTGTGCTCAAGAGCCAGTGTGTCCTCTGCCATCCCACCTGCTCCGAGTGCAGGGGCCATGAGCTGTTTGAGTGCACTACCTGTGGAGTGGGTGAGTAAAAGGATGTACGGCTTGGAACACCGCAAAAAAAAACAATTATTTATTCATAGAAACGCATACAGTTTTAACTACGGGATTGGATTTAATAGTTTTTTTTAAATGAGTGAACTAATGTATTGATATGATTTGCCACATCTAAACAACTTAACCCCTCGTTTTAGTTAGTATAATCAGTTTTATTTGTATTTTAGATGTAATGGATTGTCTGTGTCCACCATTTTAATGGATGACCATTTAAGACATACCAAAGTGGTTTGTAGTTTAACATTTACCCTTGTTAAAACAGTCAAGGGTGTGCTTTCTAACATCTCTGCGAACAGAGGGACCCTTGACATTGTTAAAAAATGAAGGTGTGATCATTTTTCTCCTGTTTTTTTTTTGTCAGCGTAATCTGATCGCGTTAGAATGGGCTCTTTGTTAATCCGAGGGAAAGGAGAAAATATCCCCTTTGGCTCGAATTATTTGTGCGGTTCACCGGGTTTAACCTCTCTGCCACACACACACTTGTGGCATGGTCACATTTGTGTGTGCTGCAGCCATCTCCATTAGTCAGTACACATTGCAGCAGAGTCTTGTGTGTAATATTAATCAGCCCTATGGAGGCCAGTCCTGATGTTGTTTTTCAAAGAGCATCAAAAGTAATTCTCCGCTGTGTATTTTCATGGAGCTGTTGTGTGTGTGTGTGTGTGTGTGTGTGTGTGTGTGTGCGTGTGTGTGTGCGTGCGTGTGTGTGTGTGCGTGTGTGCATGCATGCATGCTGGGTGGTGGAGGAGTTTCAAAAAGCAGGTGCAGCATGTGGCTCCTCTCCTGTCCCGACTCGACTCTTGCAGTTAATGCTGTGCGTAGCTGCTTCTAGGGATGCCTCAGGGGCCACAGCAAGGCCTGCTGAATATACAAGCAACTCGGGTTTAGACACTGTATACATTGTGACCATTCAACTCAACTCAATTTTATTCATAGAGAACTTTAAAAAGTTTTTACATTACAATTTGAGGTTCTCAGTTGGTGACTCCAAACAAGTTAGCGTTATCCTCTCCTATTCATTGTGTCTTTTGTTTCAACATAAGTTGTACATCTATTGTTTTGAAACAAATTTATTCCCAAATAAATTATGATGACTGGCAAAAACAAGTTTAGAGTAACAAAATATTAGGCTTGCAAAATGACTTAAGATATTTACTACCAGAAATTGAAAACCAACAAACAAAATCCTCATTTTCATGAATCGCATTGAGCCTCTCTTTG